>NC_054054.1:8686744-8988140 GCF_017639655.2 Falco naumanni
GTTGCTTTGAAAATATGCCCATTTGATCTGTTCTCTTAAAAGATTTTTTTGGTAATAAAACATCACTTAACCTCCCTAAAAAAGAAGCATGCTGACATCAGTAACAGTGACCAGCATTTCATCTTCCATGGGTTGGAACCCATGTCTTGGCCTTCTAATCTCTTCTTATTTTGGTGATTTTTGTGTTACATGTTTGTCTCTTGTTCCTGTTGCCAGCATTTGCCTTCATTTTTTTAGTTGCAGGCAAAGCTTTGTCTTGAAAAATGTAAATATTATCAGTGATGGAAGATTAATATTGCTTTCTAGAATGAGGCACAATATAGAAAGTCATTATTTATATTTTTTTAGGTGCTACTATACCAATGTCCTTCAGTTCCAATCTGCAGTAACTGACAGTAGTTCTTTTTCTCTTTCAAGATGAGCTTTCTTGGAGAAATGATGCTATGCTCTGCCAAATACTGTTGTGGTATCAATTAGTGTCTCATAAAGGAAAAATCGAAGAATAGAAAGCTCATTGAAGAAAGTACTTAAATGGGATTAGAAAATCAGTAAGAAAACAGACCAATTTGATTCAAGCAAAGATCCCCTTAAGGTTGATAACAAAGGATTTAATATTGTAAATGTGTTTAAAAATAGTGAGATTGTTACCACATGTATTAAAATAGAAGTAGTAAGTATGCTTCTTGGGCTTAATTTTGGCAAAGGTCTTAGATCATTGTGTAGTTTTGCATATTACACGTGCAGTAATTTCTAGACATTGGAGTCAATGGTAGTTTTGCATGAGTAAAAACTGCTGGTTTGGTCCCCCATGATTCATTGATAAGGGTATTGCTTCTGACATGAAATTCAGCTAAGGGTAACAGACAATAACATGGCTGATTACTAAAGCAGAAGATGTAAATTCTTTCACATTTCTATGCATTAAAAAGGCTTAGAATTCCTGAATTTTAATATAAAATACAATGAAGTGTATCAAATAAGATTCCCCTATCTTGCTTTGTAATAATAAATTGCAGTATGCACATTCAAAGGGTGAAAAATGGCTTTAAAGAACCTTTGCCTCCTAAGGTTGAGAAAATACATTACCAAAATCTCATTAAACACTCTTACATTCAGTGTGTGTGATTGCATGTTCCTTTTTCTTCAAGTGATTATATCCAGACTTGAATGATCTTATTAAAACCAGTTGGGCACACAGAAGCTGACTGTGTCTACATCAGTGAAATAACTGCCGATGACATTGCTTATCAGCTATAATGAAAGCAGAAACAAATAAATGTTATCATCTTCTTCTGGGGGATCATAGAATGCACTTTCTAGTGTGTTTCTTATTTTGGCGTAGGCTTCCCTAGCATTCCTTGTTGAGCTGTGCTAACAGTTCAGCCTTTCAGAGCTTGGAATGCATTCCGTTCTTGGATTTGAGTTCAAGGAATTTAGACTTTATACACAGGCTTGAAATAAGTAGCAATCAACACCTGTGTGAAAAAGATACATTTGGGTTGTTGGGGTTTTTTGTTGTTTTGTTTGTTCTCAAAATTTCACTAGTCTTTTTAGAATCTGTGTATGGAGGAGAGAAGAGAGTCAATAATGGTCAAGCTTAAGAGGAGAAGCGCAGATACAGCCAGAGGCTCTCATCAGGGGGGTAGTGGAGTCCATCCCCATCAGAACTTAATAGCCCCGAGCAAAACCTTCAGAGTTCCTATTTTTCCTCTTAGGCTAGCCATGGCAGTGACAGACATAGTAGCCGCAGAGCACTCTGCCACAAAAAGTATGGTGTGCTTGGGCAGTGGTGAGTCTTAGCAGAGGGGAATCACTACCAACTAAAAAGCATTAGAGCTTCTGCTGTATCCAGTGTTAACTTCTTGCAGCGTATGTCACAAGGGAGAAAATAAAGTAATGACTCATGCTTCGTTCCTATTAGAAATGTAACACAGATATTTAAAGTCAAATTTGGAATTCAAAGTCTAATTATCCTGAATGATGCATAGTGCTTTTGGTCACGTCCCAACAAACGACATTACAAAAAGCAAAATAAAATCTTTTAGGTTGAAAATATTTTCGAAATGCCATCTTTACCAAAGGTGACTGCAAATAATCAGGCTTTTTAGTTGCTCAGAAATAATACATGATGTTTATTTTGTCTCCTGAAGTAAAAATTTAAGAACCTATTGGTGCTAGGAAAGAATAGAATTGGTACTTTGAGCATGTAGCTTCCATAATTTGTAAGTGTTCTGGGATCTCTGCTGCCAGCTGCTGTTCTTGTTCCCTGAAAATGTATGTGGTCTGATTTTTAAGGAAAAACGAAGACATAACAAACAGGGCTTGCTATACAAATAATAGAAGAAATAACACCCTTAGTCTCTTTTTTTTTTTTAAGCAATTATTAATTTGAAATAACTTACCGCATTTTTATCTATCAGATAATATTTTAGCATGAAGAATATGGCAGCCAGTATCAGGAATTCACAGAATTTGGTGATGGGTGCTCAAACACTGTAGGTTTATTGTGGAAGGGTGAACTAGTTAGGAGCTCCCTGGCTATGTAATTTTCTCGGGGAGCACTTAAACCTGCTGAAAAAAACTTATTTTGATGCCTCCTTTTCATTAAATGTTTACTCTGCATATCTTTGGCTGATTGCTGTGATTATTCACTTGTTCCAGAATGACCTTTCTGTTGTGCCTTAGTGCTGAATGTATTTGGACAGGATCACATTTGTAAGAAAAAAATATGGCTTGATTGTAGGTATGTAAATATACACAAGTTGAGTGATCTTCCTTCAAGTGTTAAATGCTGCAAAACTTTCACTGTTGATATATTGTACAAATTATTCTATGCAAATTACTTAGTCCATTATGTACTTAGCAGCAAAGGGAAAGGAGAGGAGAGTTATTGTCTTGAGTGATCTATAAATGCAGGAAAGTTGTTTTTAATACAACATTAACTTTCCTACGCTCTCAAATCACAGCAGAATTATATTCTCATTATCAATAGATGGCAGCATAGCTCTTCCAGAGACCGCTGTACGGACTTTAATGACACGGTGTTCATGTAAATTACTTCAATAGAAAGTTATTATCAGAGTAAATATTTTTTTGCCGCATTTTTCCAAGTTCTGTACTTGTTTTTGCTTTAAAATAGGAAGAAGCTATGGATGGGATAGAACTTAAGACTATATTTTATAACTGAAAAAAATAAAATTAAAAGGATTGTGCATTTTGTATACACAAGCATATTTCTCAATCCCAATATATTAATTTCAGCTAAAAGTCTGAAATGTGTCATTTTTTTTATTTGAAAGAACCTGTGTTATGTTCATAGAACATCATGAACAAACGTCAAGATTAGCCCTTTGCTTTTGTGGGTAACAGAACGTGGGTCAAGCAAATCTGAAAATAAAGCAGAATGAGTATTTTGTGTTGTAAACCCTAAAAATTATGAGGGGAATGGTGCAGTATTTAGAAGGGCAGATTTTTCTATAACCTGCTCCAAGAAAACTGCATTCTTACTATATTGTTTGGTTCTTATTTTTCATCCAAGAAGGATCTGATTGCATGGGATCCTATGCGGTCTTGTTGAAGGATAAAGTTACTTTGAAATTCCAATATTTAGGCACCCATCAATAAACTATTAAATGTACCCTTGCTCAGCACTGTGATTAATTTTTGCAAATGGGGTGGGGAGGAGCAGGGTGATGGGGGACAGGAACAAAACCCAAAGCTTTTTATAGTGCCTTTCCTGAGTTTAAGCTTTACAGACACGCCTCTCACAGTGAGGAAGCACATGTGAGAGAGAAATCTTGGAGGGAAGGGAAAGGATTCATGAAGGGCATTTGAGGTTGGCAGTAGCTGGAAGCTTTCTGCTGAGATGCAGTCTGTGTTAGACGAGACGGCAATCAGATTGAGGAAACATGGTAGCAAGCAAGCGAGTTCTTCCAGTCTCTATTTTCAATGCTTTGGGATATAGAATAGCACATTCTTAGCTGGAAAAGATCCCCTTTCCAAAATAGGGTTCCACCTTCTGGCTTAGCTCACGATGCACTGAATTCTGCTGTACATACAATCCTTGTTTTCGGTCTGAGGCTGACTTTTTTTTTTATTAATGTTTTTTGGTTTGAAGAGTGATAAGTTGTCAAACTCCTATTACATGAATTATCTTGACAGGCACAGTGCAGCAAATCTCTTTACTCCAGATCTTGCCACTCCTCTTCCCTCCTTTTTTATATGCCATACAAGGAATCTGTTTACAATACCAATGCACTTTCTTTACTGCTCTTAATTGAGATATTTGAATATTTTTTTGGCATGACTGGTCATTTCAAGTGAAAAAAAAATGTTGCCTAGCTATAAACTTACTGATAAGTAGACAAGTAAATTGGACAGAAAATCTCATCTCTCAGCCTTACAGCATCTGGATTTGTCAGTCCTTCAATTCAGGGAGGAGGGGACACATACTGTGCCCCTCTCCTGTTGCCTTTCACCAGAAATTAATCTTGACTGCAAAACAAATTTTTCTTGGTGGAAGTTTTGTTGAGATCAGTGTGTCTATGAGAGGCTTGCTTTGACTCACCAGTATTTTTCAGTGGGATTTTTTTTTTCAACATCAGTAAGCGATCAGACTCAGAATTCATAATCCTTTAATTTTTTTGAAAGGGAGACTTAGTTTGCCTTTTTTCCTTTCTTGTAGTTTATCAGATTATGTGGTTTCTCTTTGTATTAAAGTTATTCATTAAAAAGATTATTTTTTTCATATTAAAATGCATTCTGAGTTAACTGTGGGAAGCTCTAGAGCCAGTGCCTGTGCCATGTTTTGTACTTCCACTGTAGCAGTCTCGTAAAAGGTGCTTCATCCGTTCATTCAATTGATTTTTCTGAGGGGGAAGATTGATATTTCTGAGAGATACTGGAAGAGAGGGATTAAAATAGTAGGAAGATGAAATATTTTTATTTCACTTATCCCTGTATTATCAGGGCATGTCTTATTTGTGCATCGGTTTATATGATCATCTGTTGGTTCTTCTGTTATCATGTCCTTACACAGGCAGCAGACACCCATTATTAAAAAATAGCTTCCAACTTCCATTGCTTGAGATTGCACAACATGATCTAATGAAAGCCAAACTTGTGCTTTGTCTCTTTAATTTTTGGTGTGTTACAGTTGCTTTTGTTTTCTGTCTGCCACCTGCATCTGAATATTTGTTCCTCTCCAAGTAGCACAGGCTCTTAGAGATGTGGGTAACCAGTGAGGGCAGCTAGGACATCATGTTGTTGGTCTAATATAGAGCATCATATGTTGACGATTTAGTAGAACTTTGTTTTCAGTTTGCTCAAATATTGTTGTTGTGTGGGCATGGAAATTTGTTTGGTATTGAATCTATAAATCTTTAAGGCTCATGTCAGAATCATTGTTCTTGGTTTGTGTACTTCATGGGAAGGTGCCTGTTCGCTGGCATGAGAGGGTGGCCTGTTCTTGACAGCTAAATGAAATGTTGGAATCTCGGTATGCTTAGCTTTTGTTATTTAGGCTTCTGAAAGTTGTAGTGAAACAAATGAGTTACAAAACTGGGAATGTTTCGCTCTTCTCCTCAATGAGGTATCAGTGAAGCTCTTGTGTTTGTGGTGATCTATGTTAATATTGAGCTGGCAAAGAAGCTTGAAAGCGTTGTCTTTCATTCTGTTATTTATTGTTCTTTTCATGGCAAGCTGAAAACACCCTTGTTGCACTTCCTTTCTCTGTGGGTTTGGGATGTACTCAGTGTTCTGAGAAGTAACCTGGGGCTGGGTGCTGGTGATGAGGGCAAGTGTCTCTGCTAAGGAGGCTGCGTAGTTCAGCAGAAAAATCCTGAACTGATCAGCATTGACTGTAATTCGTGCTGCCTTCTGACATCTTTTGTAAGTTTTATTTGGTTGAGACCTCTGTGCTGTACCGTGTGGGTTGAATCAATTTAAGCTTTTAATAGGAGTTAACTGTGTTGCATGGGTAGCGATGGATGAATGGTTGGTTTATGTTACCGTGCATCCTGGGAAATGTCCTTTTCAGAGTGTAACCCTACCTTTCGTAGTAAATTCTATTTAGAGGATAAGGCTTTTTTTAAAAAAAAGCCCATATAGAGACTTCTGCATTTAATGAGTGTCTTCCTGAATGTGCTAGTAAAGACACTTGTTCCAAACAAAAAAAATAAATGAAGAGGAAACATCTTGTGTCAGTTTAAATTGAGTTTATGACAGGAATTCAAAGTGTCCCTGTATTTATTCCACACATCTAGTTATCATTATTTTTTTTTCTTTGGATCTGGGAGTCCCTGAAGAGTTATAGTCATATCCATGAACCACAATAGATGGACTTCTAGGCTAATTAATCTGAATTTTCCACCTTCTAAACATTAAGTTTAAATGTAGATTTAAGATTGTGAAAAATTCTCAGACTGTTTCCCCCCAGCCAGTACCCATAGCTTTGGAGAGTGATTTCTGATGTATCACAGGCTGTATTCACAGGGAGTAAGGAGAATTATGGAACTGAAAGAATATAATCAGAATATATATCAGAACATGTAGTGTGTTAACTTAGAACTGTATTATAATGCGATGAAGAAAACCTTTGTAATGGTGTCATATATTAGCATGGAAGATCCCTATAGGGGAAGTGCTTGGAAACTGCAACAGTTTACATACCTAGGATCAAGGCTAGACAAATGCTAATAAATAACACGCTGTGGGGAACTTGTCTTTGATGGATCCTGGATTAATTATATAGGTACTTTATGCGAGCCTTTTTCTTCCCTAAAGGATTTGCATTTTGAATTTAGCCGGTTAGACGAACAGTGATCTTAAGTCATGTTGTTCTAGTTGGCTATTTTAACTAGTTGTGTTAGGGCCTGCAAGAACTGTATGCACATAAAACTAAATTTATGCACTGTTTAATGTTTTGTTAATCTTGGCTACCTTAAACTGAGTTCTTCACAATACTTAAGGTAAAATCAAAACAAAACCAAACTTCAAACTAACAAAGGAATGCTCTGAAATGATATGTTCCAAGGCATATTCTATCTTCCCCACCCACCTTTCCAAAAGCTGCTTTAGCACATCCTAAACCTTAACCTGTGGTAGGTCTCAGATGGATTTGATTTCAGGAGTACATAGCTGGAACACAACTTACCATAAACAGTATAATCCTGGGCTCTGTGACAATTTTCCTATTGTATTGTGTTTTCCTTTATGCTGGTGTGCATATTATGGAAAGTAGTGTTCTACTTTTTCTTTTTTAGTATAAAAACTAAATTATTTAGGTACCTAAAAATAGAATTGTGCTTTGAAGCCACATAGCTGTTTTTGAAAATCTTGACCTTCAGAACCTAGTATTAGGTAATCAATTTAGAAACTGCTGACTCTATATAACAATCAGTATAAAATCTAATATTTTTTGACAGCAGATCATTAACTGATATCTAAGTCATTTTGTTCCATCAGTTCTATCTAAATCCAACCTAGACTGCTAGCTGCAACTATTAGAAGTCAGCAGACTTTAAAGCCTGCTAGAGGGAGACAAGTTTAATGATTTTTGTGTGAACATGAACTGTCGATTTGGTTATAGATTGCATTCCTGGAACGGTGGTAATACTGTCTAGATCATCTTATCATCCTCATCCTGAGAAATGCCTTGGCTTGATCAGGACAGAACCATATTCAAAGCTAAGTAAACGTGACAAAGTCCTGAACAACAATTGAGTGCAAGAGTTGTGGGGTTTTGTTACTGCTCATGTGCTCCATTGAGCTGATGCCCTCTGAATGGACAATATTTCTTTCTTATGTAGAGTTCTGGGAACTAAAACCAAATCCAAACCCAAAATGCAGTCTGGTTCTAGACTGGTCATCTAGATGATGTAGTAATGTACTTAACCAACAGGAAACAAAATCTTTATAGATATCTTTCTAGGTCTGCAGAGGATAAATCCAAGGTGTTCTTCCATATTTACGTAACTAACAGATCATCCAGGGTTGTTTTTCCCCAGTTTTTGGAAGCATGACTTGAGTTTACTTGCATCTGTTCTTAGATGGTACAAATATACCAGTCAGAACCTTTTGAAGTCTTAACATTGGTATTAAGTGCTTTAAACTTGGTTGCCTAAACTAACTGAAATTAAAAAGAAAAAAAAAAAAAAAAAGGTTGTCAGCTTACCAAGTACGTGACTTGTGGATCTAGTGATATCAGATAGCAGGGTGCTACTGAGCTTGAACAAGAAATCAAGCTTCAGGTTTGGTCCTTTCTTCTTCCTTGGCTTTCATACTGTTGAAAGATTTTTCTTCTCAGATACGTATGGAGCAGGGATGTTTAATAAATATTCTTATTAAATGTGCTTGCATATGCTGTGCCATTTGGCAGGTGTTCTTTCAAGTATTTCATAGTAACTACTTATCAAAAGTAATGGAGAACTTTTTCCTACTTTTACTTCTTTTATTGTACGCCCATGTACAATCACAAATAAGTGTAGGGAGAAAATTGGTGGTTTTCTGTCACGTGTCTGTCATACGGTGCCGGAGTGGGAAAGGCAAAATCTTTGGTATCTTCCTCCACATCTATGAAGCCCTAGTGGATCATTAAATTAATGAATGATACTGATAGGTTTTAAAGACAGATAGGAATCCTTTGGTTAATTTAGTCTGATCCTCATGCATCATAGAGATCAGAGATCTTGTCCAGGTATGTCTGCATCAGATTTGACTGGGAAATCTTGCCAGTTCGTATCTTCATTGGCATTTGGCATTTTGTATGCTCAGGGCAGTGAATTTTTTTTTTTTTTTTTTTTTCGACAGTGCATTTACCATTGCTTCACCACAGGAAAAAACAGTTTTTCCTGTTCATGTGGAAATACTATTGTGGCCAATGCCACATGCTTTTGGAAGATGAAAGATTCCTTGCGCTTATGAAATAAACACTTCTGAATTATAAGTTGCTGTTGTAATTCTGGATTCCCTCATTATCTATATGGATTTGCATTAGTATTTTTAATCCTTTTAAGCTCTTGGCCTCAGTTATAACTTGTGAAGAAGATTTCCAAAAGCTAATTGCATTCATGTTGATAAGTACTTTCTTTTAATATTTTTCTCTTTCATTTTTACTGGATATACCCTTCTGGTGTTCTGAGGTTTTGAATTGGTATATTTAAAGCAGTTTGCTAATTTTTCATCTTCTACATGTCTTCTCCCACATATGAAGAGCCACATAGACACTGTCTCTTAGTGTGGTTATTGTCCTACCTGGTTAATTCTACTGGTTCTCAGCATTCATTAGGAATCCTTTATACTTTTGCTGTGTCCAGATCTGATTAGTTTATCTATCCTAAATGTTCCCAGGCAGACACGCCCATAACAATATTTCTTGAAACTGTTTTTTTCAAAATTACGCTCTGTTCCATTCTTTGTTCTGAAATAGTTTTCCGAGTACTGTAGGGCATTGCAGAAAAGTCACCATTCATTCCTCTGTAGTGACAAGCAGATACCAGGGTTATTTAAATGGAGTAAAATAATGAAATGCTTAAAATCAGTCTTTTCAGTGCATATGTTGTTCTTTAGTAACATCTTTTAAATATTTCATGGTCATACTTTGTAGCATTTCCAAATACCATTCTGCAACAATTAAAACACTGGCAATTTGTCACAGCAAAACCCTAGATAGTAGATTTCACAGGGCTCTTAAATCACGTATGTATCTCATTGTGAAAGCAATGCTACATTTGCAAGTAACTCCAATCAAATTTGAGCATAGATATAATACGATTTAATTTTTACAGTAATGTTATATGTTACATATATTAAAAATTACTTTTCCCCACATTGATATTTATGATTCACTATCATAAGTGTTTGCTGCTCTTATTTTTTTACAGTTGAGATTCTAGCATGTGAGATACCAACTCTTTAAAAATTAATTTTTTTTTTTTTTTAAACCCGCAATAAGATTTGAACCACAGACGATTAGTTATATAGACAGTAAAGCTCTGTATTTGCTAGGCTGCTTCTGTCATCTTTGTTTTGTGTATGCATGTCTTTAAGCTGGTGTAGTTCTTAGGTAACTTTTATTCCCTATCAAACCTGTGATCGTTTTTAGTGTTATTCAGAAGTGCTTGGCAAAATGAATTGCACAATTAACTAACCGGTCTAATTTTGAAAATTACTCTGCCATTCTAGACTGAGAGCTACCATTGTATTTTAGTATGTAAAGTCTACTAATTTTCATTCCTTTACAATTTTCTTTCCTCTTGGTAATTTTCTACTTTTAGCAGAATATTATATTTCTGAAGACAATTACCATGATTGTTATTCAGTGGTCATGGCAAACCTTCAATTAACCGACTTTGGTGCAGTGTGTATCATTATCCCATTATCAAGTCATCCTTTCCTCCATTGGTTTTTCAAGTTATTTATTTATTGTTGAGAAATGTCCTATTCTTAATGAGTATTCTTTAAGATGTCTTTTCAATGTCTGCAGTTACACAATACCATCCTGCACAGTGACTGTCCTATTTCAGAAGTATACAAGGTTCTGTTAAATAAAACCCAAAACATATTTAAACCAAGAAAACAACCCAAGCCAATGTAAAAGAACCTCTCTAAAAATCTGCCTGCCTTTTTATTCTCTTTATAAAATTTTCATACAAAGTGATCACTTCAAGATACAAAACCAGTTGTGACAAGACAATTAGGTGCTGATAGTGTGGTACAGATGTTACTAAAAGGATGCTTGTTCTTATTTTAAAACGTTAAGCGCTTGCATTTAATAATAAAATACTTTTATTTAAAGACGACATTTTGTAGTCTGCTTTGCCCATCTCTTCTAAGTAAGAAGCCCATCTTTCTTTGTAGAGAAACGTCACCTTTAAAAATAATGCCCTTTTCCTTATAACGGTCCCAGAAAGCATGCAGTCATCTTTGAAGGTGAATTACAGTGAATGTGTTAAAGGCTGGTGCATCCAGGGAAGAGTAACAGGCAGGTTTTATGAGTGGATATTTGCCCATACCGTGAAGTGAGGATTATGAGGTAAGCTTGTCATAGCTTAATCCATCTGTTTTCAGCATTGCTAATTAGCAAGTTGTGACATTTATCAGCTGTCAGAAATTAGCTTAGTACAATTGCATTTTTGACTCTCAAATGTCTACAAGATTTTCTTTTCTGTTCACGTATCCTTGTGATGCAACTGTTTGCTGAAATGTCTCCTTATATATATTTATCCTGTGGTTATTTTTTTGTGGTTGCTGTTGTTTTTCCTCCTCCCATGTTAAAATCACGGTGTCACTCAAAAAGGCCAAACAATCCATGATAAAAAAATCATTTTGAAGGAGGAAGACGCTGGCAAAGACTGTGGTGGTGTTAATCCTTCTGCCTTAGGGATTTAGTAGTGTGTTCTATTTGTTCTGAATAAACTCATGGGGTGGATACTTCTCAAAATGATTTTCCTCCCTATGTTTCCTGTAGGGTGGATTCTTTTCCACTTGAGGAATTGTTGGAAGTAGGAACATCACTGAAGTTGAAAGGGGAGGAAGCATGTGGGGTGAGTCCATAAACACATTGCAAGTAACCCTATGTTATAATACTTTTCATTTCTTAAGAATATAATTTTAGCTGTTAAAACTGAGTGCCAATTTTCAGGCAAGGTTTTGCTGTTGTGCCTTTCTCTCCTCCCAAGAAAAGCCAAGTGGGAAACCAAAATACTTGACAAGATTTTTAAAGTGCTTGTTCACATAATAGTGCCGCCTCTCTCATTCTAATAGTTCACTTTCTCTTAATAGCCTGCTCTGTAAGTTACCATCAGTTAAATGAAATAGCAACGAAGAACCTAGAAGAATGTCACTTATGCTTAAAAATATCAACAATAGTTTCTTTTGATTTTTACATCTGCTTACGAAGAAGTAACTTCATTTAAATTGCAGAGCCCTGAAAGTTCCTCAGGTTTTATGGTATAATTGACAAAAACTTCTTCAGTTTTAAAAAAGCAGGTTAAAAACAACAGCAGTCTCCCTAAGTGGAAATGTCAGTAAAAACTGGCAGAGACATCTTTTCAAAATGAAGTACAAAATGAATAAAAATCTATTATTTTTATTGTGGGCTAATAGGCACTTTCTTCTTTACTAATTGGTTTCTCTCAATTAAAACAATTACAGAATCAAATATATGAATATTAATATGACATTTAAATTGATATTTTTATTATACACAAGTCAAGAAATTCACGGTTAATTTTTCCCACTACAACCTTATCTTCATCCCCCCAAATGTATGCACTACAGTGAAGGACTTTATTTTACAACATAAATATTTAAAAGAAAGAAGTTATATTTAAAATACTAATTACTCTGTTGGTTGCCTTAACTTAAAAACAGATATTACAATGGTACAAATAAGCCAAAATTTTAACCATTAAACACCCAATAGAATACGAACACTTGTCGTGTCAATAGGATGCTGAGTTTCCTTTGTCTTTTGTGGTCACTATCATGTTTGAGAGAATAGTCTGTCTGTCCTTGTGCTGAGAACTATGCGTGGTAACAAATATTCCTGTTCAGGAGTCCATGAACCAGTGGACTTCATGCAAAGTACAGATGAGTTGCATTGTGGGGATGTTTAGAAATCATAGCTATTACTGTATTTGTATAATTGGAAGTGATGCTATCCTTGTATGGCAAGTAAGTCGATTACATTGTGTTCAAACTTACCAGTAGGTGTGAAGTGGCTTGGCTGAAGTTATGAAGTGAAGCTACACAAAATTCTTGTGATTGGAAGTTGAGAATTCATGACTTCTAGTAATTGATTTACATTGATGTATGATTTCTGAAATGACATTAAAAATAAAAATTGTGATTATTCTGAAATGACATTAAAAATAAAAATTGTGGTGATAAACTATGACAAACTTTTGTAACTAGTGTGGTGCTTTCTAAAATTTGGGAGACATTCCTAGATGATCTTCAGTTTTCATTGTTACTGACTTCATCAAATTTATCAGTTGTGCAATGTTACAGTAATGTGGATGTGCTGAACCTACTTTCTATTCCATCTGCTCAAATATTTAATATTAAGTGTAGGTTACTACAGGATAGGTAGTGTTCATATGGAAGCCAGTGGCAGAGACGCCGTAGATGTTACTAGTATATAATTCTCCTGTGAGAGGAATCAGTACTTGCATGCTGGATCAGACAAGACTGAGGCAGCTCTGACCCTATCTAAACACTCAGGATCAGGTGAAATGAGAGTCTTTAGATGAGAGAAGTGATGTGTTTATATCCTCAACATTCAGCAGTGCAGATCGCTCTTTACAATACTCCAACTGTGTTCATCTGTTTGCTCTGGACAGCTTTATACTAAGTGTGAATTTAGGATTTGGGAAACTCGGAAGGCAGATGAGCCAGGCAAAAGCAGAGTAAGGAAGAAGGACAATGTCACACTATATACCGTTTAAAAGCAGAAGGCATTTTCCAGTTTTGAAATTAAGTTCTGCTTAGTGAAGCACAGCAAGGTCAACAATGAGGACAGAATGTGGGCAACAATGAGTTTTACATTATCTAGGCTTAAAAAAATCTGGTAATATTAGTCTTAAGAATAAAAGCTTTATATACAACCTACTGTTTTCTTTTCCCATTTTACCCTTCTGCCCCTCTACATATTCCCTTTTCCTTGGAAACGGAAAACTATAAATGTAGACATCTGCAGTGAGATCAAGCATAAGAACTCTCAGCCCAAAGTGTTGTTTTCTGCCAACATTGCAACAAGAATACAAGTACCATCTTAGCCCTAACTTGAATGTTGCCACAGCAGTGACACTATAATTACCAGGTTTTTTAAGCTTACTTTTGTCTGGGGCAACAGTTTTGAAACTACAGCATAGTAGGCTTAAAACTTTTCCAAATGAGACGGAGGGTTTCTTTGTGTCTGGCTTGCTGAGGACCACTTGTAGTTCTGGTAACTCGATGGCTACAAAAGTCCAGAGGGGAAAAAAAAGAATCGGCTTTGCATCAAAAACTCTGTGTGTGCATTGTATGTGTGTGTGCTAATTATGTATATGTGTGTATGTTAGGTATGTGTATGTATGTATGACCACTTTAAATCGCTAGCTTCTCTTATGTGGTGGAACACTATTGAAACTTGCCACGCCTTCCAACTGAATGCAGTTAACTGTGACTGAAGTATAACCCTGACTTTAAAGTTTTTGTCTGTCAAATGCCTTAATATGTATTCAATTACATAATAACATATATCTCAGGATAAGCCAATTTCATGCACTTCAAAAAAAAAAATCTATTCTTCTGAGTCCTACTTTAAATATTTCCCTTTAATTATAAGTGTGTGATATCAGGTTAGAGCTAAGCTAAATTACTGCCTTTCCATTTGGAGATGTACTACAGTGAAAATAGAACATTGTGGCAGTATAAAATGGTGCCCCTGAGACCAAGTCTTAGATAGTTTGGTGTGTCCATGCATCTCTAAATTTAAAATGAGTTAATTTAATGCATGCTTAGGGCTTTAGTCCTTGCCCTCCGGTCCCTACTGTAATGCGTGTCTGTGTGCAAAGGGGAATGAGGTTAGAAAGGGTAGAAAAAGAGCTTGTAAGAAGGCTCTTCTGAATGTGAGAGCTGAAGGATGCCCGCTGATGTAACCTTAGTTAGTCAGACTGCTGGGGTATAAAGAGAAAAGCATGCGTGTGCTCCATTCCTGCAAAATCATGTCACATGCGTAGTTTCAGGAATGTATAGTACTGTTTATGAGCAGCAGAGAGGGAGGTGTAATTTATGTAAACTAAATAGGTATTTGACAATCTCTCATTGTTTCACTTCATTGACACCATTTATTTTTGAAACATGGGATAATAAACTGTCCACTGGATTGCATGAGGACAGAAATGTACTCAGTCAAGTGCTACATTTTTGGAGTGAAAGTATACAAATGTTGGTGATGGGTAATGCTCCCTTACTAATTTTAGGACAATGGAACTGTTTGGTTTCCTTTTATGTTTTTGTATTTTCTTTCTATAAAGAGAAGTGTCAAAATAGAGTGGATGTCTTTATATAATTGTCCCCCTGGACTACTTTACGCAGAAAGGAAGCTGAATTATAAGGAACTTTTTGTTTTAAATGCAAATGATTTGTCAACATTAAGCATTCAGTACTTTCTGTGAGGCTGCTGTAGGAAGGCCTCAGAGAGAGGGAATGCCACCAACCCAGACTTTTGTTTTTTGGTTTGTTTTTTTTTTTCCGCTGAAGAGTTGAGCTGCTCAGTCGTTTGTTTGTTTGTTTGGGGTTTTTTTGGGGGGTTGTATGTTTGTTTTTCTCTTTTTTGATCCCTGTGCTCCTGATGGCTGCTGGCTTGAAAAGCTGATGTTATTGGAGCAGCCCTACAAAAAACAATAAAGCATGTTATGTGTCAGCAAATTCCTGTCTATCTCCAATGAGTATTCTTAGAGTTCTGCATTTGAAAAAATTGCATGGCTTTAAATATAAAACTTTGTGATTAAATAAAGATACTGTTTTTTAAGGAGGCAAGAGATAGGAAATGTGCTGTGGCATGCAGACCCCAGTCCCTTCATGCAACTTTGACAGCACAGAGATGTTCTGAGTTAGCAGCCAGGCACCGTGTTTAGTAAACTCTAACAAATATTAAGGTTCATGTACTCCCTGGCTTGGTCAATGGCTGGGGAGTATGAAGTAGAAAATTTCCTCCCCAGGCTGTCAAAATGGCCTGGTTAAGAGGCGAACATGAAGTACACAGTGTGCTCACCTCCTTTCCCTCAAGGAATCTAATGTGGAGCATAGTTTGGAAGATGATACAGTTTCATATATATGAATACAGAGGTGAAGAGTGCCCAAAACGTACTGAGCCTTGTCACAGGTACGTACTGTAGTACGCTAGTATGTTAAGTAAGAGTTGTTTTTCTCTTTCATGTTAATGGCTATGGTATGACATCAGATACCAGCTGCTGTGTAGTTGTATCCAGCCTTTGTCTTATTAGCTTTTTGTCAGGATGTTTCCATGAATGAGTTTTATATTGCTTTTTTATTCCTGTTACCAAGTGCCTTTTTTTTTTTTTCTTCTGTCTTTTATTATTCAGCGTGTTGGTGCAGCTAAGTGGTTCTTGTATTTAGGTAGTAGTAGTAGGTAGTGTAAAAGGATTCCTTTTAGATTCCAACTGTGCTAAATTCACATTTGTGTTTTTTTTTCTTTTCTGTTTTGATTCAAGAAAAGAAGGAATATAATCCAACACAGAAAAGAAAATTTTCTTCCTTTTTTCCCAAATTCACTGCTCCATTTCTTTTTTTTTTTATTTTTTTTTTTTTTCCAAAGGGCTGTGTGAGATATTGAGTTGTCTGTGGGTGACCTCCCTCAACAAAATGGACATCAGCGCTAGATGGATTAGATGACTGCAATTTAGATTCCACTGACTGCATGTGCAGTATACTATTACATTTATATAGCCAAAGACCCTGTCT
This sequence comes from Falco naumanni, assembly GCF_017639655.2. NCBI lineage: Eukaryota > Metazoa > Chordata > Aves > Falconiformes > Falconidae > Falco > Falco naumanni. The sequence continues at coordinate 8,703,215 of NC_054054.1, forward strand.
CAAAGACAGCAGACCTGAATCAATTAATGTCATCTAAGTTTGTCATGTAACATCTAAGCCTGTTTTGTTTTGGTGTTTTTTTGTTGTTGTTTGTTTGTTTGTTTTTTAACATGAGGCAATGCTATGTGTCTTTCCTCTTCCTCCCCTTCTCAAAGCTGAATTCTGCTTTTGCCTTACAAGCTGTAGGACCTGCTGTTCTTTATTACTCTGTAACTTGTGTCTTACGACTGTAAATAGCTATTACATTCTTGAAGAACTAAGTGATCCCCCCCACACCCATTGGTTAGTCTCTGCCAGGATCTGCATGTACTAATAGAATGATATACTGGGTTGTTTAGGCTACATGAACACTGATAGTAAATTATTAAGCTTTGTATATTCCATTAATAATGCATTTCCATTTAAATGCGGTATTTTCCTAGCCATAAAAATGGGAATTGGAAAAATATGTATTATGCCATTCAGGTCAATCTTACCCACTGCAAGATTGCCTTGGTATATTTAGAATGTATATTTCCCAGTGTTTTAACTAATCAAGTAATGAGGCTTTCAGCATTTATCGTGGGGAAACTAATCCAGAGCACCATGGGTCCCACTGTGAAGATATTTTTATTTTGTGCCAAAATCTCTCTCCTCCTCTCTCTTTTCATTTTTTTTTCTTTAAAATTTCCTTTAAGCAGTATGTACAGCATGCTGTTAAAAATCCATAAACTGAAAAGTGTTACACCTCATTTTTTTTAATTAGGTTTTGGATTTGTTAGTAATGAGATAGTGGAAATATCACCACACTTGTGGGATGGATAAAGATTGCTCAGGAGTTTGCAGGCAGCCTAGTCATTTAGTACATAACTGCGATTTACGTGCTTTGCTAGCTTGACCAGAAGTTCAGTTTGGGCTTATGTTTTTTTCTGCTTGTTTTCATTTTGTGTTTGGTTTTATTTATTGGTTTTTAAAATACAGGCTGTCTAAAATGGCTTTTTTTTTTACATTTTCTGTACAAATAAGCCCTTAATGAAGATTATTGCTAGGTTTCTGATTCCTACATTGGAATATTTTTTATACCTTAATTAAATGTTTGACTTTCTTCACACCTGTAGTATTAAATAGATGTGTAAATAGACCGTTGCTACTTCTATATATTACCTCAATAATCAGTTTGGCATTCAGATATAACTGTCTCTACCTGTCCTAAAAAAGGCTGTGTGATGCAGTAAAAATTCTTCAAGTTTTGGAGGTGCTATCAGGAATAGTTATTTAATTGTGCCCCATAAACAGCACTTAACTGGAGATGTGCTGTTCATAGGCATAAAATGTAAACATGAGATATTCATTCAGTAAACAACTGATTTTTTTGTGAAAATACTTTTGAGTGATCATAGGGAAGTCTTTGCAATAAATATTTCCAGAGGCTTTTCTGACTGTTTTACAATGCATTCAGTTGCAACAATTGGTGTGCTCCTTATGTAACAGCATTCTTTCTATGAGAAAATGCACCTGTTTGTGTTCCTTCTGTTCCATTTTATTTAATTCTTGCTCATGGAATCCAGTAAAAATAATACCTCTAAAGCGGTTTTGCTGCCAAGAAACAAAAGGTGGCATCTGTGCTGGATTAATAAAACGTAATATGTTTTCCATTCCTCAGAATATTGAGGATATGAAATTACTGAAAGACAGACAAACGCTGTCCAAAGCAGGCTGCGTTTTCTTGTGTAGGTCTGTCCCAGATTTCCTCCAAGATCCTCTTTTCTGAGCGTTGCAAAGCAGGTATGTAAAAGCCAAAATGCTGGTGTTATTACTCTGTTGTTGAAAAGTCGCTTGCCAGAGCCCACCACCAGTTAAGTTGTTGTGTGGCAGAAAAGGGGGTCGGGTTGTGAATGAAGAACAGGAAAAGAACTGCTCCAGGCATCTTTGACAGCCAGCTCCTTACCTGGACTGAGGTTTGGCACTGGGCTTGTCCTTGTTGGCAAGGATTCTAACCTCTATAAAGCTGTTCCCATAGTGCTGGCAATAGGCAGTGACTATATGCTCTGCAGGCACTAGTTCGTCTCAAAAACATATGCATTTTGAAACTCCTGAAAGAAGCTTTGATTTAAAATATGAGGATGGAAGGCTACCTTGTTAATGTTGAAATTGTGCTTACGAGATGAAAGAAACTGTCTAATAATAAATTATCATATATAACTATTTTATTGAAAAAATGATTAAAACAGAGTGATCATGAAGAAACATTTGTGTTTCTTTTGTTCCTCTCTTTTTCCTTGTCCTATCTATTGCTCTTCTGCTTAAAATTCTTTATGCAACAATGTAGACTTGATTACAGCAGAGTAGATTATGATTTTCTGTTTGAAAGGATATTTATGTTCATTATGCAGAGATCTTTGTGTGCTTCTGATTGTCTCCAGTGGTTAGGCATTTGAACCTCCTGGATAGCTGCTAGTATAATCCAGCTCTAATAAAAATGTAGTTTATGCATATCTCAGGAAGGTTTAAGGCAGCTGTGAGCTATTCATACTCTTTCCTCAGGAGAGGTCTAAAATTTTCTGTTTTAAATAAATGTCTTCTTTGAGTTAACTTTAACTGGGGGAAAAAAAAAAAATCCTGGCAACTATAACCCCCTCCTTCAAACCCCCCAATTTTAATTGACTCTGGACCAGTGACAGGACCATCCTTACTTTAGTACAGTAATTCTGTTCCCCTTTTGTTGGGCAAATGCTCAGAATGAGAGGGATTTTGATGGGAAGAGCCTGTGGGATATAGCCAGTCTCTTGATTTGGTTCAGCTCCAAAGTTAAGCAGCTATGCTGAATGGCTTGTTTTGGTGGGGTTTTTTGTTTGTTTGTTCTTTGTATACATTTTAATGCACATATGTAAATCTGCTGATATAGCCTTTTTGTATAAAAAAGAGGAATGTTACTACATTTTAATGCACATATGTAAATCTGCTGATATAGCCTTTTTGTATAAAAAAGAGGTTACAGATAATGTAGGTAGGGTTCAGGGGTGGCTGTTCAGTATTCAAATGCAGCCTTCAGGTGTAGAAGTTCAGCAATGACAGACTATTGGAAGCTGGGAACATTTAGCAAGGGAAGTATCACTGTATTTGTGTGGCTTATGTTCTTCCCTAACAACTGACGCTGCTCACTGTGATAGTGAACTTGGTGGACCCTTGTTTTGATGCAGTACATTCTTAGACAAGCAAATGGACCTCTGAACAACTTAGTTATAGGTAATGGTTAAGAGAATGTATGTATTTTTTTTCTTTTGTGTGTCTTAAGCATAAGAAACCAGGTGTTCTAATTATTCAAGGAAAGGTGATATTACTGTTTGTGTTGGGTGAATTAAGTCCTGATGATAACAGCATCAGAGCTCCAGGCTGCTGTCTGGGATTAGTGAAACATACCCCAAGGCAGCTGTCTTCCCAGCATTGTCCCTCAAAATAAGGACAATCCTCTGCTGCAGTGACTCACGCCTGCAAGTGTGCATGTGCTTTCTAAAGAAATATGTAATCTTAGGGTTCAGATTATGTTTTGAAGAAGTATACCTTTGTTAGGGAGATGCTATGCCTGAGTGACTAAATCCAGCTTGATGTATTTATAGTAGTGCACTGCTCCTAGCATTGAGCTGGCAACTTTGCAGAGCACTGGAAGTGCTAGGTGTGATCATCTTTCTATTGCAAAAACTGATGATGAGCTCAACAACTCATAATATGTACCCTCATGAAATGGGCATCAGATAAAACTGACTCAAGGCCATTGTGGGCACGATTTGGTATTGAAACCAAAGCCCGTAAAGAAAAAGCTCTTTAGCCATTAGCAATCCCTTGAGCCATTTAGTGTTTTACAAGTTAAGCAAGATAATCTGAAACGTTTGAGGATTTGTCTTTCTTAGATGGCAGAACACTTGTCAATTCAAACTAGAGACCTGTGAGGGAGAAAAATAAACCGGGGACTGAATTGGGTTATGCATCTAGTTGTATAAACTAAGGGAAGGGGGATGAGAGGAGACTGGGGAACCTTCAGCTCTTTCGGGAAATACTGCTGCTGTCTCTGGCAGAGAGATTGGGGGAAGAAGGGCATTGAAACAGTGATCACAGTAAATGGGAAAACAAGGAAGATATGAGTCACAGTAAAGGGAGTAGAAAAAGGTGTGATATTTTTTTATAAGCAGCTTAATGTTGAGATTATTGCCAGAAGTTAAGTTCTCTGATCACTGTTATAAATCCAGCAAGACTTAAAGGGGCACAAGTACACTGTGGAGAAGCCTCAGTAATGCTTCTGTAGCAATACACGAAGAGATATGAATCACTTTGCCAATATATATTTTTCCAAGCAAGAATCTGCAGCTTCCCACCTCATATGTGCCCCAGTACCTTGTGCAGAGATCTGTCTGGCACTCTTTTGCTTTTTTTAAGTCCACCTTTTCGAAGAAAATTGTGAAATCTTTCAGAGCTTGTTATATAATGTTGTTTCAGGTAAAAGGAAGCAGAAAAATACACTTTCCTGCAGGTACGCAGGGCATGCCGGAAAGATCAGATTTGTAGTCTTTCTGCATAATCTAGAATGTAAATAGAACAAGGGTCAAAATTTTGCATGTGAACTACAAAATGAGGACCTGTACACTGTTTATCTCAGGCTTTTGTGTTTCTTATGTATGACAAAGACAGTCTTAGTCTTTGACTCTGATATTTATTTTCATGGCTTTTATTTTGGAGAGATAATGTGTTTATAATCTATATGTCTTCAAAAGTAGGAAATAAACCCATAGTTAGCTGAACCTATTTTCTACTAGACTAGACAGAAGTTCTGCTTGTGGCTGTGGCATGTATCTGTGCATCCTGCATACATACCAGATAGTGACTTAGTGGCTGCATGTCACTAGTACATCAGAAACCACCATGTAAGGGGAACCCTGCCATAATAAGAACCATGTATAATACACACATTTCCTAAATATTTGGAAAACAGTGTTTTAATGCCATTTTGTAGTCAAAGAATGGAAAGGCAGATTAAGTGATCTACGCTGTATAAAGCTTTATATCAAAAATGGAAATTGCATGCCACCACTTTTTGCAGACTTTATGGTAAATCAGTGAAGAGAAAACAGGATATGTTAAGAAAGCGTATTTGCATAAACTCAAGCAGATCAAAGATTGAGCAGGAGGTCCTTGCCTACCATCCCCCACTGAAAACGTACTGAATGTTTCTGTGGTGTTCACAGACCTTCCTGCACAAGATTGGCAGCATCAGCCTTAGGACCCAGGAGAACATCAGGGGGTGAGCCAGAGAAACCCTACAGAAAACTAGATAGTACCGATATGTGCTTCTTTACAAAGCTTTTAACTGAATTACTCTTGAGGCTTTTCTGAAGTGTACATATCATGGTAACTGAAATGACAATGGCTATTTATTATGTATTTTGATCAGATTTTAAGACTTTATTTGTAGCAATAAATTTTGTTCCCTATAAATGGTATGTTCCCTTTTGATGTTAATGAGTTTTTCAGTGTGAAAACAATAAAATCACTGACAAACAAAAAACTCCATTAGTAGAAAGTATAAGAAACATTAAACTTAAACCACAGCTAAATTGCAAGTGGTTTTATTTGGATAATAGAGTGCACGTGGTATTTTGCTTTGTCTTAGAGGTGAATATGACACAGAAGGAGGAAAAAGCCAAGCCAAAGCTGCCGATGCTTTCATACCAGTCATTAACATTAGTTTAATCTGGGGTCTGTGTGAACCCAGGAGTGCATTTACTGAATTCACGATGTGGAACTTGAGAACAGCCAGCAGAGTAGTGTCTGGTTTATTAAGTCAAGTGGCAAGTAAAGGCATATGTGCTTTGCTGAGAAAAAATGGTCATACTGGCTGAGATATAAGGTCCTCCTAACTCAATGTGTGGTTTCTAGCAGTGGTCAGAACAGGAAAATAATAGAGAAAGGAGGCTACTGTGGAACGATTTTTCCTCTAAAGTAGCCTTAGCTTTCTGTAATAAGCAGTATAGCGATTTGAGTCAGCTCTTTTATGCAAAACTTGTATTTAATAAAGGTTTTTCATAGATCTTTATTCCACTAATTTATGAAATTACTTTTTGAACTTCTAAAAGGTTTTCCAGTAAAAATACTGTGCCTGTGCTTCTGCAAAAACAAATGTGGAGTATGGGGAAAAAATACTGTTTCCTAACTTAGGTCCATTTCATCCAGGTCCAGCTAATTCTTGTGTTGATATACCCTTTGTTAATTTTGTAAACATTTTCAAACGTGTTCTACAGTCATTCTTTTGCTGCGTCTGAAGCCCTCTTGGCTGTACATTGTTTGCAGTTCACAAACCATTTCTTATACCTCACTCTCTGAATTGTGTGTATGCGGAGAAGGCTTCCTGAAATAATGGAGATACCAATGCCAAGAAATTCACTGAACAGCTACTCTAATTAGAGTATGACATCAATTAGGCTACAAAGATACTTCTGTGTAGGTCAGAGAAAGAACAGCAACAAAGTGAAGTAAAATATTTCCAAGGGAGAGAGAACAGGTGACAGCAAGAAAAAGTGTCTTCATTGTGTCTTATTTTGAGTCCTTTTAAGTTGCACTTGCTAATGAATTATACATTTTTAAGTTTTGTTACTGTTGTTATACTTCATAATACTATACTTTGCAAGGAAACTTTACAGTAACTGAGTTTGGCTTAGAAAACAACTGGAAAAGGGCATTCATGTTTACTGTTACTTTTTGTATTGTGTGCTTAAATTATGGGTCAATAATGATTTTTTCTGATCAACATCAGTCTAGGAAAGCCAAGGAGTTGGTTTCTTCATCTTTGAGTTTTGATAACAGTAGGATTCTTAAAATATGCATGACAGCCCAATGTCACAGGATCAAAAACCCAACTAAGCGTTCCTGCTGCGTTTGTATTGGTTTTAAAGTTGTGTGTGAAGCTGATACAATTTACAAGATTTGCACATGCTTCTTCAACTCATGCTGAAATAAATAAGGATTTTTCCTTTGTGTTTCTGTAGTTTGTATGGTCCAATGAGAACATAGAATTCTGGCACAAAAGAAGCATTTTTACAGTGAAATGTCTGCTTATAACTACATTTTTATGATGTGGTTCTAGAGTGGAAACCAAAATCCTTAGTGTATTCATTCTTTTGTCTAAAACTCCTGAGGCAGAGGTGTAAATGGTGCAGCAGCAGCTTTTGGGAGTGTGAAAAAATATTCCAAACTGGTGATGGGAATTTCCTCAGCAGTATGTTTAGTAGCATTATTAGGTTTTTGGGCATAATGACACTGCTTGAATAATGTACTTCTGCTATTGTTATTGCTTTGATTGCATAGCATTTTACTGGTATAGAGCTTATCTGACTTTTCCTTTAGCTTTTGAGACATTTATGTGTGGGAATCCAGTCTGTGATCTATTTGTAATTGTTGCAGAGTGGCTAGGAGAGAAGAATTTGCTAACGAAGAATTTGCTCTAGAGTGTTTGAGAGGTCAAGAGCTTTGTCAGTCAGTTCCTTCAGTCTCAGGCAGGTGAATGCTTTCACAAAACAATTGCTGTAACATTGGGGAATTAATTGCAAACAGGGTTACAGTTTTGTTTTTTAACTTAAAATTCAGACTATGGATGCTTTCTGGAAGCCTACTTATTGAATCATTATATGAACAATAATTCAAGCTATATTTTTCTTCCTCTTTAATCAGGACATTATTTGATATGTAAAACGTTTCACATAAAAATGTGCAGCTAAAGTATCAAAACAGCAAGGGAGGTAAATGACAAAATATGACACACACACCATCCCCTTTGTATGTGCTATGTAATTATCTTTTATTGAACTAAATAGACTCTAGTTTTCTTCACCACCTTTTCTTTAGACCATTTCCTTCTGGAAAATTTTAGAATTACTCATCATAAATAGGCTTCAGCTTTGTGTGCAGACAGACATGGTTTCCCTTTCGTAAAGGGAAACAATACCCGAAGAAGGTTTTTAAGGTTTGAGTGTGATTCGTAGCTGGGGTGTGTGTGGGTGTTTGTTACTGGTTTTTGTTAGTGTGTATGGAGACATATGGACAGCACTGTGAAGCTCTTTGAACCTACTCTCTAAGAATTCAAATTCTGGTTCAGCTAGGAAAGAATGATGGGAAAAACCATGGTCTCTTACTACTCTGGTGGTCAAAAATGGTGACAGAGTTCACAACCATCCTTTCTGTGTTCATATTGTGCAAAAAGTGATTATTTTTTTTTAAAGTTCTTTGACAAAGGAATTTTGCTTGGGTGAGTGTTTTTTTTGTACTTTTTTATGTCTAGCATAAGCACATAAGCATATATTTAATCTTTTAGTAGAGCAGCATTTTAACATTTATAGCAATACCAATCTATTGAAATTATGATGCTGAAATAAAATACAAATGTTATAGAAATGTTCTACCCTGAGTAAAATTTTGGGCAGAAGCTCTGGAAGCACAGCAAATACTTGTGGACTGTAAATTGACATTGAGGAGAGCATACTGTCTGTAAGTTGGGAGGTTGTAAACTCTGTTTAGTAGCAAGGATCCCTCACCGGCGGAAGTATTTATATGTAACTGTCTTTTATGCTCAGTGAAGGCAGAAAAGCAAGGGTCTTGTGTGTGTGTTTTACTTTGGCACATCGGTTTCATACTCTCAAAAAAACCCAGGTGTATGTTTTGCAGCTCTGGGAACTGGCAGAAGCAAAACGTGGCTCCATATTTATATTTTTGGTGACACACTGATAAAATACATATGTTTAAAACCCTACATTTCTTTGAGGACACAATTCTTTATTAGCAGCTCTTGCTCTGGAACGCCACTGAACTTGGTGGCAGCTCTGCATACACAGCAGCTCGGGAACTGTACCTTCAGTAAAAGTGACAAGGTAGTATTAGCAGCTAATCAAGGGCTCCCTGGAAAGCTTCAGGAAAGCAGATATATGAGAGCTGTTTTTGCTAAGAAGAGCAAAATGACAAAAGAGGAGATGGATGCCTCTTAAGAAGGCAGATTTCAAGTTATTTTAAAGGAGCAGAAGGAAATAAAGCAAGCTAATGGACTTAGTAGTCAGACAGAAATGAAAGCAGGTTTATTGTTTTAAAAAAAAAATAATCCTAAAGCTTTCCACTTACATATGAGACAGAGGATGGAATCAAGCATCAAGCACGTTAGAACTTTCTTTTATTCATATTATCAACAGAAAATCTGTCTATAGATAACATTGGTTATATCTGAACAGTTTTGCAAGAATCTGGGCAATACCAGATAGAACGTGAAACTCCCAGGGGAAATGAAAATGTTGCTGAAATTGAAAGTCCAGTTTTTCCACAAGTCCTTGCAATAAAGTCTTGTCTGTGTCAATGTTTTGTTTTTTTTTTTTTTAATGTTTCTCTGATTGAATGACATATTTTATTGAAGGTGTAAAAATAAACGAACTTTTTTCACTAAGAAAACATAAAATTCTGTTGTACTGTAGAGTTTCCCTTCTAATTTAGAGGTTTGGCTGCTGAACTAACAAACAGACCCTCAATCTTGCCTGTGCCTTCCTAAGTGATAACATGCCTGTGTGTTTTTCAGAATATTTCATATTGCTATTAAAGTCTTTGGGCCGCTTACGGTTTTTAAAGTACTCAAAATGCCTTTTGAGAGAGAAGCTAAAAAATGCACAGATCCCCATTTAGATGTCTAAAAGTAAATAGCAATATCTCAAAGTATATAGCATGAGAAACTCTTAATGATGGGATAACTGGGAGAATCATTGCAATCTTTGAACATGCAAAAAGAAAAATTGAAAAATATACTACTAGTATATATGTGCAAGATGTGTGGGGTTTTTTTGGTTTTTTTTTTAGAATGGTCATATGTAATCTTAACCGCATTTAATACCTAGAAATCAAAATACATGTATCCTTTTCTGATGCATGATCAAATATATTCAGGTGAAACTGATTTCACTCTGTTGTGAAAACATTTAGCCTTGAGTGACTATTCACACTTCTGCCAAATGTAATGTAATTCTTCCAGAGGTAACCTACAAACAAATTAGTTTTCTTCTGCTAGGTGTACTTGAAAAGGTTGCAGGAGAGAGTGGGAGATCAGAGAGCATATGTTATTGTTCAGTAAGCCATGCAGCAGATATCAGAAATTAATGAGGCAAAGAAAGCAAAGGCGGCAAGCAATGCAGTCAGTGGCAACTAAACTTGGAAAAAGCTCAAGTATTCTGGGAGAAGGAACATTAAGTGTTCTCTCCCTTTTCTACACGACAAACCTGAAAATGCGGAGACTTGAATAGACATGTTGGTTAAATAATGCATGGAGGTAGCCATCGAACTTCAAAACAAAGCTGTAAAACATCAAAACATAGCTAGTGCTATATGCTGAGATTAAGATGAGCAAATGAAGAAATATAAGACAAATGGATCTGTAAATAGCATAGTTTCATAAAACAAAGTTTCTAGGTGGGATAAATAACCTAGTGTTTTCCAGAGAAGCATCAGAATGCCCATCACAGATGGGATGCTGTCCTCATTCTGAAATTGTAAGCAGTTTTAAGTAGCTGCCTTCACTGCTACAGAAATGTATCTTCTACATAGCCATTCTAGATGGAAGCACATCTTATTTTTTATTTTATGGAGCCATGGGATACAATGAATTTGTTGATGCTTTATCATAGGGAATAGAAAGATATCTTCAGGCCTGTTTCATGGGAGGAGGAAGAAGCACCCTCTCTGTTCGCTGAGTGGCACAGTGGGTGTCAATACTGAAAAATCTGACAGTAATTAATGTTAAAATTATAAGATACACAAAGGACAAGTGAAGTCGCTCAAAGTAAATGGGCATAGGCATTTTGAATTTTTTTTGCTCTGAATTTTGAGTAAAAAACCTCTTTAACAGCTGGTGTTACACAAAAAGCTGCACTATTTTTGTAAAATGATACAATTTCTGAAGCAGTTTGTGGTTTATTTCTATAAATACAAGGTAAAATAAATGAGGCTTATGGCTTTATAGGTATTAAATGGGCTTTATTGCACAGGAGTTATGTGAAGTTCCTCAATTCAGGTCATGAAACTATTCTACCACTTTGTGCTTTTCATATTTACAGTTTCAAAGTGAGCCAATTTCAGGTACAGCTCTAAAGAGCTTGAAAATTTTTTCGCTTACATATAATAATTTTGGACATCTGTATATCTTTGCAGAATCATTTGATTGATTTAAGAAAATGTCTGCCAAACTCTCCTTGCCTTTAACTGCTTGGTAGATCCCAGCACTAAGGGGTGGTTGACAAAATTCTAAGCTTCATTACTGTGTAATAAAACAGCTCACTTTGAAAATTGGTCAGTTTATTGATTTTTAGTGGTGAGAGCTTTGAATGCATTCACTTCCTAGGCCATTGCTTTCCCACTTTCATAAACCAATCTGCTGTTGTGAATAGTGAATTAAGCATGCAGATATTATGATAATAAGAGAAAATGAAATGTTCGCACTAGGGATATATGTCTGAAAAAATGTGTGGAATATGTTTTCTGAAGCCTTTGTCACTGAAAAAAAATTCAGCCTGGATTACACTACAGCTTTGCTCTTCTTTTTCATGTTCTATTTTTGGGAAAATTGAGACAACTGTAAATATTTTGTTTTGGTTTTAATGTGTGTAGCATTTATAGAAAGACAAGTTATTTATGCAGGCATTCAATTGCCATTCTACCCTCTCCTCTGTTTTTTCCTGGTTAAAAATCTTGGAATAAGTTCTATTTATATTAAATGTAAAGAGGAGGAAACAATCCATTTCCCATGATACAGATGCTAATTTTGTGCTGTCGTTAGGTCAGGCTATGGTACTGGCTATGCCTTGTCTGAAAACTAGAAGGGATAGGAGAAGTTCTTTGCTTGCCCACATCAACTGAATCACGTGTAATGTCCCTAGCAGGGCCATGAGGCAGTGTGAAAGAAGTGGCTTGGTGAGTTTGTTCGGAGACAGTTGACTGTTGCCTGCCTCATGGAGGATTTTTTTTTTTTTCTAATTTATTGAACATAAGGGACTACGAAACAAGGACCAAACTTATTGTGAGTCACAGCTCAGCCCCTGCTGTGCTCTGGCCCCCATGCTGCTCTCTGCTACCCAGGAAATCCACAACCAGAAAAAAAGACAAACCACTGAGTCCTGTACACAGTGAAATTTAACTATTTAGGTAACTGCTTTTCTCAGAATGGCTTTATTCTGATTATCTAGAACTTTTGTATGTTTAATTTTGTTGTGGGTGCTGTCTTTGGAGATAATTTTCCATAAAATTAAATTACAGCAGTTGAAGAAATAAAATCTTATTAGGCTATCTAGCCTAAACAAACACAACTTTGAAATTATTGTGCAACATTAAAGGATGCATTCATTAAAGGCTGCATCTGATTTTTTGCATTTAGATCTTCTTTATATTTGCATATTGTTTCAAGCCTTCAGAATTGTGCAGTAAATGTGACTAAATAGTTTTCATTGATACTATCTAGTTAGAATCCATAACATAGTGCTATGAATACTGATTTTTAAAGATGCATGTTTTGAAGTAAGGTGTTGATAATTTAACTTGGCATGAGTCCAACTGAGTGAAGTCTTGAGGTTTGATTCCTACCTGTGCTATAAAAGATGAGTGTAAAGGAATAGCATAAGCATGTAGGGTAAAATCCAGACCTCAATCAAAATGCATAATAATTAATAGGTTTCTTAAATTTGCCTTTAAAAGAGGAAAGTCAGGGAAGGTACAGACAAGCTGCAAAATGGGAAAGGAAACCAGATATTTGATGGTAAAAATCTTTGTTTCATTTGCCATAATAAAAAGTGGACTATATATATGGAATTTACATAAATGCTTTAACATTTAATAATTTGTTGTGGTATCCATTTGATGTGAGAATTAATAAGGATTTAAGAAATAGCCACCATGGATTTTTCGAGAACAAATCACGTCAAATTGATATAATTTTTTGTTGGACTGTTGGGGAGGGGGGAAGCAGCAGCTGTGATAGATTTTGACTTCAGAGAGGTTTCTTAACAGTGAGGTCTATGCATTTCAGAAGCAAGTCACCAAGAAGTAATTATGCAAGATGCTGAGATGAAAATGTCTTTGTTTTTTATTGTGAAGTTGGAAGTACGTTCATTGTAGGTTGAGTCTTAGTTTGTTTTTTATTAGGACCCTCTGTGATAGAAAATATATTTATTTAAACTAAAGAGGGTGCTATAGTGCAAGGGGTAGCAAGCGCTTGGAATCCAGGTTGGAAATGTAAAATGGTGATGATAAAATTCTGTGATGAATAAGAGCAGTGAAGACAAGTGCAAGTTAGAAAATAGGGAATAATGAGCTATGCTATGGTGCTGTTGATCACAGTCCACCACAGTCCAAGTCATCAATATGCTTCTATTCCAGAAAAGCCAGAAGTAATTCTGGAATGTATTGACAGAATTACTGTATAGGAGTTATTTCTATATATTTCTATATATTTCTATAGTTGTTATTTCTCTCTGTTTGGTGCTGGTGGGGCTTCAGCTATAGAATACGAAAAGCTCAGAGACACTGGTAATAACAATGATTTTGAAAAGAGAAAAATAACAAAATAATGTTGGAAGAATTTTTACTAAATATAAAATAAAATCAGAGGGGACATGTTGGGATATCAGCCTTGCAATAACAATTGTTAGAAAGAAGTGACCATCAGCTCTTTTTTTGTTGTTTTTTGGTTGTTGTTTTTTTTTTTTTTTTGAATGAAACCAGACATGAATAATATTGTTTAAAAAATTCAAGCTGTTTTAGAAAAAGCTTTTCACTTGGAAAGTTAAGTTTTGGAACAGCTCCTACAGGAGACTCCACTGGAGGTTTTTTTTTTAAAAATAAATATCAAAGCCAAACAAACCCCCAAAACCTAATAATGCAGAGTTGGGGATCTCACCTGGAATATGGGACACCCAAATGAACTTACTGTATCATATCATAGAGATTCCATATATTGTAACCAGGCTATTAATTACTTTGGAATGGAATTCAGGTTTTCTGTATTTAACCAAAAAGCTTTTCCTCCTTTTACTGCAAATTTAATTGAGTTTTTTTTTTTAAATAAATTCTAGGTTTCAGCAAATCTGTGTTTTTCATTAGAAAAAAACATTTGGCCCAAAATTCCTGACTAAACCAAGAAATTCAGCATTTGCATACATGAGAAGGTTATATAACTAATCAAATTCCTGTTTGACAACTCTTTGTATACATTTTTGAGCAAATTGAAATGCCAGCGATTCACCCCTAACTCGTACAAATGACCCTGAAGATTTGAGTCTTTTAATCATTCAACTCTAATTTATACAGCCTTGTGGGTTTTATGCCAAGTGGAGCTTGTTATGAGTTCAGAGTACTTCTGGTACTAAATACCGAGGGTAAGTGGGGAGAATTTCTGTTGCCAAACGTAACAGTACATTATTATATATATATTTTGTATAGCTGTAGATTATATTAAAACCTCCCAGAATTTATTTTTTATAATTTATAATTTTGTAATGTATATAAATATAGATATAGTTATTTCAGAGAAATACTCTGCTGAAGGGCTGAATAATTCTATACTTTTGCAGCTATTAAATAGGAGGATGACAGTCGGGTCTGATAAGTTGATCACTTGATCTTAGCATAAGCTGCCTGTCCTGCTTCAGTGTGGCTACAGGCAACTTCTCCATCAGTAAAGCAGCACAAAACAATTATATTAGTATATCAAAACATAATATTATTTCTAGATATTTATACAGGTTGAGATCTAAACCAAGTTAACTATCTCTACAGCACTGTTAATGTAAATGTAGGTACGCATTTGCTTGAGTATACAATAGCATGTATATTGTATAATTGCATCGTGAGTGTTTTAACATACGTTGTTTGATGATCAAATAACATTAATCACAGTTAAAGAGAAGAGTTACTGTCTTTTATGTGTGGTGACCGACCTTGAAAAAATAATGTTTCTTTGGCTTCTTATCTATATTCACCCTGAATAATACTTAAAATAAAATTTTGGAAAGTGTCTGAAATCTAAAGAAAACAGTGGCTATTATGATGAAACTGGCTGTGGCCTTTTTATAGATTTTTTTTTTTTTTTAAAGAAGTCTTTTATGACTGTTCTGTTCCCTGCAGTGTATCTGTGAAGTGCAGAAAAAGTTCACAGCAGATGATTATACTAAGGTACCAAAGCTAGTGAAGTGTGAGATAATCTTTTGAGCTGAGAATTAGCGTCTCAGGCAACCAAGCGAGAAACCAAGGGGGAGTTATTTCTTCAGTAAAGTTTAACATCTAAGACACACCTGAAGGTGTATCTCTTTATTACTGTTCAAATCAATACCTTTGACCGTCTGCTTACATGTTAATAAAGTTTTTTTGAGGGGAGGAGGTTGTTTTGACAGGAGACAGTGGCTTTGTTCCAAAAACCTATTTTGGTTTTGAAATCCAAATTTCTAAATTTCTAATAGAATTTTCTAATACAGGTAATAGAACCTTTACAGATTTGTTTTATACATTAATCAAATGTGTTTATGCAATGTACATATTAAAATATTTTCATTGTAAGAAAATTCAGAAGAAAGGAAGGAAGAAATGTGAGTATTTCAGTGGATCCTGGGTTTTGTTCATAGATTACATATCTACTTTTCTTTTTCTTTTTTTTTTTTTTTTTCCCTTCTGAGTCCCAGAAGAGTGAAAAGAACAAATTTTGGGAAGCACTACCTGACTTCTTGTCAAAGTCTGTCATCAAGACTGGATGTGATGCCTTTAATACTGTCTAGTAGAACTACCTGAAATCATAGGTTTTAGAGTAACTATTGACAGTTTAAGTTACACAACACCTCTTGTTTAATATCATTAGGCTGCTGTGATAGAAACAAACCTTGGTTTAGTGGAAACTCTGAGAACCTGTTACGAAGTATGTAAGGTAGTATTGTTACCTAGATTATGCTTATTTACTGGTTTTATGAACCAAGAAGTTGTCTCTTCCAGATGTTTCTCTCTTGATTCAGTGACATGAGACTGAAGAGTAGAGAGTAGGGCAGTTCAGGGGAAAAACCAACCACATTGTAGCAAGGGCCTGAGAAACTGTAAAAAGCAGGGAAAAAAAGAGTTTCTAATACCAACAACGTTTCAGAGCATTATTGCTTTTGCTTGTGACATTCCTGTTCCCTGTATTTGCCAAAACATGCAAACTGGTATTAAAAGTTCTTCTACCTTCTTTATAAGTTTCCCTGAACTATTCTTTTAAAATATTTGGAAATAATTTTGTGTATTTTTTTAAATCCTCTTTTAACCTGTCTTCTTGGGATTGTCACAGCCAAATTTGACATTGAATAGTCTCTCAAACTTAAACATCCTTGGCCTGATGTGTTAAGAGTTGTTAGGTGCTAAAAAAACATCTGGTATTGCAAACAGTCTTTCAATAAAACACATCAGCCCACTCTGTATATGTAACTGACCCACTAATTATGTGTTAATGTGTCTGTGAATGCTGCTGCTGTGTGAATTAAGTACTTGCCACTCTTGATTTTTGAAGGACTATAAACAGGGTAATAAACAATGATTTAAGAAACCTATTGAAAATTGAGTTAGCTGTATAGTGTTTAATTAACTATTTAAAAATGTTTGATTGATGCATGCTTTTAGCAAATGCTGTACCTAATCTTCCAAGTCAGGTGAAGCAGTTGGATTTTATTAGTGATTAAAAATGTGTATGTTTGTAGATTGTCAGTGCTATTTCAGAGAAAAGTCTGTATTTAATGTTGCCTTACTTTTATATGCTGTCACCCATAAGCCAGTTCCTCTGATAGTATGAGATGCCCGCATGAATTGTGTGATTGATATGGAATCACAGAATGGTTGGTCTTGGAAGGGACCTCCAAAAGTCATCTGATCCAACCCCTCTGCTCAGGCACGGTCACCCTGAGCAAGTTGCCCAGGACCATTTCCAGATGGCTTTTGGGTATCTCCAGGCATGGAAACTCTACAACCTCTTTGCTCATTCACCCTCACAGTAAAAAAACCAACAAAAAACAACATGTATTCCCTGATGTTCAGAAGGAACCTCCTGTCTTTCATTTTATGCCCATTGCCTTGACCTGTCACTGTCACCCAAAAGCATTTGGCTCAGTCTTCTTGGTGCCCTCCCTTCAGTATTTTCACATGTTGATGGGAGTCTTCCATATGTAACATACTATATATGCTATCCCTTTTTCGTATTTTTCACTTGTATGACTGGCGAGAAAGATTCGTTTATGAGAATGTCCGCTCCTGCGCTTGTTTTTTTCTTTGGACTGGACTGATTCTACAGAAAAGTTCTAGGGATCAGATTAGTGCATTACCTAATTCTGTTTCCTTTTGCAGAGCATTTAAATAATTTTAAAATTTATAGCTAATGGAGAAACATGCAGAAAGTATTTTTGGGAGGCAGGACAACAACGTTGGCTCTTCCAAGTTACAATGAAGTTTCTCAGGTCATGAGGCCTATTCATGAGAACCTTTTCGATGATTTTTGTATTCATGGCTGATACGTGAGTACTAAAACATTCAGTAGGATAAAATGTGAAAATACATGCTTCAATGTTGAAAGAACATGACAGAAAGGAAAATGTGTATTCAGCATGGAACGGTCTTTTACGTCAGGCAGCTTCTTCATAGTTTACAGTGAGTGGAAAGAATCTTTCTGGTTTATCCCTGAAAAATATGTGTACAAAGAGTAAGAGAGAAGGAAATAAAACCGTGTGTGTGAGTATGTGTCTATATGAATATATTTAAAATCCACATAGACTGAGAGAGAATCTTGCATATCTCGCTAATGAATATTGTAATTCAGTCACCTTTACTATGTTGACGAATGGAAAGTAATATTTTTCATTGTTTCCTGATGTTTACTGCTTTTTCCATTCCTTTTGTGCAGTTGAATCGATCTTTGCTAAGGCATTAGTAAGCTTTCCCTTGGGCATGCTAATTTGCTGAAATCAGAACATTTCTTCCTTATGGCTTTATGTGAAATTTTTGATTGACTACTGGATATATGTGCTGGGCCCTCGTGCCAGCCATTCTGCTGCGTGACCATTCACCCTTGCAGAGCACTGACAGTGTTAGCTGAGGAAGGGGTGGACGTGCCATGTCACACATCCACAGAGGGCTTGTGGAAATCGTCAACAAGGGAGCTGGAAAATGCATTTTGCCCCTGGTTTGATTGCAACAGGCTATCTTTGTTCTGGCTCAGGTTGTTGGTCGTCTTAGTTTCACTGCCATTTTTACAGTGTCCAGCCCCTTTTTTGCAGAGGACCTTAATTTGCAATAATCTTACCATTTCCCATAGTGGGGAGAGTTGTAACACCTTGGCAGATGTTACAGCCAGCTAGATGTGTTATGACAATTCCATATCTTCACTGCTCAGAAGAGTTCCTGTTATCTTATATTCATTAAAGACCTCTGTGCATTCATTAGGTTAGTGGTGGTGAGTGCTTTTAGCACTTCTGTGCTTTCTGTTAAGGTTAGTTAGAGAAAATTATTTCCTTGTAGTAAAGAGAAGTAGGTTTTCTGAAAGTAAAAGAATTCTTAGTTTGAGGCTTGAGCTCATGGCTAAGTGACAGTGCCAGAGGCAGTGATGTTGCCAGTCTTTATCCAAACTTCAGACCTAAGCAAAAGAAACAGAAATTGTGTGAGAGCGAGCAAAGGCAGGATGATATAGTTGATGCAAAGGCATGCTGTCTTCAGGGAGGCAGAATGGAAAGAATCATATGGGGAAATATGCATATACAAAGCAGTATCTTCCCTTAGCAGCATGTAAAATGTTCTGATACTCTCCAGTGTGGCTTAAAATGAAGTTTAGGCACTCATACAAAGTGACTGTTAGAAGTGTTAATGAAGCGTATATACGCACGGAAGTTTTTGTTGTTAAATTCCTTTTTCCCTAATGTTTTTGCCTCAACAGCTTAATGTTACCAGGTGCATGACAAGGAGGATAAATCAGGTGTCCAAACTGGTGTAGCCTCACTGTGACATGCCAGTAGTGATAATACCTAGTGTGGGTGCAGTTGCCTATCATCACATCTTGTAGGATGATGATGAATTCAGAAACAACGCTGCACTCTTCCTGTTCTGATTTCAGGGACAAAATCTTGCTGTGTTCAGTGTTTTAAATGTTTTGGGGTTTGGTTTTTTTTTTCCCTTATGATTCTTGAAAAAATATATTTAATGTTCAAGTTTTGTATTGTTTGCTTTTATGCATGTGTTTTTCCCTTCCCCCATCCCCAGTTGTGAAGAACATTTATTTTAGGAGGTGGTTGATTGCCAGGCAGTGAGAATTTGCCATCCATCCAATTTGGCTGCTGTGTTTATTTGCTTGCCCTTTGGATCAACAGCTGCTTAGCAGCTCTGAGCGTGGCTGCTTGCCATGTGGTGGAGAATGAGAAGTTCTCCTTCCTCTGAAACATCTCTAGAAGTTGTATTTGTTTTCTCCTTGGGATCTCCTCCACTTAGGTAAAGGCAGGAACTTGAGTTGTCATCCTTAAGACTCTTTTTAAAGGGGAGCTTTGTGAAGGTGATCTTGTTGCCCGCCCTCCCAACAGAACTGGCAGCAGCTGTGTGTGGTCTCTGATGCTGTAGCTGTGGCAGAGAGGACAGCTTTGGTGACTGCAGTGACCTTTTTGGCACGGTAGCTCCATTGTCACAGCCTGTGAACAGCTCCCTCTTCTGTTTTCTGGGTATATTGGTGACTGGCAGGCAAACAGAAATTTTTCTGTACTGTAGAAAATACAGTGTATTTATTTTTAGTGTAGGGCTGGTCAGATGCTTCCATGTAACAAGTTTTCCTGCAGTCTGGGTGGATTAAAGGGATTAGAAATAGTTGAAATAATGATGTAGCAGAACTGTTCTTTTACCGTTCTTTGAGGCTAGTGCCTGAGGGCACTGAGTGTTTTCAGCAAATATTTCGATGGTTTCTGAAGGGACTAAGGAAGATTGATCTGTTGTTGAGTGCTCCAGAAAACTGTTACGCATTTCTCCTGTGTTTGAGTTTATAAAATATATATTATATGCTTCTGTTGATTTGCTTAGGTAGTGTAAACATAAAGAAATATGTGTGGTAAGAAGAGACAAGGAACTTTTTACAGTTAATACAATGATTTTTTTGATCAGGTTTATTAAGGGCAACTGATTCTGCAGTGTTTTACCCAAATTACAGAGAGGGTAATATCACAGGGCTCAGCTGCCTCATCTGAAATGATTAAATAATTCTGATAGTAAAAAGCTTTTGTGAGCTTGTTTTTCTTGAAAAATATTGTTCTTTCAGAATCTAATGTTTATTGTATAAACAGTATTAGCTTCTGAAATTAAGTCTACTAAACCGCTCCTGCTCATCACCCAGGTGCCTCTGTTTGAGTCAGTCTTTGGTGCATTACTTTTCTGTTTACCCTTGTGTTTGATTTCTGTATGTATTAATGCAAAGAGCTTAAAGCAAAGCTAATATAATGTAATCTAATTGTTATTTCATCTGGTCAACCCCGCAGAAACAAAATATGTCTCTTCTGCTTTAAGGCTATAGCAGTTACAAAGCGAGATGAGATTTTAAAAATGAAACTAAACCTTTACTTGTTTAAATTAAAACTCGTGGAATTATACAGTGTTGGTTTGCACAGCTTGACGTTTTAAATTATATTCAAGATCACTACTGCAAAATAGAAAGCAAATACTGATAGTGAAACACATTGAAAACTCAAACGTGCAGAGTACATGAAACACTTGTGGCCTTTATTGGGTATTTCACTACTCAGGTTATGAAAGGAAGAGTCTTTTTGAAGTGAGTTAGCTTCTGACTTCTGCTTTACCTCACATTAGTTACTGGGCACATCACTGAGCTTATTGACTGTAGAATGGCTCCACAAAGGCTTCTGAAATCCAAAGATGTAGGCTTTCCCACCTCTAGTATAGCTTGATGACAGCAAGAAAACAGCTTTGCTAAAGAAAAGCCTCATAGCTGTGACTTATTTATGTAACACGGAGTGTTTTCTGTGACAACAGAACAAACTTTTCCATTGACTGAGGCCCAACATGGATGTAAAAGTTGTCCTAACCTTCCTTGATTGTATTTTCAGTCTGGTTCTGAAACAAAATAAACAAAGTTGTCTGCTGGACATACCTACTGCTCAATTGACAATGTTTATTTTTAATTTATTTCCTTGGAATAACTGAGATGCTGTTAGTAATTAACAAGTATTACTTTACGTGGCTCAATTTTTTTTTCTTCAAAATTAAATTAATTTTTGACTGTTAATTTTCTTAATCAAAGATTTCTTTTACCCAGTTGTTTTTAGTCATTCAAAGTCACTATCACCTTTAATTATTGCATTGGAAATTTACAGACAGAGTTGGAGACAAACTAGACTAGTGACTACAATAGCGCTTTTGGGTCTTTGAAATGTGCATTAATAAAACTCCAGTTTATTCATACTGGCAAAGATAAATTTCTTAAGCTTTCAATGGTTTAAGTACTAGTAAATTTCCATATAGTGGAAATAGAGATAATTAAAGTGAGAAGTTAGTATAGGAAACAGATTCACATAGGTGGGAGGTGTTGAGGTGAGTTTATTCTGCAGTCAAAAGGTTTCGAGTCAGGTGGTGGAGCAAGTAAGGTGTTTGCCTGGCTTTTACTCCTGGATCTCGTGTGGGGAACTGCTGATGGGTTAACTGTGTTGCAGCTGCGTTGGCAGATATGAGACTAATTCTGAGGGTAATGGACACTGATGAATACTTTAAGGTGTGTTGGGGAAAAATTACTTGTTATATTGCAACCAGAACAACAAGTTTTATGAAGCTTCATATATTCTGTTGAGTGTATATTCTTTCATATACAGTAAGTAGAGCTCCTATGGTTAGGGTTCATCTGCTGTGTGATAAGTGTAAAAACTGTAGAAATTAGACATGTTATATTTGTTCTCCGTAGTTTTAATTGATGTTTCTCTGGTATAATCACAGTATCATAGGCACACCATACAGACAGTAACATCATGCGTCTCTAGATAGGGACAAGCCCATTCACACTCTCTATCTACTTCTGTAGACATTTGGCTGTTCATTAAGCTCTGCTAACTACTTGTAAGACCAGAAGATAGGCAAATGGAGTAATTTTATTATTTTGATTTGAAATTTCTTGATTTTTCTATTATTTTGCGAAGGTAGGATCAGAACCCTGTCTCACTGTGTAGAACCAAGATCGTAAGAAAGCAGATAATCTGCTTGGGATCCCATACGTGGTCGCGTAAAGCTGTGTTGTGGGTTC
Source organism: Falco naumanni (assembly GCF_017639655.2). Lineage (NCBI taxonomy): Eukaryota > Metazoa > Chordata > Aves > Falconiformes > Falconidae > Falco > Falco naumanni. The sequence continues at coordinate 8,725,527 of NC_054054.1, forward strand.
TTTAACCACACCAGAAAATAATTCTGTAGAAGATTATAAAATGTGTCTGAACAAGAGCATCAAGTCCAGGAAATGGAGCTTGTTTATGCTACGTGTACTGTCTCTGGGAGTGTAAAAGCACTACTGCTTTCTTGCTGTAGCTCATGTCAACAAATAGATTGGTATGCTTCTGTAAACCTCCTTGCTTTCAGTGTTTCTAAGTGACTTCTCGTTCATTTTCCTTAGAGTTGATTTCTTTTTACAGAAAAGTTTATGAAAAAAATAGGTTATGCAGAAAATGAGTTTTGAGGAAGGTTATCGTGGTTTTACTGTATTTTTTATTTTAAGAACTATTTGATTTTTTTTTTTTTTGGAGAAAATAGACCTGTATTTCATAATGGTTTGGTTTTGGTGGTCGGTAATGCCCAAAAGAACGCAGCACTTCATGATGGATAAGCATTAAATTTTAGCTTTTATATAGTGTGCATGAGAGAGAGCAACATAAAATAATATTTTAGTAGTTATCAGAAGTTAACTAACAAGACTGTAATAAAGACAAGTGGAGTTGTTCAAATCATGCCTTGAAATTTCCTCTAAGTTTGGCTATTTCAATTTTTGTTAATATCATGGGCTGATTATATTAGAGAATGTTTTCCAATATATTCAGGTATTTTTCCTTGGGAGTTGCATATGGACGTTATACTATTATCTGCTACAACTGCAAAGCATTCTTTAGACAAAAAGCTAGAATAATAATAATAAAAAAAAATCCAAATATAATACCAGTAACCTGGGAGTTGAGAAATACTGATGTTGGGAAATACTTTAGTTTTTTAACCTGTATTTCAGGGATTCAATATTGTCAATCTCAATAAGGAAGACAAGGGTAATGTCTTCAAAGTAGTTGGTGCATTTTTAGTATACCACATTGGGTCGTTACTTGGTTAGCTGATGTAGGAGAAAATGTTTTTCTCAATAGAACTTCAGTAGTAAGAAGTTCATAAACATAAAAGGAAAACAATGCAATTTGTTTTAAAAACTTTGAAAGTGATGTTTGTGGTGTTCCAGGCTTCACCTGGAAATCTTGCTGTGCATTGGCCTGTAGGTAATTCAGCTCCGATTCAAATACACCTGTAAGGAATGTGCTGTTGCTTTGGAAGGAGAAATTGTATAGTCTGTATATAGCACATTAGTCTACTATATGCAAAATACAAAATGTTTGGAGAAGACAACTGCAATTTTTGTATCTTAATGTTTATTTCTTTATAACTGTGATAACACTGTTTTAATGATTTCTCATTTGTCTTTAATCACCATATGAATTCTAACAACACATTTGAGTGCTCTCATTTCTCCTTTGCCCTCTGCAGATGAAGAGGGGGAAAAAGAACCATTCTTTGTTGCCTCAAACACATTAGAGCAAGCAAGCAAAATCTAGAATCTGCTTCACTGAAGATAAAGAAATTTTCAAAAAAGGCGGTGCACAAGTAGCAACAAGGAACTTGTTTAAAAAGTCTAAAGGGAGAAAACTCAGGATATTTGGTATAAATTAAAGGCCAGAGTATAAAATGTGTTTGTATGTTTTTCTCACTTTGAAACTGATGGGAATTAGATAACTAAATGCCTTTTGAAGTCTGACCCTTACATCCTAGGTGAATATTTGTCAAAATCTCAAGAAACAATGCTTTTTATGCCCCCACCCCCCCCCACCCCTTTCACCACTATGACTTGACAGTAGCTTCACTGAGGTCAAAAGTTAAAATGCTTAAAGTTGTATGTGGAAGGGTGATTTTGTCTTGAAGAATCACAATGCATTGTAAAGGCAAATTTGTGCTCGCTGTATTTTCATAGTTCCTTATCATCAAGAATCCTGATGACTCACAAACTGGAAGGAGTTTATTGCTGAGACTTGTCTCTTTTATGGACAGAAATATTTGGATTAAAAAAAAAACAACTGTAAGCAAAGAGTGTGTTTATGTACATGTATGCACCTGTTCAGTCCTTAAGGTTGCAGTAGAAAGTTATTCCATTCTGCTGTGGAACACAGTAACTCACAAGAGAAGGAAACATCTCCCACAGTTTCTTATGGGAAAATATTCCAAAGTAGTATATTACACTAGAAAGTAATGATGTCTTTTTTGTTGTGTGTGTGTGTTGTTTTTTTTTTTTTTTTCTCAACAGTTTATATGGGATAAAACTACTTGAAGTTGACACTTTTTTTAAGGGTATTGTTTCTTAGGTGTACCTGTAACAATTTCTTCCCATGTTTGAAGAACCTAAATAAGATTATCCAAACCCTTCTTAGAAGAGACTTATTCAGTATTTCAAAATATATTTCTCAGCCAATAAAAACCAATACCCCAACACTATATAAATATATATATATATAAAAAATTTACTATTTGTCCCTCATTAGATATATGATAGGAATTCTTTGGACCTCAGAGAAAATCTGATTTTCAGTACTGGATAAAGAAGTAATTCTAACAAGAAGTGAACAAGTAATTTAGCTGGGTACTGAGTCTAAAAATCGTATCCCCTGTATTTTCTTGCATTGGCTGCATGGAGGATTTCTATTTTTTGTTGTTATTGCGGTTACTCCACAATTTTAGTCTTTGTTAGATTCTTCATCAGCTTTGGCAACTGTTAGATGTGCCCTAAAGCACATAGGTGACCTGAGCTTTATGTCAGCGTATACTGCTTTCAAAATATTAATTTGCTCCTTGTCCTATACAGAGGTTAAAGCACACTGAGCTGTTGTGTAGCCAGGCTGAGTAGGCTATTCTGTTACTTGAATAGCCACCTTATTTTTATGAGGTCTTTATTCCTCCCTTTTCAGGTTCTGAATTATCTTGTCCAGGTGACCACTGAGGGCTGTTATTTCTGGTTACAGACCGTGAGAATGGAATGGAGTGACTTACTGTATCATTTTTTGTCTTCTAAATACGCATTTCTGAAGCTTGTTTAAACAAGGCTTGTTTAAGCCTTGTCGCTTGTTTAACACATCATAATCACCTGATCTATTTAAACAAACTTTCCTCTCAAATTACTTCTCCACCTTTGACACCCTGCCAGTGGAGACTGTCAGATTCTGTGTTATTTCCAAGAGAACCTGAGATGTCAAGTGACTTCTCTGAGAAGCAGTGCATGTCTGTTTTATGTTGCCTTTTCTTGTGTACGACAGCAGTGGTTCAAATGTGTTTTTCAAATGGCCCTCAACCACATGAACAGATTGTATTCAACTTCCATTGCATGAGGAGAATTGTTGGCTTAGCACACAAGAAAATAAGGACCACAAGGAAGACCGACCAAGGTGATGAGATAAGACAGTTAAGAAAATTGTAATATCTATCCAAAAAAGAATTCCCCAGCCCACCCTCACCTCTGGTGTTATTGATGTTGCTTAGTAAAATCTTAGATTCCTGTCTTTAGTTGCTTATTGGACTAGTCCATCTATAGAACAGAATAGAATGTTTCAGTCAGAAGGGACCTACGATGACTATCCAGACCAGCTGCCTGACCGGTGCAGGGCTGGCCGCAAGCTGCGGCATGTTGTTAAGGGCCGCGTCCAAATGCCTCTTCAATACTTGTAGGCCCGGGGCACGGACCACCTCCCTAGGGAGCCTGTTCCAGTGCTTGACCACCCTCTCAGTAAAACAAATGCTTCCTAATGTCTGGTCTACACCTCCACTGGTGCGGCTTTGAACCGTTCCCACAATCCTATCACTGGATAATGGTGAGGAGATCAGCCCCTCACTCTCCAATTCCCCTCCTCAGGAAGCTGCAGAGAGCAATGGAGTGTCACCCCTCAGCCTCCTTCTTTCCACACTAGACAAGCTCAGAGTCCTCAGCCACTATTCCTAGGACATGCCTTCCATCACTTCCACCAGCCTTGTTGACCTCCTCTCCATGTAATGGACTATAGACTTTATTTTTTTGAGATTGCAACTTGGTTTGCTTTTTGGGGATGACAGGAGCAAAATTAGGAAGTTTTAGCATTGTTACTTTTTTTTTTTTCAATCATAAAATCTTCCATCAGGTTCTTTGTCATACCCATTGTTTGTATCTGCTTCTTCCTGCACTGTTGATGGTATTATTGATGTGGTCAGCCATTTATTTCCTTGCCTCAGTTGTTTGACTGTCTGCCTCAAATTCCTCTATGAAGGAAAAGGCAATGAATCAAATAGAAAACTTGTTTGTGGTCGATGGTATTGAAGGGTTTAAGAAGTGTTTGTCCAAGTATCGGTTGACTTTGGCTGCCCCAGGGTTTGATATTATATATTTTCATATACATATATATGAGATATATGGATATGGGCTCTTCAACATCCACAAGTGTCTCATTCTATTTGGAAGCCCAACGAGTGCAAGTTATGTCAAAATGTCATGCACATTTCACCATTAATTGGTTGAAATAACCTAGCCAAATTTAAATCAACTGTAAGCTCAAGAACAGGCATGTTTATATATAACAAAAAGTAGATTTAGGGAGGAAGAAAAACATTTCACGTAACTCTAAAGCACAAGAAATCTTCAAAAGCATAAGCTTTCAAAATCTTCTGCTTCACTGTTAAGAGCTAGAAGTGAGTAGCAAATCATAATATGGTCACATATTTAAATCTACATCCAAAAAAACCCCAAACCTCCTCCCCAAATCACCATTGAGATAGCCAGCCTTATATAATTTTTTCATAGTTAACTTCTCTGTTGAATTTCTCTGGTAGACTTTTTCTCATATCTTGTGATAAGGGTTTTTTTTCCTTTTTTTTTTTCTTTTTTTTTTTTCCAGAAGTGAGCAAGCTGACGTACTTAAGCCTGTTAAAATATGGATGTGAGCAATTTCACTCCATTAACATTTAAGTAGTGCATTGGAAGTACAGTTGTACCTTACAGGATAGTGTAACTCCTGCTATCAGAGAACAGATGAATTATAAAGCAAGTTTGGTGGCAAATGGTCCCTGAAAGGTATTCATTTGATCACATCTTTTTACATGATTCCTACGCTGCTTAGCAAAGCCAGTGAAGTTATTTTTTTAGCCATCAGAGAACATGAAGGACAGAAGTCTGCTAACCAACCTCTGTTATGCAGCATGCCAGATTACAAACTAGCTGTTTAGTAGGTAAGCAGGTCTTTCCTACTTTATAATAAGACAAAGTAGTGTGTGGAGATGTTGGAGGTGGAAAAGCTGTTGAGATTCTTTAAATTTTGGGAAGAGGGAAAAGGAACAAGGAATTTTGCTGTATCTGAATTGTGCCTCAGCATCTGTTATTAAAGAACATTTGTTTCAAGTAAGCACTAAGTTTTTTGGTTGAGAAGCTTGGTATTGTGTTGCAGATGCTTGAAAAAAAAAAAAAGAAAAAAAAAAGAAAAGAATGCAAAAAAAGAAGTGTTTCTGCAGAAAGAGAGTTGTCTTTGAGAAAGATGGCCAAAGCCACAACTCAATTAATTTACCTTTTTATAATCAAGGAAAAGAAGGACCAGAGACTATGTAAAATACCTGAAAGTCTTATCTGAGAGGAGTTTAAAGTACTATACTGATGAATACTAAGGAAAATTTTTTACTTCAAATTTGCATATCTTGTTTTCAGTCACTGCATGCCTGTTTGCATAAAGCAGAATGAAATAAGAATTCCATACCATGCATCAGGAACTCCTTTCCTTTTTCTAGTGTAAGTCAGTGCTGAAAGAGGCAACATCAAACTGAAAACATCACCTTTTTTTTTTTTTTTTCCTCTGTGTAGGTCAATTTATTCAGTATTTGCAAAAACTGTGAGCAGTATGTATTTCTGGCAAAATGCTGTTTACATCTATACATTAGTAAGAGAATAGGAAAGCAACGATCAAGAGTGCATGAGCCAGAAAGGCATGAAATAATGAATAACATAGATTTTATTTTTCTCTAGCAACAAATTGAGATTGCTTTCTATCAGCAGGGAGTGTAGAATGTGCAGGATCTGGCCTTTATTCTGGAAAGCAACTTATTAAACCTTAATGTATCGAAGTATTTCTTCACTTCTCTCCTTCATGTAATGCTTCTAAAGTGTTTGAATAGCATATTTTTGTATCTGTGAAATTATGGACTAGATGGTAGAGCAATCAAAGGTTGAAGTGTACTTTTGAGCATGCACATATCAGCCCTGCAGGGGTAGGTAGAAGTTTCATATACAAATACAGACACTGAATTTAGTTCACAGTGTGCAAATGGACTGTTGAGAAGATTTTTGTGTTGCACCCTGATGCCCTCTAATGTATGCATGCTGTGATGCTAGTTTGTTGTGCCATAGTCCTGTTGTATCCCAGAGGATTTTTCAGTGGCCTTCATCTTCAGCTGAAGAAAAGCAGGATATGCAAAATAAATGCAGTGGGAGGTTTTCAAAATGACTAAGAAATAAATTAAGTAATCAGCATTTCACCTGCTGTACTGGATGGATGCTATTAGTAAACACTAGAGGGTAGGTTTTCAGTATATAAAGACTCAGAGTAGCAACAATCTTTGATAATGATGAGAACTGCATGTTTAATTCCCTGCATGCCTTACTGAGAATTAGCTAGTAGCTGTATGGGACTTAAGATCAGCTAAAGCTGTAACTCCAAGTTTTCATTTCCCAAAGTCGTGAATACTTTTTCTTTTGGCTTATAAATCTGTAGACGCTCTGCTCTGATATTATACATGCAAATTGACTCTAACTGGATCATTTTGCGTCAGTCTGAGCTGATGAGAAAAGCCCCACGCTAACCATATGTTATACTATCTCTGTAAAGGGAGCAATGGGATATTCTGTACTTCTCGTAGCTGTCACTGGATCTGTAGCTTTTTTCCTAAACTGTATATTTAGGCACCCAAGGAGAACTGGGTTTATAGTCCTCTGTTTCCTGAGATATGGTGATTGTGATCTGAAAACAAAAGAAAAGATTTTAAGAAGGAAAACAAAATAATCTATACAACAGTGAGGGAACAAAAGTCTCAGTAGCTGGAAGTTCATCACAAAATTAGTTTTTCCAGCTTTCATGAAAGCTGATGTTTGAATTTTTCTTTATTATTTTCCTTGCTCTGCTTAAATGAAGGATAAGATTATCTATGGGGATTTTTGTTCTTTTTCAACATTTATGCTAAAGATCAGTGTACGTAGCTTCAAATAGCTTCAATACTCTTTACTTGCTGCTCCTGTTTACTGAAAGAGCATTTCCTATAGATTTCTGTCATGAAAACATGACAAGTTTTCCCCATTCCTTTGCAGTTTTGCTCTGTACATTTTTCTTACCGCATGTTGTTTTCTTGGCTTTCTGGTAATTTAAAATATACTATGACAATTATCAGGCAAATAATTTGCTCATTTTTTTTCTTTAAAGAAGTTCTTATGTGGTTTGCCTTTTTTATAATTTTATTTATTTATTTATTTATTTTAATTAAGGTAACTGTTGGGGCTTTGTGCAAATGAGGGAAAAGTTGCCAATCAGGCTCTATCAAGATGGAAGTAAGATTATACAGGTTGTACGTAAGGATAGTAGCCATGTGCCTTTTATTTCTTGCTTTGCAGATCACGCTCAACATTGTGGTAGCTGATCTAAGACTTCTTAAAGATTTTAAATACCTTTATTTCTGAAAAAGTTGAATATACTCCCTCAGGCTTTTGTAGAGATTTTAAAAACTGTTTAAGAACAAAAAGGAAGTTTATTTCCCCTTTTTCACTATGGACTTTAATATCATAGCTAAAAAGAGTATAAATTGAAATGAAATGTTAGAAAACATTTCCAGATCTTATAAAAATATTAAGAGCCATAGCAATTGAGCAAGAATTGGCATCTCTTGCATAACTTCAAACTAGTGTCTATGCAGTAGTTGAAGCTTAAAAAAAAAAAAAAGGAGGGGGGGATGTCAAGTTGAAGAGCTAGATTATATGCATTTTGGAGGGTTGATAGTATGCAAATTATTTAATGGAGAAAATGTGTAAAAACTTTTGTGATTTGGAAAGAACCCAAGATGATCTTAGTACTGAAGATACAATTAATCCCTTTTATGTATAGCAGCAATGTTTGGTAATCTTTGTTTTCCCAGAGAAACAAGATTTTTACAGTCACATGGTATTTCTGTCTCTAATTTTTATATGTATTTTGGTCATAAGAATCTATTTTGACTGTGTTAGTGTGATAAAGGTCTCAAAGACAAAACCACATTAAAATAAGCAGATGGATAATGTGTCCAAATGAGCGAGATAATGTATTGCTTGATTATCCAGTAAAAGTGCAGTACATGTCCTAGGCTCAGAAAGAGGTTCCATTGCAGCATACCTCTTCAATATGCACCGAGGCTGATCAACCACAGGGCACAAATCTATAAGATACCAGACCTCATTAAAGTTCATTGGATTGCTTTTGTTTGTTTGTTTGTTTGGAGGTAGGGCTTAGTAAGGCTTTCCTATAAAGATGTTTTCTTTACTGCTTCACAGACAGATGATGCTTCTGTCAATTGGATATCAGTTTTGTTGCCTGGCTTAACTTTTCTTCTTAAAGTATTATCTTGAAACATCAGCAGCTCTAGATTTGGGAGAGTCTCAAGTCTTCCCAAGAGAAGGTGGGAGGTGGGGGGAAACTGGGGTAGGGCAGGGAGAATGAGGACATGAGGAGGAGGAGAAAAGAGGGCAGTGGGAGCATACATAATGGCACATTTTTTTAATGTTGAACAGATATGTATAAATGCATCTATTTTATATTAGAATGTTTATGGGTGTTTAGTTTGGTACTGTGTATTATCTAATCTTTCAGGTAGTAAGTGCTGTTTCTCTGTTGTTTTGTGTTTGAGACACATTGCATTTACTAATTTGTGTAAAACAGATTTTTTCTCTTAAAATACGGCCTGTTTCCCCATTTTTGGGTCAGGAGGGTGAGTGATGAGGGGCTGGGTGTAGGAATTGGGTGTTTTTTTCTGTCTTTTGTGTGTGTGTGTTCTCATTTGCATCTCCAGGAACAAATAATTTGTTTGCAACCATCAAGAGAAGCCTGTCTCTTGGGAACAGTTTTGGGGCCAGGGTGGAAGAGAAGTGGGAGTTCAGTCTCCAGAATTTCAGTGCTGGTGCTCTCAGGGGTGGTGGTCCCTAAGCTGCTTAAATGTTAACGTGAGGAGTTCAGTAAAATGCGCTTGAGGAGTAATGGGGTCCAGTGTTAATGACAATAACTTGGTCTCTGGATGGTTACAAATGAAGTGTGTGCTGATCAATACTGGATGGGAAAGAATACTAATTTGTTAAAGAAATGTGAATCAGACTGCATTCTTCAAAGGATGCCTGACAACTTGCCACCCTCGGTTGGAAAGCCAATTTTTTCCCAAGTGGGGCTATTTTATAAAATCTTTCAATAAAAGAACATAAGTGGTTGATGGATAGTGGATAGGAAGAGTTATTTGGTTATAATTTATGCATGTGATCAGGAGTTTACTAGGTGGGGAATCTGAGAGTCACATCGTCACTTGAACTAGATCATTGACAGAACTGGAAGATCAGAGTATTTAGAGGTCAGCCATCCATGGAGTAAATAAATGTTTGCAGAAAGTTTCTTACACAAGTGCTTTTTATCTCCTCCCCACCCCTCCATCCCCAAGGAATGAGCCAGGGCTGGTTGCAACAGCTTATCTGTATTACTGATAAATTTGCTAACCACCAAGATAGTCTTGCTCATGATTAAGGTTGTTACAGCAGTTTTTCTTTATGTAAATTAATATTCATTAGTTTATTAATATTCCTGCCCCAGGTGAATATTATATGCAAGGGCCTGGTTGATCTGGTATAAAATGAAAATCATCATTTTTATATATAAACTGGTCAAAACTTTTATGTATATTTGTGTATAATAATAATAATATCCAGACTCCCAGAACCCCACCAAAAAAAAAGCTTTAATGAATTTGAAATTTTTATGATTAAATAATTTTGCTAAAAAATTCCCTACTGGCTATAATGATGACCAGCAGTCTTCTTCACTGTTCTTTGAATTTATTTTCCAATAACAGAAGTTGAGGAAAAAATATGAAGGCAGTTTTAAATACTGAAATGTATATTTACATTAAGTGGGTTTTTTTCCCATCTACAGTGATGTGGCTACCTGTATTAAAACCCAAGAGGGATGAAACTGAATTAAAAAAGAAAATGTCATTTGGGAAGCGTCATTTGCATTTTCAAGATTGCTTAATAAGCATTTTGCTTTAATGAGCACACTTTAGTCATTCCATAGCAGTTTGAGAGTTATTAATAGCAGTGTCACTCCCAGAGCAGTCATAAGTATTTAGATTCCTGTACTGAGTTTAATCAGTTAAAATATACATTCTCCCTAGTTTGCTGCCCCCAAAACATAATTTTCAGCTGTCAGACAAACTCTTTTTTCTTCAGTGCTGTTAATCAGCTCAGAAGAGTTAACTCTTTAATTATTTAATTAAGCCTTGTTAGTATAGAATATGGCATTAATTTAATTCCTAATGTAAGCTAGTTAAATAACCTTATAGACCTGATTAGGTGAATTACATTGAATATCTGCTGTTCAAATAAATAACGCAAACCTCTGCAGAAATGGCATCTAATCCCTGTAATTATGTTTTGTTACGATTCCCTCTTAAATATTAGATACTGCTTTTTTTTTATTGTCACATGACATTTACTTAAATATTCTCTAGCGGAGCGCCTTCACGAAAAAATGCTGATAAACATTCACTGTTAAGTGTGAATGTTCATAGTGAATTGAGTCTGATCCTTGCTCATGAATAATTTGAAATCAGCACTGGGCTCTAGAAGACACTGGATTAATGTTTAAGGAACTGATTTAGAAAAATATTTGAATGTATTCATAGTTATGAACACATGTATCCAGATAGACTTTAGTTACTTAAATTTACACGTGATAGTACCTTTTCGAGTCTAAGGCATATATGACTGATTTCTTTATGATAAAAAGTAAAGATATTTTAGAATAAAATAATGTCAGTCCTTTCACAGCCTAGGTTTCTTTCTGCGAAATTAGCAAATTCATTCCGAGAAAAAGCCCCAAGGATTGAACCAGAACTCTTCATTCCTGGTGATGTGTTACAGATGAGTCACAGCTTGTTGGATACTTCTTGTTTCCACTCAGTTTAGTTTTGCCATTTAAAATAATGCTATCCAAGTTTGAAACCCCACTTTCCCTAGTATCTGCTTCCTTCCCACTGTTTGTGAATAGAAATCATAGCTGTTCTGTTTTTCACTCCTAATCTGTTCATAAACAAGAAGAGAATGGTCTAACTAGGATGACAGAACACCCTTTCCCATAGTTGGTGTGTCTTAACCTACCAAACATCACGTCTAGTCTTTTCCCCTTCTGTAATGCCAATGTTTTTCTTCTCAGCTGGTTTGCTTGCAGGGGGTTATGTTACAGCACGGAAGATGGAGCTTGGAAGTTGTCTGTGGAGTGCTGGTGGTTGGAGCTGTGTAAACAGGTGGGGTCACTTAACGTGGGAGAATGTAAAAAGCAACGAGAAGAATGGTGAGCATGGCATTTGGCAGTTTGTGTCATCACAAGTATGTCAACTCCTTGGTCCCTTCTTCTTTTTTTAAACTCTTCAGCTGTATGAACTTCTTTTCTGAGAGAGATTTCATAGGCTGTTGCAGTAGCTGTTTGCTATTCCAAATTACCTTTGAAACAAGCACACCTTGACCTTGGACTGACAAAGATATTCTTATTAGTAAGAACAGCATGTTCCTTGCTCTGTTTCTGCATTGTGATTGTGTGAAATATGAAAACCCTTGGGATGTTGAGTGGACAAGTCTGTGTTCTTCTGCAGTTTACCGGTCTCATCATGAAGTTGATCAGTGATCTGTAACAGAGAGAAAGAAAAAGGATAGGAGCCTAAGAGAGAGAAAACCCACTTACACAGATTAGCCTCAATATGCTTTGATTTAACACAACAATAAGAGCTTTTAAAAGAGGCTATGTAGCAAAAAAATAGATTTTCCATTTTATTACAATATCAAGAGAAAAAGAACTTATAAAAATAGTTATATAAATTAAATTAGATAGCTAAAAGAGAAAATTATATATAACAAGAAGAAAAAATATTGTTTTGTTTGTTTTCAAAAGAAGCAGAAGTAAATTTATGGAAATTGCTTCTATTTTCCAGCTCCACTAGCTTTCACAGAAAATTCCATTAAATAAAGATGAAAACTAAGTATATGTTTTGTGTATAAATGTGTGACTTTTCCAAAGATGACAAAATTATTGGAAGAATAAGTTAGATATTGCTATATGGGTTTTGTTTGTTTGTTGGGCTTTTTTTTCTTTTTGTTGGGTTTCCTTTGTTTGGGGTTTTTGGTGGATGTTTTTTGTTTTGGTTTATGTGTGTGTTGGGTTTTTTTGTGGGTGGTTTTTTTTTTTTTTTTTTTTTTTTGTTCCTTGAGGGAGCTGGGAATTGTTCAGTCTGAAAGTCTGCAGCTGTGGTGGGTGAAATGTTAGTTTCTCCTACCCATTCTGATTTAGAAAAGTCCTTTGAGAAGTATATGCTGTGTACTCCCTTTTTGTGGCTGTGGTATTTTGGAAAGTATATTTCTTATTCCTTTGTTAAGCCTTGTTTTTCACAACACCTTGGGCAAAGGCCTTGTTCCACCTTTAGTTTCCACTTCAATTTCACTTAATCATCTATTTATTTAAAGCTCAAAAAGATATGCTTCCATGAATACACAGAGAATAGAGTAACAAAGCAATCTGCACAATTAATCTACCTGGATTCCTATACTGACTTTCTGCCCTCTGGCCCATACAGGGCATTGCTGCCTATTAGCCAGATCTTATTTCATGTCTGGAAAGTACTAATGGTCCAAAGATCTGTAGATGGGTGAAAGAAGCAGGACAATGGCTGCTGTGTAGTCCAGCAAGTCCCACGGAATGTAGCCTGCAAACCCTTCCTGCAGTGTGAGGTTTGCAAATTTGTGGTGCTGTGACAGTGACCTGTAAAATGCTTATGCAGTGGTTGCAGCTGGATGGGGAGCACAAACACTGAGGTGTTAATGCTGTAAACCACGATGTAATAAGATTATGGTAACTTCTGTAAATCTGCAGAATCAGTCCAGCTATTTGCCCCATTATGTTTATAATGCCCAGTCCAAAAGTTGGCTGCGGTAACACAAGGGCGTCTTTAGTCACAGCATGCTTTGGATTGGAGTTTTAATGTGTACGGTACATTGGTGTTAAAGGTTTCAGGTTTAAAAAGAGTAACATTATAGAGTTCTATGGAAGTTTATGCCTGCCAAAGATCAAGACAGCAACTGACAGCGTGTCAACCAGCTTCCCAGGTTTTATCACAAACACATTTGTTCTCTATGTAGATTTGTGCTTATCTTGTTTATGTGTGTTCTACATAAGCAGGAGTCGAAAATGTGTATTAGGACCTGACCGTGTCCACACTTTCACATTTTTAATGTTATTTCTGGAAGTCAAAAACCTAATGCATTAGTGCCCAGGTAGTATAATACGTGGATTAACTTGCTGTAGGGAATGTGAGCTGGTACTTTAAAAAATGTATTCAGTTGTTTAGTTTGGAGTATTTTAACCCCATAAGAACCTTCACAGTAATGTTTAGTAGGAGTTTGCTTAAGTACTAGCTGGAAAGCATGATTTTACTTGTATTAAGCAAGTGGTACATCCTAGATTTTAATGCCAATAAAATCTGATGAACATGGGAATAGACCTAATTACATAAACTTACATTTAGTAATTACATTATCAACGCAAGAAAAAAGGCAAAGTTGGCATCACCTTAGTGTCAACTGTTTTGCCAGTCTGGTATGATGTACATTTAATTAATGTGTCAGCATCACATACCCTTTTAAAAGAATCTTGTGGCTTCACTTTAGTTAATGACCATCAAAAAAGTAATTGAAATGGACTCAATTTCTTTATATCGGTGTGCTTTGTTATACTTCAATTATTTTATTTCTCCTTTCCCTGAGCTTACTTGTATATGCTTAAGCAATTTGAGTATAAAGGGAACAACAGAAATAGGCCAATACATATTTAATTTTGACCTATAGCCTCCATCATGGAATTTAAATCTCTTATGTTTTCAAATGAATGGTAATTTATCTGAATGGAGAATCATGTTAAATATGCCAGCAATGCAGTTATGACTAATCAAAGGAAAGTAGTAATTTTGCAAAACTGATGTTCCTGATTGTGCACCTTTATGAGGGTGAAGATATTTGTGCTCAGTCACTTACGTAGGCTTCTGCTTACATAAAGTATATCTGATTGCATATGCATTGAAAGCAGTAGGGTGGCCAGTGCCTATCCATCCCCCTCTTAACTCGTCTTTTTTTTTTTTTTTCCTTTAAATGAACTACACTCCACAAATAATTAGTCCTGAAGCAGATCCAAGGATAAGTTTGATGGATGTGAAGCTTTCATGGTAAATCAAGCTTCAGAGATGCATCCAGGTAAGGGGTTGAGTCACTATCCCTGGAAGTATTTAAAAGACGTGGTTTGGTTGTGGACTTGGCAGTGCTAGGTTAATGGTTGGACACAATGTTCTTAGAAGACTTTTCCAACATAAACAATTCCTTGATTAAAACAGAATGACTGGTCTACATTATCAAAAATGCAGTGTCTCAGGTGTCTAGAATGGAGGCATCTACTGATGTCGTTTCCTAGAATACCTCTTAACCTTTGGAACACCCTAGAGAGTTTCACCAATCCCTTTTCCGAAGGTTGCTGCACAGGTTGAACAGTAAGGGCCACGATATTTCCTTTCATTTTAGTCTCTTTGTTTATAGTGCCTTGGTCTGATCCAAGGTTTGAGGTCTCTGAGGCAAGGGCTATCTTTTTGCTCTAGCAATGTCGCTGAGTAGAGCTCCTGATGATGGTTAAATATTACCAGCGAAGCACTGAAATGCTGCCCTGCTGAAATTTAAAGTAGTTTTGTGATTGAACTCATTTATTTTAAGATTTCTGTTACAGACTAATAGCATATTCCTCTCACCCAGTCAGCCAGTCAAGAATAACTCCTCAAAGGTAATTTATTCTTTAATATAGAAAACTCTTCTTGGAAGTAAGGTTTTTCTTCAGCAGATGGGCAGTCTACCGATGGCTACAAAATTCAATCTGAAACTTGAGACATGTGGAAGTTTTGCCAAAGTGGAGAGGTAGATGCTATGATGGGTTCAGATCAGCTGAGAGTATTATCTCAGTCTGAAACTCTTAACAGAGCTCTAACTGAAAACAAAGCGCTGTCACTACCAGACTGTAAATGCAAAATAATAATACTATTTTGTTCCTCTGTAGGACTGTGTTAAGCAGACTTTTCACTCTGTATTTGATTCATTTTCTAGTGCAACATAATAGGTTAATATGATTCCTTGTTTTATGCATCTGACTCTTGTAAACGCTTAAAATGGTATAAAATCATTATTTTGTTCAGTAAAAGTACTATGGATTTAAGTGTCTAGTGACAATACAAATTATTTCATTTCATCTTGAATGCTGTTCTTCTCTGATTAAAATACTGCAACTTTATTAACAATCTAAATTTGGAATAAGGATTTGGAAGCTGTGTATTCTATGAAGCAGACAAAGTGCTTGCAATGGGCGAGATACTCGTACGTTTTACTAGTAACATAACATTAGTGTAGCTTTTGAGGGTATTATTATCAGATTAATTTGGCCATATCAGTCTTCCTTGAGATATCATATGTTTTAAAATACTGTCTTGAAATATGTTATTCCAAATTTAAAAAAAAAGGGTTTTTTTCCCCTGTATTGATTCTTCCCTCTAGATGATGATGATTGATTTTTTTTTTTAATATCATTGATGAACAGCAATGAAGCTGATATTATTTATATGAATGAAAAATATAAGATGTACTTCATTTTTGTTTACCTACAGGTATGTGACCATGTGATTTTGAGCTTTAAAAAAATTATTTTCTGAAAAAAGTCCAACAGGTAAAAGACACATCCTTTACTAATGTTAAGGAATAAAGATCAATTAAAGTGCTTCAATGAGTTTCTTATCAGCCCTGCATAAACTTCTTCCATAGAAACGAATGCGGGTCCAGAGAGGCCAGGTTACCCCTGTAATTGTATGTTGGGAGGTGGAATAGAAATGAAAATACGCAAAAGAAAAATGAATTATTAGGAAGAAGGAAAAAGAACTTGGGTGGCAGCTTTAGTGTGATAGATGTTTGCTGGTAATCAAGATTAAATGAGTATATTCTTTAGTTCCGGCGTGTATGGTCCTAGTTAATAAGTACATTTTGATATGAAATCGGTTTGGTTTTAGTTAGTTAGTTTGTTTGGTTTCCCAGAGGACTTATCTCTCTCATTTTCTTCCCTTTTTCCTTCTACTTTGGCATTTACAGCATGGCATATAGGTCATCTGGAGACTTGAACTAATGAATATACCAGGCAATAATTTGTGTAAACATATGAAAATTCTTCATAATTCCTTGCTGTTTGTCAACAAAATGTTGTATATTTATATTCAAGAAATTATGCATTGTTGTTGCCCAGAGTTAAAAAATTGATTCATATGGAAACTGCTGATAGAAATTTGAAAAATACATGCTCTGACAGCACCCATGTTCTCTCCAGCATTGTCAAGAATTTGGCTGGCATTTTGGTGCCAGAGAAGTACAACATTCTTTATTGATGTGATGTTTTCTGTTCAGTGTTGAAATAAAAGATTCTTTTCTGCAAGTGACAAAATTTCACTTTATGTTCTATAGAAATAACCATCTTAATCCTTCTTAAAACTAATCCAGTCCTTGCAGAAGATTTTTGCTTCTTTACAGCCTAATAAGTGTTGCAAAAACTTTCTTAAAACTAGTTCTTCAATTTTAGTTCACTAATTTATTTTGACTGTTGTGGAACCTCTTACCCTTTTCTGTTTATTTTCCAGTGACTGACCATTACTGAACGTGGTGGGTAGCATGAAGTGAAGTCTCGGGGTAAATAATCAAATTTTGTATTAGCTTGCAAATTACATAAAAATTGGTAATTATATTTAAGCAATTTTAACTCGCGCATTAAGTAGATTAAGGCCAGAATACTGGAGCAGGTGGGGCTCAGCTCTGGTGGCTAATAACAATTTAGCTTTACAATTGGCCTGTTGTTTACTGCCCTGATGCTAGCTGGAAGAGAGGAGATTTGGTTGCATCATGGTAACTACCTCAGTTCACTTTTCCTTCAACATGATTGATGGAAGTAGAAGGGAAATACACAGTCCTTCAATATTTTATTGATTAGAATAATAGAATGTTTATACTAGAACTGTGAGAAAATCCCTGGATTTGAGGAGAATAGGTTGAAAAAATGGAAGTTGGGAAATTGATGAGGGAAATTAATTGAACATTTCTGAAAGAAAGGTTTGTTCTCTTTCTCTAGTAAAGGAAGAGGTGTTTGGTTTCTCTTAACCTTTTGACATCATGAAGACAGGGAGTGAAGTTTGTCTTTCAATTCTGGTTGAATTTAATTGATTTATGCTAGTGGTTATTGAAGAAAACTTCTAACTGAGCCTGGCAGTATCTTAACTCTTTCTTATCAGTATGCAGAGGATGATCACAAACTGTGTTTCTGCTGTCCAAAAGTCCCTTGTCACTAGGGCTTGTGGGAAATGTGAGCAAGTCAGCGTTCAGGTTGGGCAGAATCAAGGCAGTTCCCAGACTAACAGCCCAGAAGCAGCAGAAAGTAATCACCAGTGTTAGGCATGATTGGTTTTGCTGTTTTAAAAAAAATCTAAATTGGTATTACAAAAAAAAACACCCATCAAAACAAAGCAAAAAAAGTGCCAGAGATGATGGCGCTGCATCTCTATTAGGAAAAAAACCTATCATATTTAAAACAAGGACAGCCTGATTCTCAAAGGAACTAAGAACGTGCAGATCCTTTCCAAGATCGTTTAATTTATAGGCTCAATTGTTATGCGGCAGATAGTCAGGAATTAACAGATCTGTGGCTTGAAAACATTAATACTTTGTATCTTACAAACTGAAGACTGTATTTGTGAATTTGAGTTTTGCATCAGCTCTGCAAGGTAATGCTTCCATTTCCCAGGAAGATAAATTCCAGCAAACAGAAGTGACTTGTCCATAGCTTTAAAAAAAAAAAATAAAAATTGGAAAGGCCAGTAATAAATTCTGGATCCTTCTGCTTCTCAGCAGTAATACTTCATTTTAGTATGTGAGTGTAAAAATTAGAGAAAAAAAGTTGCAAATGCATCCTGTGTATTTAACCATAGCTTTTATGCTTGTGCAGAATGATCCTTTAAGTACACTTTTTTGTGAAAGCAAAAAGTTACAAGTAGCGCCATAAGAGCTTTGGGTGTTATGTTATCTTGCATATGGCTATCTGAAAGTATTTTACAAATATTAGCACGTTGCATCTCTTTGCGTACTGTGAACACCTTCCTCCTGCAGATGGGCAAATAAAGGCACACACAGTGTTGATGAAATGCTAAAATCCGAGGAGGAGGAGTAGAGCAAAGCTAAGGAAGGAAAAGACATCTGAAGCTGTGCTGAGCCATAATCACAGAACTTTTCTTCCTTTCTGCAAAAGATGAGAAGTTAGAAAAGTCTGTAGTGTTTTGAGACTTGGTAGATACGTTGAAAGTAATGAATGAGGAAATCCCTAGCTGGCAACCTAAGCCCAATCATTAGTCTGAAGATATTACACAGACACAGTTGATTAGTCTGTTGTGCTGTACTGTCTGGAAGAAGTTAAAGTATAAAATGGCAGTCATTTGTATCCCCTGTGAGAATGCAGGCCCTTCTGCAGCTTTCAGTTGATAGATCATTTTTTAATTAATTTTTCTTACTGCTCTATTTTTTTTGCTTTAAAATTTTCTATTAACTTTAATTAACTCTGCCAGCCTTGCGACTGTATTTATAAATCAGCAGAAAGCATGCTGGTTCAGAGAGCAGGCTTCCTCCAACTTGGGTATGTACAGATCAGTAGTTCCGACATAGATTATTACTGAAGGCTCTCTCTACAAAATGTGAATATTCTAGGCCTGCACCAGGAGAAAAAAAAAAAAAAAACCAACCCAAGCCCCCAAACCTGAAATCAGTGGTTTTCCAGGCAGCACAAGAAGAAAGTCTGCAGGTATCTACATAGCTTCCAGGTTAGTGTCAGCGGTGGTCCTCCTTTAATGCTTGATTAGATCAAAGTATTGAACTTTGGGGAGTGGAAGGACATGGAGACGTGAGGAAATCAAAGCCTAAAGAAGTCAATCTGCCTTTTTATTTTACCTCAGAGGAGGAGGAAGGTTTGTTGGTGTTTGGTTTGGTTTTGCTTTTTGGTTTGTGTGTTTTTGTTTGGTTTGTTTTTTTGTTTTGTTTTTTTTTTGTAAAAAATATCCGTGGACTTCTCAAGCACTTTGTGAATAAGAACAGGAGATGAGTATCACTGAGGCACTTCTTCAGAGAACACCTTTTACTCACTAGCAGTTGCAGTGAGAGTTGGGACGGGCTACATGTAGGAGCACTGTTGCCATTCTGAGAGCCATGGGCATGGCATTCCACCAGTGCCGAGCAATTCTGCATCGTATTTACTGAGATGGGATTTGCAGTGCCTGCGATGCAGAGTTGCCCTGCAAGATTCAGATCAGCTGTCCTTCTGGCCTGGAGTCCTACCCCAGTCGTTTCTGCTGCAGTGGTGTCTTCTGGCTGTTAATCTATGTGCTATATAGGCACACCTTTTGTATTTCTGCCAGTTGAAGCAGCTTGGGGAGGGTGGGCATTCATTTTTTGCAGACCCAGCTTAACCTAGGCTTCCTCCTACCATAAACAGCAGTGTAAATTGAACAAAGATAGCTTAACTCTTGGGCTGTGAACTCTTTTGGAGTTCTGGAGCAAGAGTGGGATGTGCAGGGTCTGGCACAAGGGGACTTTGGTCTGGCTGGAGCCCAGGCACGATCACAAATAGAGGTGTGCACTACAACCTGTATGAAGTTTTCTGAAGTTGGTCACTGCTGCTGGAGCTTCATGTTGATGAGGCAAAGACCTGTGTACACATTGATTTCCAGCAGGAAAAGTGAAGTGCTTTCCTGTAACTTTTGCTAGTCTCTTCTGTTTTCCCATGACAAATTGCGATGAACTGTTGGAATTATCACTTGGTTACAAGCGCAGTGAATACTTCCCCAGCAAACCAAGCAGCATGACGCAGCGCTCCCTTGACAAACTTACAAGTCTGTGGTTTGGCTGAACTATGTTGATATGAATCTAATTTTTAATTTGCAACAGTTTACCGTCCTTGGGCTGATGGCTTCAGGGCAGATCACGCTCCAGAAAAATCCTAAGCGAGGGAAATTTAAGCAGCCATTTAAAAAAGTCTAAACAGCAGTAACTAAAATAGAAACTACGCTGACTTTTCAGGATCCTGAAAATGTATCTGTGTTGGTTTTTTTTTTGGTTTTTTTTTTTTTTTTGATGGCTTTGCCTGTTTTGAGATAAAGATTCATTCTTACAGACAAATAGCAAAATGTTAGTACAGGTGTCAAGAATGAACTTTGGCTAGCTGGTACAGTGTTACAACAGTTTTTTGTATTAACCACTGCTCATACGACTTGCAATATAATTTACTCCATAGGTTGTGTGTTTCATAAAAAGCTGTGCAGCTGTGTAGGGCACATGAAAAGATAATAATATGCATACAATACTTAGCAGCAGAAAGAAAAACAAAATACATATTTCCTTTGTAATCCTAATGGAGCACTTTTTTTTACAAAGCATCAGGGAGCGTATATTCACAATGTGTGTTGCAGAAGCTACATTTCCCATTAATTATTTTGTAACTGAGTTTCTTTCAACATCAGACATAAAAGTGAAGGGCTTTTTGTTTTTGCATTAATTGGTGTCTTTGTGATAAAGCACTTTTTGCTCCTGTGGCTGATAAAATAATCATCATTAGGGTATGTATGTGAATATTCCCTTAGGGTTCACTTCAAAGACTATAAATGAGGCAGATTTTCATACCCATGAAGAATTGGTTTAGAACTGTATGACATATTGTTTGATAAACACTTCTGAAGCATACCTTATAGTGTGCAATGTACAAACAAAGTAGTATGTCCTTTTAAATTAGAATTATTTTTTTAATCAGGAAAACATTTTTTCATCAGTACATCACAATGGAAGATTATCACAGCCTAGGCATTTTAGAGCTTCTGCAGGTTGGTATATTCAGTTTATTTTCAGAATGCAAAGATGCGTTTTTAAATGTTTTGTAAAATCACAGAGGTATGGATTATAGATCACGTTTGTATACTCCTACTTACACACGGAGGAGCTTCACTGGGGATTGAGATCAGAAAGGAGCCAAACCTCGCGTCCTTAACCAAAGCTCCCTGTGACATATTATCTCAGAAATATTTTTCAGGCAGCATTGTTTTGAAAATGAGTATTCATGCTTATAAATTGTGCTTCTGTATTTATGGTTTTGGTAATCAGCCTGAGCGTTGCATACAGAAGAGTATTAATAAAAAATATACAGGCCTTTAATATATGAACAAATGTACTTGGAATGTTGGAGAGAGATTAGAACTTTGTGTGATGTTCTTGTTCACCTAGTACAAAGTAAGTGTTGATAGATGTTGCTAGTGCAATAACATATAGCAATTGTAGTTATACAGAAACAAAAACCACATGGGATTATGTTAATCAGAAGTATTAAGTACCAGAAATCTTTTACCCTTACACCATTTGCAGAACTCTTGCTAAAATCGTTAGGGAATTTGTAGAAAAAACCCAACTGAGATTATCTACTGCATCTGAATGCTTACACTTTGCCCCTTATAAGCCCATTTTATTATGGAACTAATGGAGAGCTCATGAAGTGGAAAGGAGTGTAAAGGTCACTAAGAAAAGCTACCTGCTTGCAACATGGATTTCTAATCTGCTAAATACAAGATTTGAGATGCAGCTGGACCTTTTTTCTTTTTCATTTATTTTTCTTTTTTATTATTTTTTCTTCTTTTGAGATGCAGTTGTGTGGGTTTTTTTGTTTGTTGTTTTTTGTTTTGTTTTTTTTTTTTAGGAGAGAAGGTAGAACAAAATCATGAAGCTATTTCTGTGTGCAGCGGTGGAACATACAACTACTTCCAGGTTAGGACTTTCATTTGTGTACCTATAACTGTGCACACAAGTTGTCTGTGCTCACTACAGCAAAGGGATCTTCGATGGGAGGATTACTACCTGCTGACCATTTGCGTAATTTAATCTTGTTGACTTCCTATCTATGGTATGTGTTGATTGCGGTTCTCAACTTGAGCATGGGAAGAAGGAGAAAACCAATTCCTGAGTATCTGGCCTAGGCTTGGGTTGGCATTGGTGCTCTTCTACATTCTTCTTCTATCATCTTGATCAAATAATTCATTTAATTTGTATCTCACTCTACATTTAGAGTGCTCATTGCAATGAAAATCCAGCAGGGAGTTTTGGGTTTTGTACTACCTAGAGAGATGGTATATCAGCTAAAGTGTACTTTATTATAGTGTCTGTAGTATCAGTTATTGTGCTTCTGTCTTCTTATGAGAGCGCTTTGATTTCTGCACATCTCTGTATAGTGTTTGTAACTGACACTGTTTGGTTTTTTTCAATCAAACTTGATGTCTCCTCTTTTGAAGACATGACCAAAGTAACTTGTTTGGTATATACTGATTGACACTTTGCATGAAAATTTGTAGCTTGTGTTCTTGTTTCATTATACTTTTGTCATTTTCTTCTCTGCTCCTGCTGTGTACTGTAACGTTACTGAGGATGAGTGTGATTCCTGTCAACTCTGTTAGTATTACATGTACCGATTTCTTAAACAGTTTCGGTTCCAAAGGGTATCTAAACTCGAAGGGATGTTGTTTCAAATAATGCTAAAATAGCTAGTTTGGTGTTTTGCTGGTATTTATAATAAATTGCAAATATGTTATGTGCATTGGTGACAGAAAGCCTGTCAAATGACAGAATTTGGGGCTGATAGGTTTTCACATTCCAGTACTGCTTCATTGTTTGAACCTAGGTTTCTGTGAATATGTGAAGTGCCTGGGTATTTTCTTTCACAGTCTGATTGCTGAATTAATCCATCCTGATAATCCTGCCATCTTTTTAACACTACTGAACTGTGCCATACTGTGTAGTTCTTTATCTGCCTTAGACCTTGTTAATCTTGAGAGCATGATACCCAGTACATCTCAATCATAAGGTATTTGCACGCTATATAATATCCCAGACGACATGCTATGCGTTCAGATGTTTCAAAGCACTGTTCTAGTCTCTCCCTCCTTAATTTTCTCTACTGTGACATAACCTGTAATAAACTACAGCGATATTATGACTTTTTATCAATTTAACCAGCTTTTAATTCCTGAATGTTTTTGTTGAAGTATTTTACTACTTTCAAAAGATAAATATATATCTGCCATTTTAAGCTTTGTGCTAGAATTTCACATTTAATTTCTCTCCTTTTTGTAAAGAGTGTAAGGTGAAGACACCCAGCGAGGCTTCTCATGGCTCTTTTTCTCGCAGCTCACTCCATAAGGTTACCTGGCTGCACCTTATCAGCACTGGCCTTCAGCACAGGCAGCTAAATGCTTAGTAAAGGGGGCTGACAGTGAGGGGGCAGTTTGCCTCGTCTCCAGGTCGTTGATAAAGCTATCACAGAGGATAGGTCTTAAGACGGAGCCCTGAGGAGCCCGACTTCTCGGTACAGTATGAACCATTAATCACTACTTTTTGTTGATTTCAGTGGGAATCCTTTTTGAGTGATTTCACCTTTAGCAGGGAGGAAACTTCAAAGTCTGGGCATAAGAAATTTCCCTTACATTTGAAGAAAATTTTGTGGCAAAATGAAGTCTATAAAAAGGAAGAGTTTTTCATTATCTTTTCACCTGGAATTACTTTCACTCTGCTCTTTGTGTATTGCAATCCTTTCAATAAATGCTCAGCAGTTAGACTTAACATTTCTGCCCAGTGTTCTGTAAGCGCCTTGTAAAAAAAGGGTTCATCTAAATTAAAAGTGAATTTAAGGCAGAATTACAGTACTGTAAGTATTCTGGGCTCGGTTGAAATGACTTAAGTGACTTTGTGCAGCATCTAGATAGCATATTTTCTTCTTACATGTACTGCAATCTCAGTATTATATGTTGAATAATTAAGCCTAAGAGACTATGATTGTCCACCTATGAAGGTGCTCTTTCTGTTGCGAAGGATTGCCATGATGATTTACACAAGGTTGTATGTCTACTTGGTGTTATCAGAATTCCATTCTCAGATGCTGTGTTAATTATGTCTTCATTACTACATTCAGCTCAGGAGTCCTGTGCTAGTGATGGAGTAGAGTTGGTCCAGAGGAACAGTAACATATAGCATGAGCAGCTGGTCACCTTTGTTTCTAGGAATGGGGACTGGCCCACACAGCTACAAACAGTGCTTTGCTGGCATTTCTGAACGGAACAGAGCCCGTGCACCTGGGGCTTGCTGTAATTCATTGGTGAATTACTTTGGTTCTCCTGACTGCAGTACGTTGTCTTGCAGCTTTTAAGTTCCTTTGAGCAATAGGGCTGATTACATTAGGGCGCTGGACGGACAGAAAATGGTTCTGTTCTTATAATGTACTCTTTGTTCTGAGATGTGAATTTATGACAAAATATAAATGTAATCATTTGATTGCAAGTTCAACACAAAATTTCTTGACATCTCTAGTTCTCAGTCTCAAATGTAGCTGGAAATGTATCCTGTTAATTGCTGATGCCACTTAAGCAACTCAAACAGGATTGGAGTCAGTGAGAGGATAATGTGAGTTATGCTGATGTCCTTGGACTTTGTTAGGTTTTTACACTACACTGTGGTCTGTCTGCAAGGTCTAATCCAAGCATCGCTCCTGCAGTACTGCCTGGTAGCCCTAGACCTTGTGCAGTTCATCTAGCCAAAGCATCGCAGCCCTTCTGTTTGGAGGGTACTGACGCTGCATGGGAGGAAACTGGAACAAGCACACAGATCATCCCAGCACCCGTCCCTGTCTCTTCACCACTGGGAAGACCGTCCTCTGCCTTTTCTTGACATGGCACTTTTGTTTCCTTCTCTGATATTGCCTTTTGTATAGGAGAGCGCTACATGGAGAAATGTGGAGTCACCAAGAACCATCTTACCTTCCTTCTGCTGCTACCTCAAGACTATCTTTTTCCAAGATGTTTCTAGTAAATTGAAACCTGATAATGGGTCAGCAAGTAGAAGAGAGTAGTCTGTGGTTTTGGCACTTGAGGGTTCCGTACACCCTATGCTTTGGTTTGCCATACTCATCTAATTCATTTTTCTTCTTTGCTGCTCTTTGCCTCTCGTTCCACGTTTTCTATTCAACATCAACAAAACAAAGTCTTTGGGAGAGGTCTGTCACATTCAGTCTGTTCTGGTGAAAAGGAACTCAGCCTGGTTAAGGTCATTGGATGCTTAAAAAACAGGAACGTTAACAATGGTAATATTCCTTGTGATGTAAAAGAGTGGCAGAGCATCTGACTGGGAGCACTGGTAGAGAAATACCAGTTTTCTCTGTAAGCACTATATAATACTGTTCTCCCCAGGGAAAGGTTCTGCCTAAAAAGAATTCTCACACACTTCAATATATAATGTACTCTGCAGT
This sequence comes from Falco naumanni, assembly GCF_017639655.2. Lineage (NCBI taxonomy): Eukaryota > Metazoa > Chordata > Aves > Falconiformes > Falconidae > Falco > Falco naumanni. Next base: position 8,751,133 of record NC_054054.1, read on the forward strand.
TCAGGTGCTGCTGTTAATTTTACATGCTGGCAATCTTTTTTTGTAGCAATTACTATTGCTATAGCAGACTTCTGTATATCATTTCTATCTGTTCTTGATACTGAGGTTTTGAAAGTGAGTGCCAATAATGTTACATACAAAGTCTGATATGAGCTTCCTTCCTCTCGGAGCTCTGTTCTCATTCTTGGTAGGTGCAGATATTGAAGTTCCTTGTATATTTTCCTTTATTCCACCGCTTTCCCTCAGTAATATAAATTTCTCCCATGTGCCTTCTACTCACTTCTCCCTTAAATTTTGTTCTTTTTGGCTCTCCTCTTTTACTGTAAAAGTCTGCTTTGTTGCTCTTGTTTCAGGTACAAAGCAGCAAACACCAGCTTTTAAAAACAACAGCATTTTCCCTATTTCCTTTATCCCAGTTAACACTCTAGTTGTATGCCCAGAATCCCACATTTCTCCCTTTTATAGCTAAGCTGAGTTCATATACGTGCTCTGAAGCACCTTTCCTCAGACTTTATCCCTGGCCCCCTTAATTCAGTGGTTTCATTTCCTAAGCTTAAGTTTTGCTAAGGTTGTACAACTACTTCTTATCCCAGTCTGGTCCTCCATAACCTGTCAGTCATTTTCAGCACTACTGACTGTTCTTTCTTTTTTTCCATATATATACTTTTTTTCCCCCTCCTGGTTCTCTGCTACACCTACACCCAGTCTTAACAGATCCTTTGGAGAACAAGGAAATTCCCATTAATGTCCTTTCTAACTTTCTGTGGCACTCTCATTGGTGTGTCTTTGTTTTCCCTCTTCATGTGTCCACTCTTTTGCTCTTGGGGAACACAAATTAAGGGAAGATCTACTTTTCTCCTTTCCAGATGGTATTAGTCTGGCCGTGACACCTCCAGCTGAAGATCTATCCTTGAGCTCGCTGTTTTTCAGGGAAAGATTGTACTTCTGTTTTCCTCATGAGCCTTTTAGACTGTTTCTGCTATTAATCATGTGAGCATCAGCAACACTTCTGTGAAACTGATTTCCTTGTTGGCTCAGACATGTATCGGAAGCCTTGGGTTTCCCGGGCTGTGGCTAGGTTTTGTAGGCGGTTTCCACATAATATGTACACAGTAGTGTAATGCTTGCTCCTTGACACTAAACTCCAGTCTGAGCTCTTTCCTAACAACTTGGTTATTATCATTTCCACTTCCCTGAATTTGAGAATATGACTTACTTCACTGTGATCCCTCTAGAATGTTTCAAAGAGTGTTGATTGTATTGGTCATCTACTACTTCGGTATATCTCTCCATTGATTATTTTCTTCCATCTTTGATTAGCAGTTTGTTTGAAATACTTTCATCACCCTTCAGGGACCATACCTAGTCTGTCGTATCTCTCTCTTCCTTTCACCAATAAAACCACTTTTTATAACTTTTACTATTTTCATTTGTGAATATTCATGTTGCTCCTTTTCTTTAGAAAGACCTCTTTCCAGATTTTCAGAACAAAGTTGTTCTGCTCCTTCAAATCCTACCTCAAAATTCCTATTTTTGTCAACAGAACAGGTTGCTGATCTATGAATGTGGATGAATGTTTGTTTGTTTCATAATTTGCTTGTAGCTCCCTAAATGTTGTCTTCATTTGAACTGTCAAAATTTTGGCGTGTAGAGGGTGTTTTTTTGTTGTGGTGTTCTTAAAGTGCCTGGACATGTGAGGCCATGGTTCATACGATGAACCATGGTGTCTTGCCAGGAATTGTAGCAGTTGGAAGACCAGGATGGCAGAGTGCATCAAGGGACACAGAGAAAGCTGCACCAACACCACCCCCTGCCCCCCAAATTTGCCTTTCGACTTGTGAACCGGCTCACAGTTTTTCAGTGGTAGTAATGAAGAGTATAACTGTGTTCTGCTTGGCTGGTTTATGATCCATACCATCACGTGTTGAGAGCAATATATTTCAAAACAGATTGTAGTTCTCTTGGCAAAAATGAACTCTGATCTTAGCCTTTAGCATTCCTATGGCCTATACTTTTCAGTTCCGATACATATGATACAAGTCAATGTCGTCTTTTTAAGGTAATACCTCTGGTTTTTGACATGATTTTGAAATGCTTTATAGAATTGTTGCTATTAAGACTTGTACAACTCACTTATAAATTGAAGAGCATAGTTATGTGTAATTGTTTTCACACAACGTATCACATAATCATTAATTTATAGAGTCAATTTCTCTTAACCATTTAGTATTATTAATACACTATTTAGAATTGCTAAAGTATTGTTCATTCCTCTCTGCCATGCTAGTCTGCTGAACTATTTCATATAAGAAAAGCCATAACAAGAAATGCAGCAGCTTTTCTTAATAAAGCCACATATTTCACCTTCATTTTCAACCAAGATACATTTGTTAAGTCAACGATCATAGTTTTAAGACCCGCACACTTCACATAAGTGTTTTAACACAACAAATGGAATTAAATAAAAGATGTTTAAACATCCTTAGTTTCTTTGGTTTCAATTATAGCTTTGTATGTACTTCCTCACTATTGCATTATTAGGTATATTTCTAAAATTAATTGATGTTGGAAAGTTCAGCTCTTCAGCAGAAGGACCGCTTGGTGTGACTAGATAACGCATAGCCTTTGGCAAAGGGGGGGAGGGTTATGTTGCTTTGCCTAGCCTTGATAATATGCACATATTCACCAACAGTAAGGACTTGTTGGTATGAGATTTGCGAATACACATGTGATATGGTGTGGTTCTTAAGTTTTATGTGTTCTTCCTTCGTATCACACTTAATCTTCCTTGTTCTCTTGCTCATCAACTAGTCCATTGGCTACTTCTGATGTTTGGTTGCATGGTACTTAATAAAAAGGGGACAGAAGAAGAAAAAATATTTTATTTCTTATTTTTTAAGTTGTTTTATTTGGTAGTTTTGAATTTTCACTTTCCAGTCACTAACAAATGAAATTTTTTGTTACTTTTGAGTGACAAGTTTCCATTACTTACAGTTTGATGCTTATCAGAACCTTCCCAAACCCCACCACATGTATTCTGAACCTGTATATGCAACGGTGGTACTTGTATCAACTGACAGGTTTGAATACTGCAAATATAATGCAAGAAATCTACTTTCAGATATCAAGCTTGTTATCATGGTAGCCGAAAATAAGATTCGTGGAGTAACTCTTTTTTGGAGGGGAATGGTGTACAGCTTGGAAAGGTATTTGGATGATAGCACTTAATTGTTGGGGGCATAAAAGGCTAAAAAGTATCAGGGAATGACTCATTGTATTAAACCCTGAATGGTTCCACTTTTTGTTTAACAGTGTCTTATCTAGCCAGCATGTCAGTCTTCCAGCTTCAGTCTGGGAAAGAATAGTAGCAGCGGTCAGAGGGCATTCTCCCAGCTTATTCAGACCCTAGCATCTTCTGTGCAAGCTGTTCTTTGCTGGTAGATGCATTCACATATACCTGCCTGCATGGGAAGGATTGATGATTGTCTTATTTCATATGTCATAGATCATCAGCATCCACTAAACATTGGCTGCAGAAGGAGCAGGATTAAAGCATTTGAATGTTGAATTTTCACAGCCACCTGGTTCTTAAGGTCATTGTTGCGTACAGTTGCCTTCAAATTCATAGTGGTTACTTGCTCATTTGCTGTATATGGATTAATTTTTTTTTTCCACCAAAGAAAGCTCTTTTGAGAGAACTTTTATCAGCAAAGTAGGAAATTATCTGGTGAATATTAATAAGCATGTCTAGTGCCGGATGCTTGGAAGTAAAGCTTTAAGTGTTTGATCCTTAGCTGCACTGCAGTCAGCTTGAGCCACTCAAGTAGGATATCATGAGTAAAACAGAGAAAGAGAAGGAAAAACAAGAAAGGGGTTATTCAAGATCATTCCTTGAAACAAGTGGCTTTACATGCTGGAAGTGAATTGTTTAGTTCTCTATTTTTGGATGATTGAAGATTCAACCTGTTTATACCTTAAAGCACAACATATCTACCGCAAGGTAAGCTGCAACCCTGAAAAGAGAGAGCCTTGACTCCCAGCTTTTCATGCCACGTAGCCAAACTGGCTATATGACTGAGAGTTATCCTGACAGAAGGAGGGAGAAGCCTCCTTTTCCGTGGTTATGAAGATCCTGTGTTTCTGGCCACGTAAAGGGAAGGAAAAAAAATGTAGCTTTTCTACCAGCTTATGAATAGAATTGGAATGAGAGGGGCTTTGCAGCAAGTCTTCATCACTAGCACAGCTGGGGCGGGAGGCTCCCATTCCCACAATGCCTGCTCAGGGCACTGCACTTGATCCTCAGCATGGTGCAGGGATGGGTGAATTTCACCTTGAAAGCTTTAAGGTTAGTGTCTGGTATCTGTGATTACATTTGCAATTCAAGTTAGTCTATTTTCTGCTTTTTAGCTTTTATTCAGCTGAATTTAGTGCTTGTGAAAGGTGCTGGATTGTTATTTCTGGAGACTGAAATCTTTCATTTATCCATGTAACAGATACACCTTAAGTAGTGGCAATGTAATCCTCCCCCTGTCGAACACTACCCCTTGCTGTGTTCCTGATGCTGAAGAAATATCTCTTAGGAACAAGAATAATGTTCGGTTTTCATGTAGCTGTAGCATTATTAATGAGTAGCTTTGTATGTGTGAACTTAAGAGAAATCTGGACCTATCCATATTATGGAGTACTAGCAAACAAATGATGGTGACCATCACCTGGTAGAATCAGTACCAAATTAAAATGTTATCCATTAAAGTTGTGGTAGTACAGATTGGTAGGGTACAGAATGTTTGTGTCTAAACTTGACACTGTGAATATCTCTGAAGTAGTCTATCTCAAGGTGTTGGAAAAAAGGGTACATCAGCAGGAGTGCTTCTTTTGGGTTTTCACAGACACATACACTTAGCACATAATGCAGTGCCATCCGGATTTTTTTCTTTTTTTCAAAATAAAGTGGAATAGTAAATCAATTAGCAGAATCATTTAAAGTTCATTACTTCTGTAAAGTTAAATTCATATGTTCAAAACCAGAAAGTCTATTTGTAATATTGGAATAACAGAATATGATGATGTCTAAGAAAGGGGATTTACCGACCAGGCTAAAGTGCAGATGTGGTCAGTGACGTAATACCTCAGTTAAGCATCCGCCAACCTGAAGCTGAAATTCATGGTTCCCATTACAAGTTCTGTAAAAATAGGGGTAGACGGTTGAATGCAAACTATACACAACTCTTGTGCAAAAAAGTTTCCTAAGACCCCCATCTGAATTACAAAGTGCTGTGTACATTTTAAAGTCATTCCAGCTGCTTAAGATTTAGATGAATTGTTCAGTGATGTCAGGAGAATATTCTCTGTTCTCAGGTTTCTAGGATGGAGTATGGTATAATGTCAGATTCATTGGGCTAGAGAGGGAGTGAATGTAACCGTGCATCTCTAAATTAGGAAACCCAGCTGAAATCTGGGTCTCGGGTACCTTTCTGATTCAAGAAATTATGAACAGGGTAGCCTATAAAGCATCTCAGAGTCCTTGGAGTAGCAGTACGGTAAGAATCATGTTCACTCTCTGATCCTTAAGAAATAAAAACCTAAGATACATAATGGAACATTTCCTAGAGGTGTTTATAGAGCAGTCCTTCATCTCCCTCTATAATTCATATGCATATGTATTTACTTATGTACACTGAAGGTTAACATACACTAAAAGTAAGTACACTTTTCTGAGTCATTCTACAGATGTATTTGAATCCTTTCTTCAAATAGAGAGGATTAAATCAAAGCGTCTCACTCCTTGGTGGGTTAACTGATCTATAAATAAAAAGCGGATATCATATCTTCCAGCGTATATAAAATCAATCAGAATTCTGCTGCATGTTAGCTGTACTTATTGTGCAGGGTGCATAGAAGGCTTAGTTTTTTGACCTTGCTGGGAGGTAAGCATGAAATAAATGTGAAGTTCTTCAGCTGTGTCAAGACACAAGACTTCTCCACCAGAATTTTGGGGATCATAAGGAACCTGAGTTTTGAAAGCTGATAGGCCTATGAAGTTAAGATCTTTCTAGGCTAACGTAACTGTATGGAGATCACAATTTTAAATTTGTGAGCCATCTGTAAATCTCACTTTCAGACTTAATGTATGGAATTGGATTTAAAAGTGCCTGTCTTAGTCAAATGAATGTGAACTTCACTAAAAACTGGAAGCTAAAAGTGTGAAATGTTATATAATCTCAGAATAGAAAGGCTGAGTTACTTTGCTATTTGATATTACTGAGCACAGTGCTAGACTACTGTTTTCAGATTCTCTTTTCAGACCAGAATTTTTAAATACTTGTGGAAAAGTTGAGTAAGATTTGAGGGAAAAAAAAGTTACGAGAATGAATCTTTCTGGAAAGACAGTTTCATGTAGTAAAACTTTGAAGCTAAGTTACTGAAATTAAGTTAGAGCTGATCTCAGTACTGTTTGCAAGTATATTAGTAGGGATGAGATATACAGCAGCAAGTAATTTTTCATGGCACAGGAAAAATAACACAAGATCCAGTTGTATGAAGTTGAAACTAGGTAAAATAAATTAAAAGCATGTTTTTAAGTTGAAGTACTGCAGCTACTGAAAGGATTTTTTGAGGATGTGGTGAAGTCTGTAGATTTAATTTATTATTTGGAGTCTGTAAATTTAAGCCTGGATGTCTTCCCAAAGGCGAGTTGTATATAAGACAGAATTTTATGGACTGGATACAAAGGTTACCATAGGCTCTGTGGTTTGTCGTGCAGGAAAGGGTTCAAAATTGAACTAACTGCAAGCTGTTGCAGGCAAAACTGTTGGTAAAGTACACTTTACATTTAGTGAGCTATTAAAGATGATGCTGGAAAATGCTAATTCCCTTTCTTCCAACATCAGCATGCTAGGAGTGTATGTAAGCAGCTCTCCTGTGGAGCATGTGAAACACTAATTGTTCTCTCATGGGAATCCAGTTCCTCCTTATTTTTAACTCCTTAGTGTGGCATTTTACTCATGGAAGAGATAAGCCTTCAAACTCTGGTGAGATGAGTAGGGAGCCCTTACTAACTTGATTATACACAGCTGGGGGGGGGAAACCCAGTCACTTAGTGATTCCTGGCTTTTAGATTGTCTATAGTAGCAAGGCAGAGAGAAGAAAAGCTGCTTTTCCCCATCTATGCCTGAACACTGAAATTATTCAGTGAAGCTATTCATGCAGCTATGAGAGCTGAGAGAGTCTTTTCCAGGTTCAACTGATCTATAGCACAAATATGGCATAGAGACTTGCACTGAAAAGCTGCTGTTTAGTATTGTTTTGGTAGAACTGTAGATGATTAGTTATGTATTTAATTTTACGTAAATATTCTCTCCTCTAACTATTCATGACATATGACCAGTTTAATGCTTTAAAATGTTTTTTGTTTTGTAGCAGAACAAAGTGATTCCACGACATTTAAGCAATCCAGAAATACTCATGAACAGTAACTGCTCATTTCAACCCACAGACAGAAAATTGCGGAGTTGTGTTATGAGATTAATAGATACATTCAACCGAAATCAGGATTGCTCGGTGAACAAATACTAAAAAGAATAAATTTGCATTGATTACAATTAGTGTCAAACTGATATCCTAGAAAATGCAATCTTAATTACAGTGCCAATTTAAGAAATGCTTAAGCACATGCTTAAGTACATGCTTAAGTATAATTAAGCATATGCTTAGTCCTTCATTGATTTTGGGCCTCTTCACTGAAATATGTGTATAGGGCTGGCAGCCTTACTGGTGAGTTCTGCAAAGTACATGACTGCTGGGCACAGATTCCGATTTATTTTAGTGTTAGAAAAGAAACTGTAAGTCATTATGTAGTTACTTAGTCAAGGGTTGCGGTTCCTGATGGCTGAGACTGTGCCTAAAATAGGAACATAGCCATATTAGCAATTACCTTAAGTTAAAAAAAATAAAATAAAATAAAGATTCTATGGATATTTAATTAGGTTGACAGTAATTTTTTCTGTAGGGGGCAAGGTCCTAATTCAAGTCAGGGATAAATACCCGGGAGGCCTTCCCTTTGCAGTTGTCACATTTTCAGTAGTGCAGTGTTGTCCAATGTTAGGATTTCTGTGTGAATAATCATAGCAGTAGGCAGGTGGAGTGTTCCTGTAGCGCCGGAATCTTGACTTGATTTGATGGGCAGTGTTTTAAATCCACATACAATACTATTCTAGTGTTGTATTAATCCCGTACATTTCTTTCTTTTATATCCTCATTTAATTTTTCTAATGTGTGTGATAAGAATAATGAATTAACGTATATTTATTTTTAAGGCATTGTTTATAAAGTATGAGGTACTGTGGATACATACATACATTAAAGGAAGTGAATAACCATCTGTTTAAAAAAAAGGGTCGAACACTAGGATCTTATTGATAATGGTCACTTTGCTGAGTTTCTTCACTTGATTTCTTAAGGCAAAATGTGAATTTAAGTATACACTTCCATTTATTTACATCTTTGAGACTGGAATTTCAAGGCAATGTCTTGTTATTTTCAGCACATAACTTCATTCAGAGACTTTTCAGTTAAGATTAGAAGCTAATATATTAATCTTCTATTGATGTCCTGTAGTTTTTGTTGTATGTCTTGGGGATTCTTTAACATTTTATGGTGTGATACCTTTCTCAGTAACAATTTTTCATCCTTTATAAGCGACTCCTGTTGATGACCCTGGCCTCTTGTGAATATGGAATTAATAAGTAAATTTTCTTTCATTCATACCTCTGCTGTCAGCACATTATTTTTTCCATGTCTTTGAATCTGATCTGTCGTCTTCACAATGTTTTTAATGTACTTGGAGAAAAATCTTAGCTTCTTGTACAGTTTATGTCCATTTTCCATATTTGACTTATCTTTCCTTTCCTCATTTCAACTTCTGCCTGTCTTATATCTGACATATAATACCTTCTTATTCTTGATTACATTATGCAGGTCTGATTTCATCCAGGCTGGGATTCTGTTTCCTCTCCTACATGTTCAGCCAAATGAAATGCAGAAAGACTGAGCACATTTTGCAGAAATACCCTATGAACAAACATTTCTTCTTTGCTTTCATAAACCCTTCACCTTCTCCAAACTTGTTATTTCAAACATTTTTCCTTGGGTTGGTTGGTTTGGGGGTTTTGTTATTTTAATTTTCTGTTTTAAAAAGTTCAAGTTTTACAAAACTCTGCCGGTTTTGATGCTTGATCTGTTTTGGGTGCATATTGTTATTTGTATCTCCAATGTTACTACAGAATAACACAGCAATTTGATTCTCATCCTGCTTTCTTAATTAAGAAATTGCTTTCTATCTTCTCTTAAGTCTAGGAACAGCGTGATTTCTAGTACCCATTTACTGTGCATTGATTTATATTATGGTAACTGAAAACCAGCTAATAATATAAAGGAAACTTTTCCTTTCATCAGCCGGTCTCACTGATGAAGCAGGCTGTATGTGGTATGCAAATGATCAGCTTGCTTGTTTTGTTGTTGCATGTATAACAGGCATTAATCCGTGTTTGAGGAAAATTGTTTTAATTGATGTGATCAATGAGATGACTTTTATCTGTTTTACTACTGTACCACTGCAACACCACTGATTTCTAAAGTACAGTTGTATACATACATTGATCTAAGTCTGATGGAACTGTCCAGGCAACCCACAGAATTTTACAGGTAACTTGCAAAATACATTTGAGTCAGACGGCATTGATAATTCATTGTTTTGGCTGGATGAAGGATGTGAAAGAATCTCACTATCAAGAGCAGAGCTTTACTTAGCTTGTCTATGAATACCCATTTGTATCCTCAGTGATTTTATTATGTCTCAGATGAGTCACGTGACATTCTATTGCTGATCAGAACCCAAGCGGGGTTGGTTCAGTGTAGCTACACATGTAATCAGTAACTTTTTGTCTGCAACTAGATCTTTGACTTCAAAAATAGCAATGTATGGCACTCAGTGAAATACATGCAGATTTTGCTTTTGCTTAGCATCCGCATTTCGGGTAGATCTCTGATGATGCCTGGCTCTGGGAATCTGAAAGGAGGTGCTCTCCTCTATAGAGAATAGACTGATGTTGCTTTGTACATCAGTGTCGTGTTCAGACTGCACAGGAGAAAAAGAATTAAAAAGCAACCCCCAAAACAGTACTCTGTATCTAGACAGTAGCTTTCTGGTGATACTAAGAGGCCTTAATATTGCAATCTAATCAAGAAAGTCCGGGTTTTAAAAATCTCATCAGCATCAGCTGAGTCAGCATCATTAAAGATGCCTCATGAGTAAACCGTACTTTATTATAATGGCTGGTATTTATAAGCATGGATTGAGGGAGAAAACAGAACAGTGAAATTTGTTCATCCGCTAATTCTGAACCATAAATCATTCATTTTTTCTCTTGAGTACACTGCGTTTTATCATTTTCAAGTTAGCTTCTTTCTAGCTCTTTTTCAAAATCTCAGTTCAAGCAAATTAGGTCTCCGATGTAACTGTATAGGAATGTGTAACTGAAAAAAGATGGAACTCTGAAGAAGTGTTTCCAGTGATATTGGGATTGGGGCAAAACAAGGCAATGTTTTTTCTTCCTCCAAACCCATAATTCTGTTTTATTTAGCATTTAACTTGAAATGACTGAGAAGCTTTTAAAGCGTTTCTATTCAGTTGTGCCTAGTGAGTGCGCAATTGAAATTGTGGGTCCCCTGTGATGCTGTGTTTCCTCACTTGTATTGTAGCATGAGAGAAAAATTGCAAAACTACATTTCACTAATAATCTGAAAGCTATTGAAGAGAGTGAAAAATTGGCTTTGAGGTATAGGTATTAGTTGTGCTATTTTCAGGAAAATATTAATTTGGTAAATTTTACTTACAAGATTACTGAATAAATGGTGTCCTGTCTTCTGCTCATTGTAATATATTTTGTAAATTACTTTCTAACTAGAATGATGGATGACAGTTTTCTCCTTGTGTGTTTGTATTTCTGTCTAGCTAAACAGGAGACTTTTACTTTTGTGAAGATGACTAGTAAAGAACATGAATATTTAAGATGTAGCACTTAGGTTTTGGTTTGAAAGATTTTTAAAAAAGCTGACAAAGGCTGGGCAAAAATGATGCTGTATAAAGTATCAGTTTGCTCTCACAGACTACTCTGAATATGAATATAATATTTAATGTTAACCTTTTGATCTGTCTTTAGTCTTTTGTTAAGCATTTGAGAAGAACTGGTAACCTAATCTGCTTTAGCCTATCTATGTTTCTTAACTCCAGTACTGAAAAAAGCGCTTCCCACTCTACTAATACCTATTTTCTGACACATCATAATAACCGTGACGTATGTTGCAAATACAAGCACTGATTAAAAAAATATCATCCTTTATTATATGTGTAAAGGGACTTCTCAAAAGTGGGTGAGAGTACTTTAGGCTTTTTTAAAACTTTGAAAATACCTGTTCAGTTGCAAGACTTCCTTCCAAGGGCACGTTTCAGGAAGGGTCTTCACTTATGGATGAGGCTGTTTAGGAATATTTTTATAAATCTGTTAACCCTGATGCCATAGTCTTGACCACAGATGATAACAAACGAAGTGGGTTAGTTTCTGCTGAATGATGTGGTTGTTAGGGGTTGTTGCAAATCCTTACAAAATCCTCCAGGCAGGCATCAAAAATTTGAAAAAGTAGAATCTGTATTGTTAAATTCTGGCTGAAAAATTTAAAGTAACCAAGAAGAATATGAATATTTGAAAGAAGTTTTGCTGGCTGAGATTGAGAAGTAAGCATACTCCTCTATACATTACTATTTGATACAAGTGGATTTTTGCTGTTTTCAAAGGGAATTTGGTAAGATTTTCTGCTATGATCAAGACATAGCTCTAAGATTAAATGTTAAGAACTGAAACAGAATAGCAGGTAAAGAAAAAATACACTTTGACACAAAAAACTAAAATGTAAATGATTATATTTCTGGTGAAACAGCCTACAATGTAAAATGTGTTTGCTTCAGTTTCATTTCACATCAGTTAAACAAAGCTGCAAGGTTCACACTTTCTTTAGATCATTTTATGCTGATGTATCAGTTTTGTAAAGAGCTGTACTCCAGTGGGTAAAGGGAATGTTGTACTCTGTCAAAGCTAGTAATTGTTCATCCTGACATGGCATTAATGAAACAGATTCTATTCCAATTACAAATATATTTGAAAAATAATGTGGTACTAAAGCTCTCGTAACAAAAAAGGTGGGTTTAATTTTGGGTAGCAGTTGAAGTTTTGTATCACAAATTTATTTTGGGTATTGCATTGACCAATTTAATTGTGTGTAAACGAAATGTATTTCAGTTAATTACTGAAGTGATAGCTGTTAAATGGGTTAGAAGATCTTTGACAGCAGTATGTGGTATCTTTGATCAAGTCTCTTTTTCTGACCAATTGGTCATTGAGGAAAATAGGAAAAAAGCTAGACTTCAGAGCAATTTCAGGCACTTTGATTGAAAAATTAGGTTCTTTCATTGCTCTTGCGCTTCCTTAAGGACAGCATGGCCCCTGCGGGTACCCCAGCCCCAGCCTGGGGTCCCAGGGGATCTTCCCCCTGCTGCCCACTGGGGCTGAGGGGCACAGCCTGCCCCGCCGGGGGCTGCACCAGGGGCTGCCGGGGGGATCTGCTCAGGGCCTGGAGCCCCTCGGCCTCCTGCACCCGCCCGGGGGCTGCGGGGCCGCTGCTCTCACAGAGTCTCACTCCTTTCATCTCTGGCTGCCATTCCACCCCATATCCCTGCTCCCCACCCAGCTTCATAGGTGCTACCACTGTCACTGATGGGCTCTCAGCCTTGGTCAGCAGTGAATCAGTCTCTGAGCCGGCGGGCATTGGCCCTGTCAGACACAGGGAGACACAGGGAAAGCTTCTAGCAGCTTCTCACAGAAGCCCTCCAGCTACCAAACCCTTGCCATACAAACCCAGTACAGTGGGACAGGCAGGGACCAGTAGCAGAGGTGGTATCTTTGGAAGGGAAGGTATTTCTCCTGCCTTGCTTCATCCTTAGTATATATTCACTTCTGGCACTGGCTTGTGCTTTACCTCTCTTTTGATGCTGATATGCATAGTTTGGTCCAGTCTGCAGCCCACAGATTTCAGACTGAGAGTGGATCTTGGACAAATAAGGATGACACAGTCCCTTTGAAGCAGCTGTAATGTGTTGGGCTAATTACCCCAATTTCATCCACCTTCTGATTTCTCCAGTTCCTTGCTGCCTGTGCCTGTGCTGATTGAAACATCACAGAACTGCCAAAGTGGCAGCCCAGGGCACCCCCTCTTCCTTCCAGCCACTTGCAGCTTTAGAATTTCTGTACAGGGGAAAAAAGAAAATTCCATTGCACCTGTCAGCGAGTTGTTCAGATATGGCAAATTTCTTCATCATTTTGACAATGCGCAAGGTATTACTTGATGGTAACATTCTTTCCAGGACATTATAAAAGTAATAGGTGTATTCAATTAGTAAAGCAAAAGAAAATCAGCAGGTAAGATTTACCTCGAGTTTAATCTCCCTTCTAAAATCATAGAATCATAGAATGGTTTGGGTTGGAAGGGTCCTTAAAGATCATCTAGTTCTAATTCCCCTGTCATGGGCAAGCCACATCCAACCTCGTCCTGAACACTTCTAGGGATGGGGCATCCACAGCTTCCCTGGGCAACCTGTCCCAATGCCTCCCCACCCTCACCGTAAAGAATTTCTTTATAATATCTAATTTAAATCTGTCCTCTTGCAACTTAAAAAAATTATGGGAAATGTTGATTTGTTGTCCACCTACTAATATAAGAACCATTACCAATATATGCAATGAAGTCCTGTTACCGGGTCATAATACTCAGATTTGAACATTCCAAACTGAATATTTGATCTGCTTTTGAGAGGAGAATTTTGCTTGGGAGCGAGAAGTACTTGAAGACAGTCATGGTCACCATCATGGATAGGAATCTTCCTAGTTGAGGTCACATTGCAGAATGGCTGGTGGAGCTGTGCTCTGCAGATTTGGAAGCTGTAGTCTGAGTTGTAAGAGAACACCAAGGCATGTGTCATCTAGTAGCATCAGAGAGCAGGGGTGTAACTGGTGCAAGTTGCAGACTGCCACAATGCCCGATGTAAACAAAACCGAACCAGTCTTCTCAGCGGGTCTGGTAAAAAAGAAAACCAGCCAGTGCAGACCACACGACAGAAATCAAAGCAGTCACACAGAGGCACAAATTGTCAGATGCTTGTATACATTAAAACAAAATGAGTTTATAACGGGATGTGCTTAAAGACAGTTGATACTTCTTGGTGATTAGTTTATCACCATGAGAAATAATGCGTTTTTCAAGTAAAGAAATGTCAGGTTTATGATGAATATAATTTCAACAGTTTGCAGAGCTCTGATCACATGATAATGCCTTATAATAGTTTAAGAGTGCAGTTTCAATTAAAGATATGCAGGTGGTACAAATCTGCATATTAAAATAATAACAGATTCTTTACAAATATATTCTTTTGAATTCCTTTAGACAATATTTTCTGTTTTTTTTCATTATCATGAGTATTTTTCCTTTATATAGCTTTCCTATGTGGTGGTGTAGCTTCATACAGGAAATGTTTTATTGTACATTATGTAGGGGAAATTGATGGTGTAGAACCTATTTCTAAACAGGTGGAAAAAACCCGTAGGAAGCCTTATTTATGGTGAATAAGCATGCTTGGGTTAAATTCATCTGACTTGTTTTCTATTCTACCTGCTAATAGCCTCTGTGGTATTGCAGAGATAAAACAGCATAAGTGTTTTGTTTTGAAGGATTACAATAGCTGGCTTGCAAACTGTATACAGAAAATAATAAAGTAAGTTTTCTAGTGGTGACAGAAAAAAAACTCTCAAAATTCCTTTGGGCGTCAAACTGTCCTTCCCTGGGAGGAATGGTATTATCAAAGTGTTTGTCATAGCTGAAGGGTAGCTGCTCCTTAGAAACACACAGCAGGATGAGCTTGCTAAAGCATTTGCATTTCTTAAGCAGAAGGCTGATTTTCCACAAGCAAAAGGGATTGCGTGATACACCAGTTGGATTTTTCCAAAAGGAAGAGATTCAGACAGAACTGGTAACCTACTCCTCTAGTGACTGGAAATTTTCTCATAGTGCAGGAGCCACTGGGGCAGTGTAATTAAATATTGAGCTCCAAGTTGTGAAGTCTACATCAAAAATAACATGTAGCTACAGACTTTTCTTTCTCTGTGTGACTGAAATCCTAAAAGTGAATGGGATTCAGACAGACACCTGCAATGAGGCTGGCTGCAGTCAGTTCCAAACGTGGGCACTGGGACTGTTGCTTTCCAGAAGCTATAGAAAGAGCCAAGTCTGGCAGCCATGGATTGTAGGAAATCTTAACTACTTGGTAGACTTGAGCCTGGACACTGTAGCCTGTACCCAGGCTCTTGTCAGGGCACAGGAGGAGTGCCAAATATTATAATGGGAAGCACTTATACATCATTAATGCAGCCGGCATCAGGTAAAGGTGCCAAAAATGAGTTAGGTAGAACAATAAATTGGTGTAATTAGCAATTAAAAAAAATGGAGTCATATAACATTAAAGAAAAAGTGATTGAAACAGTGGAACATTTCCCATGTTTGACCAACACGACCATTGCCAAACAGAAATGTTGAAGACTGAACCTAGAGCAGGAAACATGTTCTCAAAAGTAATTTTTTTTCCTGTCTTCTGGTTTATTAGAAGGGCTCCTGAGCATCTGACTAAATCTCCCTATGGGAGAAGTGCTTGTGAAAGCAACATCAAAATAGAAGAAATTGTAGTGTTGTAAGTAAATTATAACTATTAAATTATATAGGCATAATTCTTGACTGGCAGCTTCGAAGTCAGATGGTGTCTAACAACTGGCTGGTGCTGGCACTCGTAGTCTCCTTGCCTCAAAGGTCCTCTGGAGTTCTGGAGCGTTAACAATAGTTAAGAAGTGGTTTAGGGTTAAATTACTTCTCTTTTCTTATAACTAGGTTGTAAGAGTTAGCCCTTATCCTGCAGGGTTAATTCAAGTTCATTGGCTTATGTTAATGCTAATTGTCAGCTAGGCTAACGTAAGATCTACAGTTGGTAATATATGGTACCTAAATTACAAACTCAGCTGATGTTGGAAGGGAGCTCTGGAGGTCATCTGGTTCAGCCTCTCTGCTCCAGCACTGCAGAACACACTTGTTGATAGACTGAGGAGGACTGGAGTGGGAATCCAGATCTTATTTCTAATTCAGTCATGTTCTGTTCACAGAATTGTAAGTGTTTCCATCTGGACAGTGTGTGCTTTTCATTTTTTGTTGAATTTCATATTTTGCATGGATTTATTTTTAGCTTTGTTTTTAAAGTAGGAAAAAACCCATTTTCTTCAGAGAAAATAATCACAGCCCTGAAGGTAAGTCCTGTTTAAATAGATCTTGAGCTCTTCCCATGGACTTTTACACAAATTAGGTGATATAAGAGGACAGGTGATTATCTATGTTTGGAAACTAATGTGGATTTTATTCTGATTTGTAAACTAATTTTAAGTTAGGTTGTTCTACACATTCCTTATTTTCACGTATTTCTTTATGCCAATCGTGGAGCCATTGTGCAATCTTGCTACACAGTGGAACTCAACAAATCTGGCTCAAAAGGGAGAAGAAAAAACTGACCTCATCTGCTTTAGCTCACTGAGTCCAAACTTTGCATGAAAGAGATGAATAAAATGCTTTAGAGTGAATTAGCTGTGTTAATGCTGTATTAAAAGAAACTATGAAAAGTCAAGCTCAAGGACAGAAAGAAAACTTCTCAAGCTCAACAAAGGAAAACAAGTATTCAGCAGGCAAGCAGAGCAAAGACCAGTAGGACTCAATCCTGGAGAACTGTTGTGATAAACAGGAGAAGGGGAGTACAGGGCAAGATTTTAAACATCAGTTTCTAGTCCCTGCGTAGTCTGGAATGGTTCAGAATTCAAAGATAAACTGAGCAATATGTAGATGCAACGGGCAATTCTGTGATGTTATGCAACTGGAGATAGTCTGAACTGACAAAGATGTCTCTTAAACAGCCATTCTGACTTTGCTGAAGAATTCTTAATTTCTGAGGGATTGGAACTCTACTAACTTTTAAACTCTGCTTCCTCATTCTGTGCCTTTTCCCTGCTTTCAGTAGTAAGAATTGAGAGTGGTGTCCTAAAAAGACATTAATATACATGAAAGGTTGCAAATGAATAATTGTCCTTTCATCTTTCACACACTGTCATGCTAACTCAAAGCTGTTGGAATTTTAGCAGCTCTTGTTTTGAGAAAGTACTGTCAAGCTGTTGGAGACAATCAGAATCCGAAAATTGCTAGATTGCACATCTAATCATGGCTGCCTTTCTCTTCCTAAAAAAATTAACATACTGATTTCAAAACATTACAGATAGCTCTGTATATTTTTTGATAGAAAATGAAGTTTAACAGTTAAACTAGAGATGTAGGGTAGGCATTAATTCAAATCGCATCATTAGCCCCACCCATATTATCTAGTATACTTTGGTTGTCACAGATCTCTTCACCAAAACCTGTAGTCAATAGGGAACATATTCGGCAGTGAAGTTTACATAGCATGTCATAATCTTCCTGTAGACACTGGGTGGCACGGAGGGGAAAAAAAACACAACCAAAGAACAACTCAAAAACAAACCACAACTTTCAGCCAAGTTAAAGTAGTTAGTAGTGCAGGGAGTTTGTGTGCAAATGCAAAGGAAACAACAGCTTAAGCATGTAGAAAATACTTCGAGCTAGTAACAGAGACTTTTCATTGCATTTTTAGATCAGACTTGTTTCAGCTAACTAGGATGTAGAGTGTAAAAAGCTGAATGCTACCATTTATGTTCTGTGAGTTTTATAATGCTCATGGCAGAATGAGGATGAGAAGCGTTAAATACCTTTTGAGGTTTATTAAACACAGAAGCAAATCTGAGGAGCTGATGACTGCAAAACTCTTTCATTTTCATTATATACTCTTACAACCATTAGGTTGCTACGTAACAAATAGAAAAAAAAATAATTTCAGATCTCTGTCTGCTCTGTCTGGGCTGCTGAAACATTTGGGTTTTGATTCACTGTTCCCCCTACCACCCCATTTGTAATTCTATTGATTAACGAGTCAAAGATATAAGTTTGAAGAAGCATAAGAGGGCGTGCTGTGTACAACTTAAACTTTTCAAATGGAATTCAAGCATTAGATAGTCCATATGCCATATTTTTTTAAAAGGGGAATGCAGTAGTAACTCCTTGCTATAAGACTGTAAGTCTCTAGAAGCCGAGAGATTTCTCCTGAATAGATTTGAAGCAATGTGATCACTTGTCTGGCCCAGGACCTTCAGTCCTTCCCTCCCTCCCTCTCTCTAATACATATGCTGAAGAAGAGGAGAACACAGGGAAATATAGTAACGTTTAGCTTCAGTATCACAGATATATTTCTAGTAGATATACGTGCTTGCTTGCTAGATAAATGGATATTTACATTCAGACCCAGAGTTGCAGTTCACACTGTCCCCACCAAAGCAAAGTATGCAGGCAGCAAGCAACTAGAGGTGTCCAAAGGTATTTCCATAAAAATGCCAAGACTCAGAAGAATAGTGGTTGAATTGGTTTTATACTGAAAATCTGATGGGTAGGACAAAAACCCCAACCCTTTAGTTATGGACATACTTCTGCAAAATATTTAGTAAGGATTAGTCTGTTTTCTCTCTCAGCACTGTATGAGCAAAGAAAACTTCCTACTCTACTCTGCATCACTCTCCAAATTATATTATGCTCTGCTACTATTTCCTTTAGGTTACATAAACTTTTGATAAATAAAGAACCATAGGGTTTATATGAAAGTTCCTGCTTCCAAGGAATTTTTTTGTACCTTGCTGACCACTTTTCTGAAAAGCTTTTTAGCAGACAGCAAAACCTGATCTGAACAGCAAGCCTGCCATTTGTAACTGGTGGCAAACTAGGTATTTACAAGGTGTGGGTAATTTAAGCCAGTGCATATAAACAGCAAGAAAACCAGTTCCTTATGTCATTTTCTATCAAATTTTTCTTTGAAGTCCAGGTTGTATGTTGGTGATGCCCTGATACCTATGATGCCTTCATTTGGCCATTTTCCACTTGAATTTCTACCCTGAACTTAAATCATTGTGGTGTTAGGATATTCTGATTGCAATAAAGCTGACAAGATAACAAAAAAATTATCATATGATATTTTGCCAATATCTTTTCAACTTGCTGTGTATGAAGACTTATTCCGACCACCATCTCTAAAAAGTGTATTGGAAAAAAAAAAAGTGAGATTTGAAAATGGGTTTTACCTTTAATCTGTTCATAGTGGTCATAAAGTCCTGGCTTGAGGGTTTGGGCTCCATGAAGGATGTAGGAGGTGATACCTCACTGGATAGCAGTTTCCTTTTTCTGGTTACCCTCATGTAACAGATTGCATATACACCATTCCTAGGTTTTTTGTTTATTTTTAGGCAGCAGAAACATAATTCAGAAAACTATAATGTAAACTTAATGTTCAGTTAGTATGGAAATCATAGTGTTTAGTTGAATGCAGTCTGAATATAAAATGTGACCCGTGCGTCATTGCAATTTACAGTCCAATTTGTTCAGATTACTATGGCAGAGAAAATATATATAGTGTTTAAATGAACAGGTAGATATTCCTGCTGGGGCAGATTAAGATGATAAACTGAAATCTACAGAAGGGGTTTCTGCTGAATTTGATAAACAGATTATATTTTCCCAATCTCTATTATTCCAGTAATTATTTACTAAACAAAATATATATGTTTCTGATTCTCTTAATTTTATTCCTTAAAGGAATAGTAACTCTACTAGGCTGAAAGGGTGTTGCAAGGCAGTACGATTGTTGATAAGTCTGCTCATTAGTTTGTGTCTACCTTTATTGACAAAAGTGAGGTATTTGGAATTTTGGTTCCCTCTTCTGTTTTCTCTTAGCCTCCGGTATTTTGGCAAGATGAAACTGCAAGTGCATTGCTTCCGTTCCACCAGAACCTGGGAACGGGAATGCTGATGGTGTTCAGGGCATTCCTGTCCTGCATGCGTGTTCGCATGGTACGCCTGCACGCACAGTCTGGCCGCGGTCTTTAAGATGGCTCACGTAATAACTTCCATTGTATTGCAAACGAGCATTTTCCTCTTTCAGTCTTAAGTGCTTCATGCTTCACCACTGTAATACCATTCTGGATAAGCTGTTGCACGAATTTTCCGGTATTTAGCTCTGTTGTGAAGGCCTTGCGATATCCACAAGAGGAAATACTGTTTAGATTGAAAACAACTGCACATACCAGAAGAGCTGTAACTAAATACTAAGGAAACTAAATGTTTTACAGCATAATCTCATGACACTTGGAAAGACTGTGTCCTTAGGCACAACTGCTGCTGATACCACAAAAAGGGAGCAGCTACCGACTACCCAGCTCAGTAAGGAGCTTGGAATTAACCTGCGTTACAACAGCACACGTGGCTTTGTCTTGAGAACAGTTTGTGTCTGAAATTGTTTAAATGTGTACGTGAGTGCTTGGACATGTTGACAAGTTCAGGTGTCTACATATTTAAAAAAAAACCACAACCCTAGTTTTGGTCTGGTAGAGGGTAATACATTTCTTTTTTGCATATTTATTCCGACCTGGCTTCAGCCAAGAATATCCGTATTATGAAGAACATGTAAGTTTCTGTCAAAAGGAAGCATGTGCTTAGAGGTTGTCGCTATGGCTCATTTTATGTTGAAGAGTGTTGGAAAGCCTTTCTCCTCCTTCTTATGTGGAATTTCTCTGTATTGCTGGGGGGAAGTATAATGTTGGGCTATTGACTTGTTGCCCGGTTGTGAGAAAAAGTATATTCTGTAGTTTGGGAACTTTCCTGAGATGTTTTTTGACTTTTCTTTTTTTTTTTTTTATTTGGAAGCAGAGCAGGTTTGATGGTAGTTGCCCCTAATGTTGGCTTGGGAACTGAAATGTATAAATTTTACACACTTCAGTGATCTTTCTCTTGCCATCTTAAAGCCAAGAACATTAGCTGTCATGATGCTGTTCTTTAAAACATATGTAAACAAGAATATATGAAGTAATGAATTATTTGCATGGTAGAACTGCACTGACTGTGAGAGAGAGAACATGCATTGTAACTTGTTTTTTTCACCGTGGTTAAAGGGTATGGCTTTTTAATTGTGTTTTTGTCAGCACAGTCTGATTAGTAGATTGGGTTTTTTCTTCCTCTGGAAATGGGCTTTGCAGGGCCCAACTTAATGCCTAATTGGATATTTGTTAACATTAAAAAGGATGAAGTCTGGCACCATTCAACATGATGATTATTCATACATAAATTTATAAGATCTTATCATTGTAATATTTAACTGCTGAATAGATAATTAAAATGTTTATTCTGGAGTAGGAAAGTGGTTTCTATTTCAGATCATATTGTTAAATTAAGTTCCTAGGAAAAAAATGCCAGTGCTCTTGGAATATTAGGACCACAAGCGATGTTTCTGAATAATATATCTACACAAAATACATTATTAAATCAGTGCACCATGTTCTGCTCAGAGACTGCTAAATTTGTGCAGCAGACAGCTTCAGCTTTTCAAAGTTTTTAAAAGGTGGAGAAAATGATTGTATGATGATTGAATTACAGAGCTGGAGAAGACCTAAAGAAGTCATCTGGTCCAGACTTTCTCGCAGGGTATAAATTTCTGTTAATAATTTTTATTCTTGGAGTCCTCTACAGGTAGAATTCAGTTCCAGTTTTTAACTAATTGCCTTTAAGAACTAACTTCTAATGACAAAATTAAATTTTCCTCCTTTCAATTGTATCTCTCCATTCTCCCCTATTAGATAGCTTAGATGGAGATATTTATTGGGTGAGTATTCATTCTCATTCCTGCAATCTAATTGTTTGAAGACCCTTACCATATCTTCCTACAGGATTTTTCTGGATGCCTGATGCATCCTTTCTAGAAATTTGTTTGGAAGTTTTTGTAATGATTTTTTAAGGAAGTTAATACTGTGAATATATACAACCTTTACAGGTACCCTAAAATGTATTATTTCATATTACTTTTTAACATATATAATATTATATTCCCACTTTATTACATTTCTTTTCTGTGAAGTCAATAGAAGTGTCATTATAAACAAATCTAATGAAAGAGATCCAAATATGAAATGACTGTTAAAGTGTTTCTTGTATGCCTGCTGTGCTTTCTTTTTGACTGTAGCTATGCTGATGGTAGCCAGCTATGCTGGTTGTGACAGTTGTGGTTCTGTGCCATCCTCCTCTCAGTACCATCTTCTTTTTATGGATGTTTGTGATGCTCCCTTTTTGTTTAACTGCCACACCTGCTGAGATATTGCTTTGACAAGTAGTGACAGTCTTATGTGGCAAGTTTGATCTTAATCCTTGTTGGATTGATCTTTAAGATGACTTGCTTTCTTGGAGTGTAGTGCATAAAATGACTCAATGAGTCAAGTAGTTGTTTTCAACTAGAAGAGGAGAAGAAAGGGGATACTTTGTAGGAGCTCTAGGTTTACAGGAGAAAGAAACAAAAGAGATTTTTCAACTTCCAAACTTCATACTGTTGGAGGGTCAGAAGGTTAATCTCTCCCTCCATATGAGGCTCGGCTCTGCGTTGCAGTTGGAGATGTTAGTCATGTGGCAAGACTTCTACAGCCCAGATTTCATTTAGTGTTTCTGGGGAATTGCACAGGCCTGTGAGGACTCTGGTAGCAGGTTATGTGGCATTTTAAGTTAACTTTGAGATTTATACTGCTTTCCCAATCACAAGTCTCAAGGTCTACGTGCCTTGTAAGGTTTTGTAGTCCTCCCTCACCTTTGTCACATTTCTTGATATTTTGGGGGGTGGGGCAGAAGAGTGTTATAGTTCACTGTTGTTCCAGACAATTCCTGTTTTCCTTTCCTGCAGGATGCAGTTGTCAAAACTGTTTAAGTCTCTTAAATACCTGATAATAGTCCTATTAGATACATATATTCTAAGCAGAATGGAACCCGTTTCCATTTTGCTTAGAATCCCATATGTCGCCTTTTGTCTTAAAAAGACTGAAAAGAAATCTAGAATATAGATTATTATTTTTTTTCCTCTCCCAAGATTGTTTGTCCACATTAAACATCACAACTTTTCATGGACTGGGTTTTGTAGAAGAGTGTGGACTAAAAATATACATCAAGCTTTTGGAAGAGAAGTGAAATATAAAATCCCCTCTGGAATTCCCCCCCAAAATAGAATTTGTCACTTACCTGCTTTATTTGATTTTATTTATCATTATCTTCCTAAGTAAATTGTCATTTTAGTTTATTAGCTTTGCCAACTTCATATTTTAGCCATTATTTTGAGTTATGCAATCACATCCTAGATGAAGGAAATGTTTCTATTGCATATAAAGCTTGGGGAAGGCAGGCACCTATTTACAGAAAGTGTTCTGTTTGGTGAGGTTTAGTTTGATGGGTGAGGGACATTGGTTTGTAACTGAGCTGCTACTCTAGGGAAAAGTGAATGCGAGCAAAAGACATTTATGCAGTTTTATGTGCGTGTATCAGCCTTGTTTTGGAATGACGTTGTTAAGTTTAAACACAATGACTCTAGAGAGAAGAGCAGAAAGAGGTGCATTTTGAGCAACAACGCCTTTTAGCTGGGGGTTGTCATGATTTGTATCCTCTGTAAATTGATACAGCAGGGAAGTCCTGTAACATGCATTCATCAGTGAGTCATGTATTACCGTAGAGATTTGTGAGGTTTGGTAACATTAGAGGGAAAGAGTTACAGATTTTTGTGTTGAGGATTATGTAAGAGCACGAAAAGGAGAAGGATGTGGGTAGGGCTTCTGGTGAGGGGAGAAAGAGGAAGCCTAGGATGTGGTTTGAGTCCTGCTGTTTAAAAAACACACACATTTGTGAAACAGTTCTTGTTTTGTTTATCTTTTAATTTCAGACCAGAGATCAGGGTTTTGATCTGTAAAGAACAGTTTCTTTTGTACTGAATGTAATGCTTCATCAGAGCGCAGTATGTTTACCCATTCTAAGGAACAATCATATTCAATACTCTTAACCCTGTCACGCAGCCAGTCTCTAATTGTGACTGTGGCTTCCCTGGGGAGGCCGTGCTTGCTACCAAGTGAGATCCAAGCAGATTTGGGAAGTGTCATCATTATGGCTCCTTTGTTGATTTTTCCTGAGATTTAGTGAAGCATAACCTTGTAATGGGGATTCAGTCATAAAGAGAAAACAGGAATCCTGAAAAGATCAAACTTTTATAACTTTACATATCTGAAGAACTTGGTCTTGAGCTGTTCTTCAGTTTTTATGCCTCTAAGGATCTGTCTGAGTCCCTACCTAAGGTCCTTGTTCTTTCCATGTTCCTTATCAACGTTTACTGTGTTTTAAGTCTGTTGTAGTGTTTAGATTAATGTTTCCATGTCCTCACTGCTTTAACTCTTCTGTCGGAGTAGAAACTTTCTCATGTAACTGGGGAAGCAGTTTGATAGACACTTGGAAAAAAAAAATAAGGAACAGATTCATCAAATCCCTGCTTTCTGGCTTATCCAGAGAGCCTGGAAATCATAGAGTCATAGAATAGTTTGGGCTGGAAGGGACCTTTAAAGGCCACCTGGTCCAACGCCCCACCCCTGTGCAATGAGCAGGGACATCTTCAACTAGATCGGGTCGGTCAAAGCCCTGTCCAACCTGGCCTTGAATGTTTCTAGGGATGGGGCATCTACCACCTCTCTGGGCAACCTGTTCAGTGCCTCATCACCCCCATTCTAAACGCTTTCTTCCTTATATCTCTGTGCTCCATTCCTCTGATAATTTCTGTGGCCTTCCTCTGGACCCGCTCCAATAGGCCCATGTCTCTCCTGTGCTGAGGCCTCCAGAGCTGGATGCGGTGCTCTGGGAAGGGGGGTCTCACCGGAGCAGAGCACAGGGGCAGAATCATCTCCCTCTACCTGCTGGTCGCGCTTCTTGTAATGCAGACCCAGGATATGGTTGGCTTTCTGGGCTGCAAGAGCACATTGCTGGCTCATGTCCAGCTTTTCATTCATCAGTACCTGCAAATCCTTCTCTGCAGTGCTGCTTACAATCCCTTCACTGTCCTAGCCTGTATTTATTCTGGGGCTTGCCCCAACTCACGTGCAGGACTTTGCACTTGGCCTTGTTGATCCTCATGATATTCATATGGGCCTGATTCTTGAGCTTGTCCGTGTCCCTCTGGATAACATCCCATCCCTCAGGCATGTTAACTACACCACCAAGCTTGGTGTCATCTGCAAAGGTGCTGAGGGTGTACGGAATCCCACTGTCTGTCATTGATGAAGATATTAAAAAGTATTGGTCCTGACATGGACCCCTGAGGGACACCATTTGTCACCGATCTCCAT
Source organism: Falco naumanni (assembly GCF_017639655.2). Lineage (NCBI taxonomy): Eukaryota > Metazoa > Chordata > Aves > Falconiformes > Falconidae > Falco > Falco naumanni. The sequence continues at coordinate 8,776,617 of NC_054054.1, forward strand.
GTGGACACTGACGCATTGAGCCCTACCCTCTGGGTGCAACAGTCCAACCAATTCCTCATCCACTGAACAATCCACACATCAAATCCATATCTTTCCAACTCGGAGAGAAGAATGTTGTAAGGGGCCATGTCAAAGGCCTTGCAGAAGTCCAGACAGATGACATTCATAGCTCTTCCCTGGTTCACTGATGTGGTCACTCCATCACAGATGCATTATCTAGATTATTCCCCATGTAACGGTGTGTAAGAGAGGGGTGTAAAATGCACTGATGTGCTTATGGACAGGTTCTTACCAAAGTGACAGTAAAAGTACACATTGGTACCAAGACTGTGCTACTGTCTCTTAAGTGCTCAGGTAATTCATGGGAATGGATGCAGGTGGGCAGGCATGTGATGTGCATAATACAAAGGATGTGAAGAAATAACATTTAATGTTATTAAATTACAGGTACCAAAAGTAATGCAGGTTCCTCTGTCTTCTACCCAGATATCTAGGGTTGTGCATGTCATTACACGTTGAAGTCTGGTGAATTTACCACGCTCCCTGAACTATACTGTGTTCAGTAGGTTTTGCTAGATTGGAGCATTTCCACTTTTTTTTTTTTTCTTTTTGTTGTTGTGTTGCTTTTTCCCCCACGGCATAATTAAGCATAAGTGTACTTTTGTATTATAACAGTGTTTGTATCTCTTACAGGACTTAATAAAGCTCTCAGACTATGAAGGAGTTTTTAGTGTTAGTGCAAGGTGTTGCTAATTAGTATATTGTCGTCTCTGAATACAGAAGTGCTTTCAGTTTTGGCTGTTGATAATAGTCAAATGATATGCAGGTATGGCCTGTGGTTAATGCCACTCAGTTTTCCAAATACATCACTAAAAGCCTGGGTGAAGTTGTGTTTGTGTGTGAATAGCTACCAGCATTTCAAGCACGTATAAGATACACTTCAAGTATTCAAAAGGATTTTGATACTGTATTTTGAATTAGTCAGTAGCTAATATTGCATGTAGACTTCATCACCGGGAAAAATTGATGATTGAGGTGTCTTTGAAAAAAAATCTTACTTGCATATAAGGAATAAAAAGGCTTGTTTTTCTTAACACTGGGACTTGTCTGTCTTGTCTTCTGGCTAAGTTTTAAATGAAAGCTGCTTTCTCAGTTCTCTGAATGCCATGCTTTGAGGTCTTAAATCCTTTATTTGTCTCAAACACAGAGACGGGGGGGTTCTGCCAGCCGTAGTTCTAGCTTAGGTATTTTTTATGCCAGTACCTGAAAAATGCTGTGGTTCTTGTGTGTGTGCTGCCCAGGCTTGTTGGGCTAGTACCTCTGTTTGTAGGGGCCTTCAACTGCTTTCCCACTTCACTTAAAGGGCAGAATTGCTGCCCTTTAGTGCTGCTCATTTTGTGTGATCTCACCCAGACCATAAAAAGACTTTTTTTAATGCTGTTTTCCATCTATAAATAGAATTAAATATTCAATAACGGGATTGAAATACTACCAAATCCCATTTCATTTCTAGATTGGCTTTTATTTCATGTCAGCCGCCAAGGCAAACCTTTCCTATTGCTCTACTCTGTGCAATGTTTTGCCTTGAGAGTTGGAATGAATAAAAAAAAGATTAATAATTAAATAAACAGATAAATCTGTCACTAACATAGGTGAAGTACCCATGGTTTGTACTGTTTTTTTGTGTACTGTTTCCTGTAGATTTTTGCTAAAGTACCTCTTGTGGCCTGAAAAATGCAAACTGTGCTCTGAGAAGTATTTTTACAGAAAAGTTCAAACTTTTTATTTAAAGCATTTCAACATAGTTTTCAATGAACCTTCCAGAGGTCTTGCATTTCATCTGTTAGTGATACTGTCCATAGTTCTGCAAAATGGTACGGTTTTGTTTTTCACTGGAAAAGTAAAAAAAAACCAGTGCTTATTTTAATTAATCAAGCTATAGCTTATGTTAACTGTTTATTTTCTTCTCTGAAATGCAGCAACAGAAGTAGTCAGAAATGTTAGCCTGTCTTTGAGACAAACACTCTTAAACAAAAGACATTATAGGGATGTTTGCAGTTAATCAGAGGAATAGGTTTATGAATAGTTGTCATAAGTAAATACATATATACACATTCACATATTCTAAGTGTATGGTGCTCCAATTACAAGTAGACTAGGAGTGAAAGAAATCAATAGAAATGACAGAATGTAGTGTTACTGTGTTTAGAAGAGGATTGTGAAAATGAAAATCTAAACAAAATAAGTAATTTCTTTTATAATTTTGCAACTCTTTCCCATTAACAAATGCAGTCAGTTATTAAATCTCCCAATAATCTAAAAAATGAGAGCAGCTTAGTGTTTCTTTTATTCATAAAACATTTATCTTCTATACCTTTTTGGAAAAGTAATTAGACGTAATAATCTATCATTCGAGTGCGTAGCTATTGTCTTCTGTCTAGCAACATGGCGTTCTGCCAGTGTCTCCTGCAAATCTAAGAGTAATACTTGACTTTTAACAGTCTTAATACCTATTGCATGACATATAGTTCGTATTCTTCCTAAATGTTGGGGTATGAAGAGGATTCTTGTACAATAATGAGGTGAACTGTTTGTTAACACATAGATTGCATTGGGATTTGAAGTTACTTTAGTTAACAGAGGTGAAAAGATCTGCAAATAGTTTTCTGCTGGCTCGACTGATCCATCGTGTTTATCGACCAACTGTGTACACTGTCTGTGAGCTGGAAATTATGACTTCAGCTTCTGAAAGGATCTTGGATCCCTTATTGCTCGAGTAAAAGATTTATTTTGTAGGCTTGATTTATAATTTTATGTTTTGCAGGCACTAAAATACCCATAAAAGCCTTTTGTGGTCTAGCCACAAGAGGACAAAAAGCCACAGTGGTATCAATGTGGGTTACAGAGGAACTGAGGTTTAGTTGGAAGACTTGTGATTATGGTTTTTGAAGAGTAATTACTTGAACTAGCCTATTTGATTATGCTGATGAATTTGTGCTTTGATATTATGGATGTTAATACTCTTTAGCTCTCTGTGGAAGTGACCTAAAATAATTTTGGTCCCTTTTAATGATTATGACTTCATCAAGCTATTGTGTTCCCTAGAAATTACAACTATCAACCTCAAAGGGACAACTCTGAAAAGAGTGCTTTTTCCTGCAACCAGTCATAGGTTTCAATGCCAAGGAGATGAGCATAGGCATAGCTATCACTGGCTTTAGACAGAAGTGCCAAATGCCTGATACAATTCATCTTTCCTGCAGTTAACAAAGGATAGGGTGGAAAAGGGAAAAGAAAATAAGAAAAACAAAGAACTAAATTATAATCTGTGCATGGAGAAAATTATTTGCTTTCTTTTTATTTTCAAAGCATTATCACAGTCACAGGCTTTACTATTTGAACTGAGATAAAATAACAAAATGCAGAGCCTATTTAATTAACTTAAATGGATTTTAATTTTCACATGCAATCTCAGTTGTAGCGACTAAATTTTTTTCAAAATATTTTTTATAAAAAGATGAATCCTACGTTTTAACTCCAGTATACCTAACCTGTGTACTGAGATTTTAAAATCTCATCTTTCTTTACTCTGGGCAAAACTGTCTACTACCTACCATTTAAATGCCTGCTTTTTCAGTAAAAAGTTCTTTATCTTAGTTGACTCAGTGCTGAACTTCTGTTCTCGTTACAAAAGTGGATGTATGGTTAACATGTAAATATTCTGTGAAGGTATCAATGGAAATAATGCAAGTGCACTCCAGCAGATCATGCAAATTTTTCCTCTCTGGGTTACAAAAGCCTGAATGTAGAGTAGCTTGCACAGAGTGTGTCAGAACTGCAGGAGGATATTAATAAAAGGCTGTAAAAATTCTAAAGTTCTACTCTATGAAAACTTACTGCTGACTTCTGAATCCCCTTAGCAGACGATAAGTTGGAAGAAATGCTTAATTACAATACGAATTTGGTAAAAAAAACAAAAAAAAACCAACACAAAAAAAAACCCCAAAACCCAAAAAAACCCCAAACAAGACAGCTCTGTGTCATGGCTGGCAACTTATCCCCTGATTTTGTTGGGCTATCTCATTTCTCTTAAAGCTTCTATAAACAAAATATACAGATCTTGCTCTGGAAATCTGAACTGGCTTGCTCTGTGGTACAGACAAAGGGAGGAGAGCAGGTGCGGTTTTTTTGTAGACTGTGTCTTTGCACAGCTCAAAGTGCTGTTCCCGCTAGTCATGTCTCCTTTTTTTCAGTTTATTCATATTTGTTTACTGCATTTTGAATTACTGGGAACACGAACTCAACAGCTTTTACATTGTCCTGTGGGGTTGACTGAGATTTGCCCCGAGATCTCTGCTATCCTACTAATATAATGGGCCATGTGTATCTTTTGCATTCTTCATTCATTATAAAGACAAGGTAGGAGAGCGTGTTAGGCAAGTTAGGCTTGCAGAGAATACAGTGGCAATGATAAAATTGTTCTAAACTTCTGCCAGTAAGAAAGGCAAAAAGTAAAAATAATTTAGAAGGCTGGATGTCAACAAGGGCAAATGTAGTGACAAAAGGAATGCAATTTAAAGATAAATAAGGTAATTACAGATTTTAGTTTTATTACTATATGTATAATCTTCTATCATACCTCTTGGTGGTTGCTTGATTAATGAATGGGAGAGAGACAGTTTTCATATTAAGATATCAGTTATGCAGAAATGTATTTTGTTCTCAGAGGGCAGAGGTGGCCCATCTCAGGAAACGCTTCCTAGATAAACATTTCCTTCAAGGTATTGAAAATAATGAAATAAAATAACATTTGCCAGAGTGGAACTATTTGAGGTTGCTGATTCACATGTAAGGTGTATGCATAACATTTTTGCAAGGCATTTAATTTAATTCTTGAAGAACTATTATTTGTGACGTTAGTCTGGATTGCTAAGGATGTATGTTTAATTAAAAAAAAAAAATGTGCCAAGCTTCTCGATATGAAGGGTGAGTGTCTTAAACATTTTCCCAATGAAATATGTTTTAATTCCTACACAGTCTCTTTCAGGTGAAATAGGTTTACTCATACAGTGAGATGCAGTTGAAGGTGAGTAAGGCTACTTCTTGCTGTGAGGGGTAGATCTATTCAACATGTCGTCTTCATGGTTTCTGTAGTGCTTCCTACATTTTTTTTTTCTGTGATATTTTGCATTGTTTTAAAATTTACTCTCTTAATACAAAAGAAAAAAAAAACCAACCACAACAACAAAAAAAACCCAAAAAAACCAACCAACCCACAAAGCACAAAAAACCTTCAGGAGATCAGCATTTGGGTTCTGAGAAGGCACATTTCAGATCCAAATGTGCCATCTGCCAGTTTAAGTGAATGTGTGTGACACCTGGGAGATGCTGTGAGACAGCCTTTCTTTCAGTAGCACCCACTTAAAGGCGGTGCCTTAAGGCTATCATTGCTTATTTAATACTGCTGAGACTTCTGTGGTCTGGAAATTAAGCTCAAATTCTTCTAAAGGACAGATTTCATTATGAAGACTCTTCTGGTTTTGCTTTGCTAGAAGAGTAACAACTCTTGCAGGATTTCTATAGTGCTCTGGCTGCTTCCTTCATAATCGCCTGGTGAAGTAGCAAGTGATGTTTGCTTGTTTTTGTTACAGCCATTAAAACAGCCATTTAAATTCCTTGTTTTTAAAGTTGTGTTTAACATTTACGTAAGGGAATCAATAACAAATTCCAAACGAAATGTTAGAAATCAGAAACTGAAGGACTTGAAGTTTCACTGACACTCTTCCGCACTGTCCAGGCCCAATAGATATACTGTTTGCTTGTATTGAGAGGTCAGACACTAAACAAAAAGTAGACATTGGAACAGATTGGTAATAATTGCAACTTCTTACTCATTTAGCTGAAAACTATTAATCAGCTTCTAGCAAAGTGAGATGTAAAAATCATTAACAGGAAAAGGCTAAAATTAGTAAACTGATTAATTCCTGCAAACTATTGATGATGACTTCTTGTTATCGTATTTTAGTTTTCTCATCAGCTTTTTAAAAATCTAGATATATACACATATGTTAAAAAAAAAAGCACAAAACATGCATGTATGTAGAACTGTACATTAGTCTTGCAAGTCTGCATGTGCTGAAGAAATGAATCTGAAGCACCAACAGAAAGCGTCACAAGCTCATGTGAATGGTTGTACCATCTGGCCTCTGGGAAGGTTTCCTGCTCATTTCAGATGAGGGATGTGCCATGTTTGTAAGTAGTGTGAAAACAGCAGGATTTACAGATCAGAGCCTGCACAGGAGACAATGCAGTATTGCTTTGTATTCCCTACACCTCTAACTGCAAAGTGTTAACATGTTCTTAAGGTGGTAAAGGTTTCATAATAGACAGCAAACATCACCGCTTTGTTCTTAATTCAGTTCCAAACGCTTTAGGAAAATAAGAGCTTGAAAGTGTCTCTTAGCAGGTTCTGAGCAGCTCCGTGTTCATTACACCATTTGGAAGACCTCTTCAATGAAACAGACAAAGGCAGCAAGGATGGTCAGAGCTGTGATACAGCTGATAGACAAGGAAGGAGTAAGCAATGTAGGAATTCTGAGTTTGGAAAGCATATGTTTAAGAAGCTGTGTGAGAGGGGTATGTTAGACTGCAAATGCCACAGAGGTGATGACTAGCAAGACATAGTTTGCTATTTTCTAGCACTTTAGAAAATAAATGTTTTACCCAGTGGAATTGTGCATATTTGTTTGATGGTCACTCAATATTTAGGCAGAACTCTGTTTCATTCTCTGTCTAATTCAGAACTGGTGCTGCATGCAACAAATGTTTAGACTCACTCTGAGAAATTAGAAAACTAGAGGCACAGTATTCAATATCACCCTTACTGTGTTTGTATGTATATGTAGCTGTGTTAAGGAATATTTACCAAAATTCAGGTTGATGGAGTCACAAAACAAAGTCACAGGAAAGGCATTCTGAATCCAAACCACTGCTTTTCCTAGGGACTTCTTCCTATTTTTCTGTTTAATCCTGCAGTAAAAATCTGCTCATCCTTCATGCCCCCCGACAATTTGTGATTTGCAAAGATATTTTTTTTTCAATTTTCAAATTGGTAATTTGACCTGTAGCATAGGATAAGTTTCAAAGTGGAAAGAACTCAATTAGGAAAAAACATCTTTATTCATGATTTACCAAATAATGAATGTTCATTTTTGCCTTAAATTTCCACTGCAAAATCTCACTGGCCTTCTATGGTTTACATGGGTGAGACTGGAAGGCATCATTTGGCACTTAATTGGACTGTGTGTTTGGGAACACATTTCCTGTAATGCATTTAACATGCTTTAAATCTAGTTTCACTGAGACACCTTTGGGACTTTATGAAGAATAACAGGGATGTCTGAAAGCAGATTTGTTAATTTCTGTGCGCAACTGAGGTGGAATTAAACGGCAAAGCAATTTAAAAGTGCTTGCTATTGTAAAGAGTAAAGTTTTCTTTTCAGTTTTAGGTATTTCGATATGCTCACGTTTGTTCTCAGCAGTGCAGTAGAGCTTTAATTACTTTGAATAAAAATACCTGCAATCAAAGTTTGGTTTCAGAGCAGCTGAATTTGAACACAGTGGAAAGAGCATGTTTATAAATCTCTACCTGATTCCATATAAGCGTTACTCATTTTTAATGTCAGGTTTTCCTGATGCTTTCATGCATGAAAATGTCAGGGGTTTTGTTATTGGTGTTCTCTTGTGTAACAGACGTGTACCCTTATATCGCAACAGGGTTTCTCAGTGAACTGAACAGTGAGGTATGACATACAACAGTCCTATGATAATTATTTAACATCTCTATTGCACTATTGATTAGGAATTAAGTAGGTCAGGATCTACTGTACTAGGCACTGTAGAAGCATATAGAACGTGACAGCCCTTGCTTCAAAGTGTTTATAGCCTAAAAGGCAGCATATACCAAGTGAATAATGGAGATAAGGAGTGAGACAGGAAACGGAGAAAGCACAAAATAAATGGCGTTGTGGCATTCTTAGTCCTTTGACTATCTTTTATGTCAAAAAATGAAGCGTTTCACCCACCTGTTCTAAGGGTAGAGAGCACCATTTTGTTGTCCGGTCTGACTTCATATTTAAAACATGTCATAGAATTTTCTTTCATAATTCCTGCATCAAGCCCCATGACGTCTGGCCCTGCAAGAAAGTTTATTTATTAAAAAAAAACCCGAACTATTAAAAAAAAAGTATTACTAACTTAAATGTCTCCCAAAGGTAAGACTGTTTACCTAGAGCTGCTTCTCTGGCTAGGCTTTTCAATCTTGAATGTTCACGCTTACTGTAACACTAAGTCAGGGAGGAACGTAACATACACAAGGGTACTAATGGATACTCTGGTAACTCGAAAGGCTGGTGTACAGTGAGTTATGAATGTTGGTAGTTGTGTTTTCCCTAAAGGACTTTTCCTTAAAAAAATCTGAAAAATCAATTATTGAAGAAATCAAATATTCTAGAAGTTTTCTTTTTATTTGTGAAAAAGGTTGTGAAATTGTTTTGGATTTGAGATCTCGGTTCAGCTTAAGCAACTTCCTTTCTCTTGAGTTTTTGTGTGTTTGCTAGGGAAAATAGATGCTAGGCAGATCTGAATAAACAGAGAATGACGTGCTGGCCAGGGGGGAAAGTAAATGTGTCATAATGGTGTCGTTAAACTTGATTTAGTCCCAATGATATAAGAAAGGGAAATATGTATTCTATAGCGGTCATTACAGAAGCAATAATCTCGTAGCCGTGGAATTTGGGGTAGGCTATCTGATCATTTTCTTTTCCCTCTGAAACTAAAATAGTAACACCCTGATGAATGTTGTAGTCTGCAGACCATATGTGATTCTACTCCTTTGCCAACTTGTTTTTGGGTTTTACTGCCTATTTTCCCCTCTTGACAGCTTATTTGAATCCTTGCAAAAGATAAAAGAGAATTGTAGATTTAGACAAAAAAAAAAAAAAAAAAAAAAAGAACATTTAATGTCAGAAAATGTCTGTCGCAGAAAATTGACAGAAAACGTTAGGAAAGTCTTATCTCAAGAAAGAGGATTTTGTTAGATAATGTTGGAGGGTTTTATTTTCACTTTCATTTGCATTCTTGCTCTTTTATTCAGGACCAAGGGAAAATTTCCAAGCTGTATGAATTCCTTGGCTCTAAGAAATGTTGAGGTTTGACCAGCTTTAGGAACATTAACAAATCTGAAGTGGTGTCCAGGGTTCAAATGGGCAGTAGCAAAAATTATCTTTTTTTTTTTACATGGCTTTTTTTTATTTTACGATATTCTATACAGAATACATGGACTTTTGAAAATGCTTTAGGTAGAAACACTTTGCTGCACATATAGAAAAACTGATACGATACAGCTTTGCATATTTTTTTTTTCCTGTGAACTGAGATTTACAATAGTGGAGAAAATTGTGTCACAAGATTATGAACACAGATGGGAAAAGAATATGGGATATGGGAGGAAATGCAAAAAGAATAAAACTAAGGAGAATATAAAAATTAGGTAGAGATTTTAGTATTTTCTATAAGCCAACAAATTGTTGTTCTTCCTCTTCTCCCCTTAAAAAAGCAGCTACTTTTATGAAGGACCATATCTTTCTTTCTTAGTTATTTAAAATATTCTGCCTCTTTTTTTTCTGTTGGTTCTTCTGAATTTTGATATTTTGAGTTGATAAAGCTTGCATTATTTTCAAATCCTTTTGTATAGGCTTTCATGGAAAAAAGTTTATTTTTTATAAATACTTACAAGACTTTTTTATTATTGTGAAATTATATATATATATAAAAATAAACATCTTAGAGTCTTTCTACTGCCTTTGGAAGCCCATGCTATGTGCTTTCTTGAATCAATTTTAAATTAGCTGATTGTCCCTTTTACTTCCTTCTGGTTTTCTATTTATGTTAGTATGATCACACAGAGTTTAACCTGACTAAGATAATCAATTAAAGAATAATAGTAAGATAGCCATTTCAACCAAGCCTGCCTCAGGTGGCCAGGAGATGCTGAAAGGAGGCTACATTCTCTCTCCTCTCACTTCCAAGTACTCCCCTGAAGTAAGTAAATGTAAGCTGGAGTTACGCTTTGTAGCTGTCTCAGGAATGAAGTTCTGAAACAGTCAAAGTAGTAGTACCTGGGCGAGGATATGCACTAGGTTACAAAATTCAAGACCATAAATCTATGATGTAATTGTGTACGACATTGGCAATTGAAGGAGGCTCCTTCCTCATGCCTCTATAAAGAAAAAGCTGAAGGCAATCTCAAGCATTTTCTTGCTTTTAACTGTATGAAACAGTTTCATTACATTCAGCTGGTGAGTGGGGGAACTATGTAATCAAGAGAGATGAATAGGAAAGGGCTGGGTTGCAAAGTACTGGCACAATGAGAGTTGGCAGAAGTCATGTCAATCCTCTTACTACTCATAATTACTCATAATTACATCTTTCAAGAGAAAACACTATGAATGAACAACTAGGAAGGAGAAAGGAAAGGAAGAAAATCCTGTAGGAGAAAAATGATAAAAGGAAATTTGAATGGTTTGGCAAGATGAACCTGAGAATAAGAGATGTCTGAGGAAAGTTAGAGATAGTGAGAGTAAATAGAAAATACAATTGAGACAAGAATTTTGTCTAACTGTTCTTTTTGCTGCTGGCTGATTTAGGGCAGCTCCACTCTGTTAACCCATACCGTACGTAAACTCTTGTAGGATGTGGTTGGTTATAATTTCTTTTTATAAAATGTAAATGGTTTTCTGTTATTTGCAGTGTTGCAGCCTAACACTAATGCAAAAAACCTAATGTAAATAACAGTCAACACTTTCACTTCTTAACCTTTTAATGAACCTTTATTCCCTGTCCTGTAATTCCTTTCATAAGCATTCCAATGAAGAAATGTAGATACTTTATGCTCAGTTTCTTTCCCTTTTGCTATTTTTGGCAATTAGTCACCATTAGGCAATTAGAAAAGTCTGTCCTGATGGGATTAATTCATGTTCCAATAGTTTTGCTGGTTAGAACCATGCTTGTTAATGAATTCTTTCTCTTCATGTTAAGGTATGTATTGTTTTCTCAGTATACATTTAAAGAAACTGGTTCTATGAAGTTTCGTGTATTTGTTTGTATGATATGATCATAAACCAGTTTGCAGCATTTTAGTTCATAAAATGTGCATCTTCACCCAGACAACAGAACATTTCTAATGAACGTCTAACAGTTTTATATCCCAGGCATGTCACTCACATTCAACCACTGCAAACTATTTGAACCAAAGTGAATATGAAAATTAAGGTTTTTGAAGGGGCGTTGGTAGGGAAGTTTTGAGTTATCAACATTATTATTATGCAAGTTTAGAAACTGAACGGATAAATTCAGTGTCTGGCACTGGCAGCACAGTACAGAAACAGATTCCCTACTGACTGTTTGAATCCCATATGAATTTCTGGTAGAACCTTGCCCTAGTTAATTAAAATACAAAAAAAAACCCAACAAGAAAAATAATTGGAGAACAGACCTACAATCTTAATTAACACCCTCTAATTTAACTGTGTGATTTCTTTGAATTGATAATTTTTCTTCATTTTTTTAACTCCCATTTTATGGTGAAATTTGTGAAACATGAAAATGTGCCTTACAATGAATAAAGTTTCTTCTTTGAATAGAATCCTGTGTATTCAACTGCTTTGGTCTGACTCTGTGGTTCGCAGAGGCTATGGTTTTTAAGAGAAAAAAATGTGTTCTCAGAAAAAAATAAAAATTCCTGGAAGTACATATGTATCAAAATTATTGATACAGATGTTCTAGAAAAAAGTACTTATTAGAAAAGGATCTTCAAGTCTCGAAGACTGATATTTATTTTTTTCTTTTGTTTGGGTTGCTATATTTTCCTTCAGAGTGTAAAAGAAGATAATGTTCATGAGTCATATGCTCTTAAGTATGTTGTTTTGTAAAGTACACTATCAAAAGGAAAGGCAAAATTCCATGAAGTCTAATATCTGTAATTAGAAAATTAGATTTTCATTGTAATTAATGAAGAATCAAGTTTCGTCTAACTGATTGTAAATATTTTTTTCCAGGAACCATTCAGTAAATGAGAAATAGCTTTAGGCAGAGATGTTTCTGAACACTGTGCAGAACATAATTGAAGGTTTAAACATTTACCTTTGACTTCCTACTGCATAAGCAGTAAAGCCAAAGGTTGACAATTTGAAAAAGCATCTGTTTATCTGCTTGCCTCTGTCTTTCATGAGTGTTGAGCATAAAAGTCATATAACATATGTCTTAGGAATTAGATGGACCACAGGTAATGTCTTGATTTGCTTATGAATTTACAATCAAAGGTATAGATAGATTTCTAGAAATATGAGCAATCTGAATTAGTTATTGAGGGGTTTGCTGAGGGCAAATGTCTCTCAAATAATATTAAAGCTGGGGCAGCATGGTGTTGACATAAAGACAGATGTTGAGGTGTTCTTTTAAAATACTTGGTGCAATATTAGAAATCTGGGAAATACCTCCTGGCCGTATTAAAATAACTTTTTTAATTAAAAGAACTTTTACATTAAAAATATAAACAAAATTTTTTTTTTTTTTTGAGGGGGGAGATGAATGTTAATAAAAGCAATCTTTTAGAGACTCATCTGTAGTACAAATATCTGTTAATATGTTTTGGAGAAATAGATCCCTTATGAATGTTAATGAACTAAGCAGAGACAATAGTTCATGGTCAATTCATTAACAGAAATGGGATGAAATTGCTCACGTTATTTACTGTGAATGATTTACTGAACTTTAAAAAGAGGCTGAATTTAAAAGTTATGGTAATACCACTCATAACAATGTGTTCCAGTTGCAGAGAAGAATTGAAATAGTTTCTTCATGAAAATTTACCAATTTTAGATATGTCAATCAAGTTGAGATCTATATGAATCCAAACTCATAATACTGATCTATGTATGTCTATCCCACTTACAAAAGTATGAATTCAGATCTAATATGCACTGTAAAATTTAATTAAATGACCAGGTGAATGCAATTCAATCGTTTTTGGCTTTTTGTAGCATTGAGAGCAGGAATAAACCTAGTAATTTCCTTTAAAAAAAGATCTTGTTGCTTAAGTTACATTACAATATTAAAAAGTTTCAACACTCCATAAAGCTGAAAACATCCCGTGAGAAGAAAATGAGAGTAGAGAATTATAATTCAGAAAATTAATTTTCTTGTCAGATAGGATTTGACTTTCTGTGCATTCTTGTAAAGTTTTCATACCAGCTTGGGTAAACACTTTATATCCTGGACCCACACTTAATCTGAGACTACTTAACGTCACAGTGCCAATATGAAGAGATCTGAAAGTGGGCATAAATTATTTTACCATGACAGAGTGATGCACAGTGCCATTATTTTTTAAATGAGAATTAAGATTCTTGTCTCCCCCTGCCAATACGTTGATGTTCAGATTTTACCAGAAAAGGAAAACTACATGCTCATTCGTAGCATATTTTTCAGGTTCAGAAATAATTATAAAAGGTTTCATAAAGTTTTTCTACTTGTTTAGTATTTTATCTTTGTTACTTCTTGAGTAAAAATATGAAAATAACATTTGGATAAATTTATTTAAATATTATGCCTTTTGATCTCCAAAATGTTATCGTGTTTATAGTTCATAGTCTTTCCAGTATTTCTGCTACATTTTCTGAGTTCTCCCCACCCCCTCCACTGGACCTGTATTTCTTTTGTAGCAGTATCTTAAGTTACGGTGTTTCTTATTTACTGAGAGTGGAATTATTCTCACTTCCTCTTGTTTCTTTTTTTCTTCTGTTACTAAACGATCACTTAGTATTCTCTTAGAGCAGTAGAGCACAATTCTCAGAAGGAAAAGCATATGCAAGGGAATGTTTTATCTTCTGTTGACTTAGTCTGAGCTGCTTTGAGTAACTTAGGAATAGTTATGTGATCAAGCATTTAAGGAAAAACAAGGTTTGAGCCATTTGCAGTCCAGTCTCATTGAAGGGCTGATCTATTTCCAGTGACAACGGCTGGAGGGATGACGATAACAACATCTGCAGCATCACCAAAGACTTTAAATCTTCACATTCAGAGTTCTGAAATAATCTTACAGATGTCTTTACTCATTACGTGGCTACTGGGGGATTGTCTCATCTGGTGTACTTTGCAGCCGGGTGTACCTTTAACAAGCAATCTGGCATTAGCCTTCTGTTTCTGCCACTGGAAAACATAGAATTGTTATATATCATTGGTACTGTTAATTACACTGCTGTGCTAGGCATCATTAAAGCTCAGAATGCTGAAAGGCATATCAGGAGGATTCATTTTTACTTAAGTGAATCTACACTAAGCAACTCAAGAACACTGTTGCAAGTCATAACCAGTTTTCTTTTTTCCCTGCAGCCCATGCTTCAAGATGAAAGGTGTTTACTTCAAGCCTCCTGGCCTAAGCAAACTTAATTTGGGAAAAGCTTTCTTATGTTTTTTTTTTTTCAAATTTGTTGTCATTTTGTTGTGCTAAGAAGCTTCTGGATGTAGTAAAATGTTATATAGTTCAAAAAGCTTTGGAATGTCCTTTTGTTTCAACCCTGGAAGACCAAGAACATTGAAAGGGAGGAGACACCAGACCTGGACATATATAAAAGAGTGATTTGACATCTGTGATACGTATTTGAGTGAAAGATTTCTCAATTACAGTGCACTGTCTCATGTTCTACTTTGTGGCTTTGTTGTTCTGAGTACTACTGAGAGTAAGTAGGCAGGAAGTGGTTTTCTTGCCCACTGAAACTTTAGTGGGGAAGATGTATGTACAGATGTATATGTGTAGCCAGCACAAATGAACTCTGTATACGTGTGTGTTTATATATAGAAGCCTTCATTCATGCTGGTATAAAGCCAAGGAGTTATAAGTTTGGAAGCAACGTAAACGGAATACGATGAGCGTGTTTTCTCCATTCTCTCTCCCACAGGTAGATGCTCTGGCTGCCAGGACGTGAATTTTGTGGACACCAGTGAGCTCCAGTTTCCTTAAAACTATGAAATCACATATTTTAAAGAAAGCGAAAGGTAACCCTAGCTCTCCACCAAAAAAGTATCGGAGCTCCTAAGTTTTCTTCCACTCCTTCCAGGTACTTCTTCTGACCACAGTGTTACTCTCTTTTATTTACCTGTCATACTCCTTCTGGGACAATTCTACACAGCTTTGCTTTAACGGTAACACCTGAATAAGAAACCAAGTTTTCAGGTATCCTTCACCTTGTGTTGCCTCTTCTTGGAGGAGGTTAAAGGGCTTTGCTGTGTTTTGCTGAGTAGTGAAATGAGTCTTCTCTTTATGAACAGATTTATATTTTAGGAAGCGTCACTCCTATCACAGATTTGTGAGAAGGCAGATCGTGAGATGCCCTAATGTCCTTTTCCCCTCTGCTTCTCCATCATACATTATCATGGGCTTATGCTGAATGAGTGTTCATTATAGTTTTGGACATGCATCTATCCCACCTTTCCGGTTTTCCTTCTTTGCCCCTTCCCTTGCCTTCTCCAGTCAGAAACAGCCTTGAAGAAGGATCTGGGGCCTCCCTGTCTTTAGCATATTTTAAAACTCTAACTTTGGTGTAATTCAGTGATGAAATTTTCTATATTAATCTTATACACAGTCTGAGCAGGATTTGTAAGAGACTTCTCTTAGAGACAGAAAATGTGGGCCCATAACCAATCTGATATACTTTGTAGGTAGAGATGGTTTTATAGCTTTGCTATGTCTCGGTGACCTTTTGGATTAGAAATAGTGAAAAATCCTGTATTGTTAATAGAAGGTAGGGAACTTGAGGGAGACCAATTCAGAAAACCTAACCAAAGAGTTGATTTGTGAATTTAATTCTGTTAATCGTGCAGTATATATTTCATACAATGCACGTTTTTCTGATACATTGATTTGAAAAAATGCACAGATTTTATTGTTGTGCTAGAAAATGTAGTAAGAAGAATAAACTTTTTGTAGCACAGACTAGTTTATTTTCTCTGGGATATTCAGTGCATGATATAATTTATATGCCTGGCTATTCCCAACCACAGTGAAAGCATTTTATTACATTGCAGAGAACAAGGAAAAATTCTCTCCTTTAGCTTAGTTTGTGCTTTGGGAAGGAGAATTTTGCCCCCAATGCATATTAATTACATTAAATAGAATATTATAAGAAAAAAGAACAGCATGAATCCAATTAAAAGGCAAAGAAAAAGCTTTGGGGTGAATATCTACCAGAATTTCTTTATTTCATGAGACTAAAAACAGGCTGGAAATACACTGGACGAAAGGAACTAAGCAGTTCTGTTTTAAACAGGAGAGTTTCCATTAACAACCTGGAGCAGATACTGTTTTGTAATAAAGGTACCCTTAGACCTAATAGTAAATGTGTTCATGTGCACTTAGTAAAATGAGATAGTAGCATACAGGTCGTCTCTTTCTCCTTGCCACTCTGACCAGCCTCCTTGATGAGCCAATATGACCAAAATAAGTGTTTTATGCAAGAATTATGTTACCAACACACTTTTGCAATCTAAAGGAATGCTGTACAAGAGAGATGAGACTAATTTAAAAAAAGTATTTTATCACTCAGTTGTGGGTTCAGGGTGTTCCTCTGAATTTTGTGAGTAGGTATACATATTCTTAGTCATTACCAGCCAAATGGGTATTACTTACTGAACTAGAAGGGTGATTTCGAAATAAATGTCAATGGCCCCCGCTTTTTAAAATGATATAGTTAAATATGAAAATTCGCATCACCTTCATTTTTTTCTTTATTTTTCATAATTTTAAAAAAAAAAAAAGTTACATAAAATGTTGATAAAACAATAAAATGTGATAGAAACAAAATGTTATTTCATTATAAAACATCTATTCTTTTAGAAGGAAATCTTTAAAAATTTGACAAGAGATTAAGAACATATTCACAGTTACAACTGTTAAAATTTTTATCTATACATTCTTTTAAAGCAAAAAGTAGTAGCTAGGTTTTACATAAAATTATTGGTCTGTGGTGGAGCCCTGTTATTTTATGGAATAAAGCAGACATCGCCGTATAAAACACCTCATAGACCATTCATGAGGACTTAGCACATGTATTTTTGTATCAAATTTCAGGAGGCTGGGGGAAAGAAAAAAGTGAAAAAACCTGGAAGCAGTAATTTTAAATTGGCTATCCCTGTAATTGTAACTGCAGCAAGGTTCTAAGAAACAGGTATTTGTCATTCCCTGAATGTGTACTAGAGTGTCCTGGGACTGCCTTGTAGCATCTGGTACCTCTGGAATGTGTAACAGAATTACATGGGAATTGGCTGACAACTACTTACGTATGTAAGCCTGCGGATTTTTGTTACACGTTTTCTATTTTTAATTGGAGTTGTTTATGTATTATAAATCAAAGCTTGTCCTAAACGTACGTTGCCTATTGAGATATTTTTATGAAAACACCACAAATTATATTGATATGGTTGGAAATTTTGATGAAGTGGAGCTCTTTCATTGTTAAGTCTTTCAGGTTAAATGGATATTGGATGGTTCTGTAGTATCCCTCCTTTAAGGCTACCTATGATTGATGCTTAATTTAACATAAGTTCTCCTGAAAGATAATCTTCTTATCATTTTCTTTTGCTTTGGAAGGGGTATATATTGAGATGTGTGTGGGCAAGTTGTACGTGCATTCTGTTAAGCAGCATTTGTGTGCAAACTTTTTCTACATTTTCTTTTGAGAAAATTGCCCTAACAAATCAAAAATCTGAAATCTGAAAAGTATGTTATATTTATAAGAAGAGAACTCTACAGGGCAGATTACAGAAACTGCTGTTCTCTCCCTTTGCTTTTTAACAAACTAGTCATAGTTCCAATGATCCATAAGCCTATGTACTAGTTTATAACAAGGTCCTTATTAAACCACATTGATCTTGATCTGAAGGGTGCTTATTTTTTTATCACAGGAGGGAAGTGTGGAGTGGCAACATGAAAAGTTGTTGCGTGTGTCTTTAAGAAGCTGTAATTCTTGTAATACCTTGCAATGAAATATTTATTATACATAGAAAATACTTAAGAATGAAAGCCAAGGTCAATAATTCTTGATATTTACATGACATTTGCAGTTATTGCATAGTTCACTTAGCTTGTGTATTAAGTTGTTCCCTCAGCCTAAATCTAACTTTTAATTTAGATTATGTGCCCTTAGATCATATACTTGATGAGCATGACTTTCACAAATGCCTTACAAATAAACAGCTAGAATAACAGAGATGCTTATACTCTAAGTGCTGTCATGGTAAACTAATTCTTACAGTAACAGTGCACAAGACCTGGTCCAGTCATTAATTTTGTGGGCTTTATTAAGTATTAATGAAAGACCCAGTTAATTGAAATTACTCCTCTCAAATGGATTATTACTTGCTTAAATTACTCGAAGTTTCTTATAATGAAGCACCAGCTTTTAAAATTTCCAAATATTAGAAAAGACCAATATATGTGACAAATGGCATCCTGTTCTCTCCAATGGAGAGCCACCTGAGTTTATCGATCATGTTTTTATCTTCAAATTTTTGTATTCTTATTTTTTTAAAAGGTTATATGTCAAAGAAGGGAGTGGAATGTGTTCTGGAATATTGAACTGTACATTTTTAAAAAGCATGAAGATGAAAGAGCTGAGATAGTAAAGTCTAACATGATGAGTAGCCATTTTCAAGTTTGTTAGAAAATAAGCAGAGATAATGTATGCATTGCTTTTGCAGTTTCTTGTGATTACAACTTTAAATCTGAGAGGTTAACTTATCAGAAATCAGTAAATTATTTTTCCCCCTGCCTTACTTACACAAGGTGAAATCCTAGCATTGCTGGAATCTGGCAAAATTACTGTTGCCTTCTGTTTGCACAGTATCTCCGTGCACCTATGTAGCGTTAATTTTAACTCCATGTTAGTCTATTGGGGAGGGTGCTCGGAACACAGAAGTAAAGATTTTGAGTTCTTAGTTTTTTTCCTGTATCTGGTAAAATATCTGAAGGATTTTCACTGCAGTAAGATTTTATTTGTACCTTAAAAAATTTTCAGAGTCTATGATGAAAACCATGGTGTAAGGAAAATCTGTTAAAATTGTACTTTTATGACAAATTATGCAGAAGAGGGTAGTTCGTAACAAAATGTTGTTCACACTAATTGCAAACTGGAATGCAAGTTTCTTTTTTCACTAATCATTGAAAATAATAGGACTGGCATTATACCAATGCTCCAGCCTGTATTAATAAGTCTTTTAAATGAGAAGACTGGACTGGGTGAGAAGAAAAACCCCGCTTATTGGACCTAATCTGCTGCCCTCACAGGCAACCATTTATTATGTGTTGAGCCAAGAAATTCCACTAATTGCAAGTCAAAGAACACTTCTAGCATTATATAAAATAGTTCAGACTGAAAAAGAGATTGGAAGACATAGGAAGAGACCCAAAGTTACCAAAGGTATGTTCAGCAACATGATCATTGTAACAGCACAGGAATTGTTAGGTAAAGCTCTGATATAGTCCCAAGAGATTGATCAAACCTAGAGTTTATGGTGAAAACCAAAAAGCCTCAACTATCTCTGACTTCCTGACCTTAGTTAAACTCAAACCAAATAATCTAGTCCATGATTCAACCTTAGTGTGGAAGGATGATAAACCAGTGAGACACTTGAATGTCTTTACACATAAAAGATTTTTAAGATTTTTAATGCCTCTAGAAATGTCTGTCTGCACATGTCATGTCCCAACTCTGGTCACAGCTGTATCTCAGTGTCTAGAAGAAAGCAAGTTAGAAGAATACATGTAATAAATCCAGCAACCATATTATGCAGCAAGAGGAAGAAGAAACTCTTCCTGAATCCCACTCTTGCCAGCAGTCAGGAAAAGCCTTGAAGCATGTAAAGCCATACAAGGATTCTGAAGAAAACTTTTTGTTCTTAATTAACAATATGACATTATTTGCAAGCTTTTATTTCCTTTAACATCTGTTCCTTTTTGAAACCTGTAATGTAAGCTAGTCAGACTTGTTTGCAAAAATCTTGACAAATACTTAGCATGTAATTACTTCTAATTTATGGCCACATATATCTGTACACTTTCAATAAGTATGGAAAGTATTGCTTCATTATAATGACCTGTTGAATTTGAATGAGGAAACAAATGAGTGAGTCTGAAATGTCTGTCTTTTTCTGTCAATTCTCTGGCAATAATTTCACTAGTAACTATATAATATTTTGTTAATACCAGAGCAGCCCACGTAGTAATTCATAAAAACAGAAGAGTGACCATATGACAATGTAACTTCAAAAATTCTTGATGTCTTCAATGCCATCTTAGTTATGTTTTAGTGAGAATTTCTAACATATATGGCTAATCTATTATGGATATATTTTGTATGTGGTGTGGCTTAAAATTTTGCTATCATACTGTTCTCAACTCCAAACATTAGCAGCATTAACAAATTATGAATCAGATCTCTGTAACCATCTCCACTGCCCCCCAAAAATATATATAAGTAGCTCTAAAAAAACCTCTGCTTTTCAAAAGAATATATTCACATTGATTTTTCTCATTTCTGAATTGGATAGCTGGACTCAATCTTTTCAAGTCTGTCTCTGAAATCAGGTAGTGGAATCTCTACCATAAAAAAATTTTGCTTCCAAATTTATTGTCTCGTTCAAATTCAAATAAATTTAGGGAAATCCTACAGTGATATTCAAGAGTTATAAATGATCACAACAATTGCTTCTGGTTTTACAGTCTATGAATCCTGAGAACTTTGCTTAAAAATAAAAGCTGAGTGCCTCACAAATCATGTAACTCCTAGGGTTGATGTAAAGTTGAGTAAAGCCACCAAATATAACAATGCTCATATAGAATTGTCAGTGTGATCACATTATTGGCAGATTGCTGATGGAACTTGTAGGTGAGTGTTAGTTATGGAGTTTTTTTCCAGCTAAAGAGGAAGATAAAAGTTCTTCCATATTCCGTGATACAATATTTTTGGTGTTTTCCCAGGTTATGGGAGAATATGCTGGTAAAGGTTTCAGTGATGTCCATTCTTGTCATGGTTGTATAGAATGGTGTTTCCATGTTTGAAGAGGGGGAAAAAAAAATATTTCCTTTTCCTAATAGTTTTTTTGTTTCCTTCTTTCTGTTGCTTGGAATGATAGTTAAAGCTGCCCAGAGGCTGGGTTTATTAGAAGGATCTTGGTTATAGGCAGAAGACACAGACACATGAAGTAGAGATCGGTAAGAATATGCCAGGTTCCACATAGATAAAATGACAATGTTGTGTGATACATCGGAAGACACTTCATATGCCAGCACACTCGGGACATGGAAAAAGCAGGCCAGATTGAAGATGTGCTTGTTGAAATGCTGGCACAGTTATTTCTGGTAGAATTAAGCTGTTAAAGAAACTGAATCCATAATGTTGATCCTCAGTTTTACAGAGTTCACAGAACTCTTTTTCTTACTAACAGGATGCTACTTACTGTAACTGTATGCTAAATGCAAAGACAGAAACAGTAAGAAAAATAACTGTGAGTCTTATTCATTGCACTGTGAGGTGAATTTTGCAGTGATGCTTTAAGAACGGCATTTATCTTCTATAGTTTATTTGACTGTAAGATTTAGGTGATCCATCTGTACTACTGATATTTCTGTAAATTTAAGTGCTTTTTTAAAAAAAACCCCAGTATTCAGAGTAACATTGCCTTTCATTGTGCTGTATTTTTGTTGTGGTTTTGGGCCAGGATATTCTCAGATTCAACCTCTTGCTGTTGTGGATCTTTGATTCTACTCACACTCAAAAATATTATCGGGAAATAAAGACAGGAAAAAACTCTCAAGTGGTGTTTGTATCTAAGATGAAGGGCAAGCTCTTTAATGAAGGACAGATGAAAGACATGATCCGTATAAAATTCCGTTACTGTCTTTGACTTGGACATCCAGCTGGGAGACAAAATCTTTCCAAGGGATTAGACAACACCCTTCTGGAGGATCGGGGTTAAACTGCTTCACCCTGTGGTGATCAGGTGATTGCTGATGGAGACTTATTAATAGGATCATTGCCAAAGATTCATTTCAGTTAACCTTCAGTTTGAAGATACAAAAGGGAAAAGCCTTCACCATAAGGACAGTCACAGGCTGATGGTTCTTTTTAAAAGCAGGTTAATCATATCACCACATGTTAAAAACAGTGCTCACGGGGAAAATATTTCTGCTTTGAGGAAATAACATATTCCTTCAGCCAAGCTTCTATAGGGGAAAAATGGGATGAGTAATAAAATCTGGGTGTTTTATTGGATGATCATTAAAATTCCACTACTATTTCAGTAAATGGTTTGCGACCAGTGGAAATTTATGTAAAAAGGTAATTATATGCTAATTATAAAAATATAATTTGATTATGCATATGATTTATATGGTCATTATAAAAATTTGCTAACCTTACTTGTGTTCGTAATGTGATCTATATTTTAATCATAGAATTAAACGCTACTTTAAAAAACTTTAGAACTTCAAGCTATGACAATACAGCCCAGTTGATACATGTTAGTAGTCTTTTTAAAGTCTATGAAAGAGGCAATGTGATCTGAGTATCTGCACGCCTGTTAGTCTGATCTTGGTATTATGCAAGCCTAAAAAGCGAATTTTAATAGAAAGAAAATAACATGAAGGAAGATCAGATAACATTCTGTGGGCTTGACTGAATGCAGCCAGTATCTTAAATAGTGTTGGGTCAAGATGACTCTGAGTTACCAATGTGGTACAACCATGAGAAAGTCAAATGCAAACTTAGGAAATTGGATTTCTCATAGATATTGGGGGGTGTTAATGCCAAATTAATAATTTCACCTCTGTTAAATTTTCTGCTTATGTTAACATTTTATATTTGTGGTTTTGGTATGCTACTTATAGGTCCATCTGTGCCTCAAAAGTAAAAGGCACAAAATAAAGAAATAAATCTGTGCTTAATTATTCAATTATTTCATCCAGTAAGATGAAAACTATGTGATTGAGGTAAATGCCAGTCATAAAGCAGGACCTAAAAGTTATAGAAGGTCTGAGAAGATGTGAAAAATAGGATTGAACTGAACAAAGGAAAATCTAGATGGAATATAAGGATACAACCCTTAATAAAGTTTTGGTAGAAGTTTGGTTTTTTTCTTTCATAGTAGATGCTACCATCTCTTTTCCTTCGGTCATTCAGAACAAAGCACTGAGATATTTGCTGTAGAGAGCAATTTTATATTGCCAAGAAGATGTACAATATGATCTAATAAGCTTTTTCTCATCACTAATTTCTTTCTGTGGTACTTTAATCTGGTGATTTGGAAAATTGAAAACAGAATTGCAAACAAGATTAATACTTGGTTTGAGTTTGATTCATATTTTTGCTGTTACTGCTCATGGCACATCTATAATTATGTTCTTATACATTTGCTGAGATTGTACTGCTCGTTGTCAAGTATATTATGAAGGCATTGACCTGTATCACAAAATATTCAGTCAGTTGTTTAAAGTAGAACCTGAAGTACCCTGAAGGAAGAAGTCTTTCACCACTGTCAAGGAATTCTGCATCAGGTGTCAAAATGCTTTCTAAGGTAAAGTGGTTTTGTCAGTACATCTTTTCAAGGAGTACAGCTTATCTGTCCTGTTATGTCTGGGTATATCCAAAACAGAAGGCATTTACTTTACTACACTTAACACTATTGGTTTCTTTCATCACAGTAACTGCTGTTGCGTGTGGAAAAGGCTCCTTGTGCCATGTTTCATTTCTCTTTATACCTGTCTTTCATACACAGAGTGATTCAGCTGCGGTGGTGAAGAATCTCCTGCCTTCTGCATTGTTCAGCATGCTTTTGGTCTTAGGAAAGTAAAGTCTCAGCACTTCTTTCGTGGTCCATGTCTAGGACTGATCTTTGTCAGGATACACAGCTTTAATGGAAGACTGCTTAAAAAAAAAAAAAAAAAAAAAAAGGGGAGCTTGAAGGAACTGTAGTGCCTTTGTAAAAAGGGACTTCAAATGCTTCTCCAGTCTTGTGTGTTTCATAGATTCAAGTAATCACATGTAGGAGTGTGGGCTCCAGGCCTGTTTTCTTCTTGTGAGCACAGGGATATGGGGGGTTAGGGCCTCAGTGCTGTTTCAGCTCCAGCAACTTGCCCTGATTTGCAGGACTCCTATTTTCTGGGGAAAATTGAACTCAGAGGGTGGTATCTGTTCTCAGCTTCAAAAGGAGACAGGTTCTTCCATGTGGTCTTTTCCTGTGCAAATTCCTGAAGCGAGGTTGACCTTCACAACTCTGCTCCTGTTGGGTACGGAATGGGAGCACTCTCTGCAGCCTACTTTGAATCTCCAGGTAGGTCCTATAGTTTTTGATGGCTAGTAGTCACATAGTTTACACAAAGAAAACACATTGCTATTGGTTAAAAACATAAATTGCCTTAGTTTGTGTCTATCCTGAAGCGCCTTTAAAAGTCTTAATTTCAAGAAGGAGGCTGCTTAATGCTTTCTGACACTCAAGACTATTGAAGGATTCTCAAATTAGCATCCCATAAAGTGAAACAGTCCTAATCAGTTGTCACTTTAGAAAATCCTTGTGTATGAGTTATTTTAGGATCTGGGTAATAAAGAATGCATTTAAATGTGCTGAGCTTTTAGGACCGGCAAACTAATTGTTTTCATGCAGAAACTGTGAAAACATACTGAGAATATAGATGGCACTATATGCTCAGAAACAGAAAGCTGCAAATAGACTTTTTTTTTCTTTTTTTTTAAACTGGGATGAGAGTAGAAAACAACTTTAGACTGTTTTGTTGTTTTTTTTTTTTTTTTCCCCCCTGCAGAGCTGAAAAAAACGAGGCTCAGGCATAAATGCAGTAGCAACATCCAAGAGCAATGGTTAGAGGCACGTACCTCAATCAGTTTGTTTGAGAGTTACAAAAATGCATTATTTTTCAGAAGTAAGAAAAAGTTCTGTGCTTTTTGTCATGGGCAGACTTCTTGGTTTTGTTCACAAGGTCTTATATTCCATGTATTGACTCATACATATGACTCAATCCAATTCTATGCTCATCTTTCTGTCCTTTATACTCCTTAAATCAAAATACTTTGTCACTGTTTCTGAGAAATACATTTTTAACTTCTTTTATGGTGTCCATTGTTCCTCAAACATCTTTGTGAACAGTCTTGCTTGTTCAACCTTCACATGGCTTGTGTCAGAACTTAAAAAACCAGAAATGCTTATTAACGAGGATGTTATCCTTAGTCAATGCATTCCATACTAACCATCTGTCGCTTCTGATTACCTCTTTGAAGAGGCAGTGTTTCATAGTTACAGCATCTGAGGACCGCTGGGCTTTGGGAGGAACTCCCTTTCGTCCTCCTAGTATCAAGCAATATAAATCATCCAGTGGCTTGGAACAGGGCACATGCCTTGCTCATATTCAAAACTGTCATGGTTCTTAATAGTATTTCTCCCTTTTGGTCCTCTTGTTCCCTTTAAAGATGGAGTTTGAGTTTTGGGGTTTTTTTTCCACAAGTCCTCCCGGGGTGGGGGGGAAGACACCTTCAACTGTGGCTATTTGTCAGCATTCTGATTCATGTCATGTCTTACAGGTGCACTTTCATAAGGTCATCTGCCTCATTTTTCTAAATGCTCAACTATAATTTTTTTTTAAGAGTATTTCATATATATGCAGGAGGGACTAGAAATAGGTATAGACAATGTGAATGGGTTCTGAATAAAACTGAGCAATTTCCTAATCCTATATAGATATTTTTATTTCTTTTTTAAAAGTGCTAGCTTTTTCATTTTAAGCTACAGAAAGTTATTCTAGTTCCAGAAATAATTAGGATACATCTATCCTGTCAATAGCTTCAGTGATTGAAGTATCCCTAGGTTGCTAATGGTTCTTGATTGTCCCAGTTGGCATCCAGAGACAGCTCTTTTTGTCTCTCTGGTCAAAGTCCATGCTTAGAATACAAATGGCATTTTAACATTTGTTAGCCAAATACAGATCTTCAAGTTCTTAAATCAAGGCAGGTTGATAGTTTTGAAATGTTTGTGAAGTAATATCAATCCTGGTACTGTGGTATGGATTTACTTCAGTATTTATTTACCAAGTTAAAAACTGTCACTGCAGTGGGGTTTTATCCATGTTTATGATTCTCAGAAAAATGATTAAAGCTCAGTAGATGCAATTGCTTTAAGCCTAATTATAGACAAATGGTCTAGCAAGCAAAATCTATGGACATTCTATACAAATTCTCTGGTTGCTTATGGTTGAAGTTCATGCCGTTCATTTCTCAAGCTTTTATTACCGTGCTATGTAGGAAAGAGATTGCACACACATGCACAGTGTTCTAGCCCCATATCTTGGTACCTGTAACATGATTTTAACACATTTTCTAACATGTTAAGCTAATCCTTGTTTTCTAACAAAATGCCGTTACTGATGGTGAAGATAGGCCGTTCACCCCCCTTGGAAGCGTAAAATACATTGAATGAAGAGCCTACACACTGCATTCTTGTTTAACTTCCAAATGATGGTTAATACAGACTCTCATATTATTATATATTGCAGTTACACCTGCTGATTCATCATACTAAACTTTCATTTATGTGTGTTACTAGCTGTCATGGATGTGAAGAGAACCATAAAAAAGCAATCCAGTTGTAAATGAACAGTGGTATCTTCTACTTACAAACAGCAGAAAATAAGCTGCTGGAATTTCTTGCATTTGGATATTTTTTGTGTTGGATTCCCCAAGTTAGATTTTATGAATTCCACAGTTTCTGTGTTTGGAGGCCACTGCTGTATTCTAACAGTGCTAAACTGAACAAGGTCTTAAAAAAAAAAAAAAAAAAAAAAAAGGAAAAAAAGAAAGAAGATTAGTCAGGATGAGTTTGGTAAAATGCTCTGGGTGATGCTCTGTTTGTGTTGAGAAAGGAACGTACTCTGAATAATTAGAAAAGATAAGGTGGTCACCTGAAGGAGATAGGGAGACCATCAAGTCAGGAAATCATTGAACAAAGAAAATTGAAAGGTCTATTCCACCTAGATCCCACCTATTATGAATGGAATGATTGGGTGTCAAAATCAAATGAATATGTATGTAAAGATGTTGTATCCTTTCATGAAAACGGTATAAAATACCTAACTTTTCACTGAAATATTTGGAGCTGGTTTGTCTGGTGCCAATCAGCTAGCTCCTCAATGTTGCACGTAATAAATACCCTTGCTGCTTAAAGACAAAATTCGTCTGTGAGCAGTTACTCTGTGCTGTTTTGGCATCACTGAAGGAAATATTTTGTCTACACATTGAAACAATCAAACAAACCACATAAGTATTAGAATTGTGTTGTTATATACAGTGGCAAAGTAAAATGAGTAGAATAATCGGCATGTCATGTCATTTACTTTCAATAGGAGGACTAAATTTTTATTGTGTTATTTCCAATATTTTCAAATGTCAGTAGAACGTGAAACTTCACTATAGAATTTGTCAGGTAGGTTACATAATGGATGATAGATAATTGGCAAGTGGGAAGGCAGGGGAGGCAGTTTGATATTCTAGGGTGTATATTTTCACTTTGATCAGCTTGGTAGTGGAGAAATTTATATTTAATGTTTTTCATTAATTTTCACAGTAAACAGTTTGTTGTGTAACTCTGAGATTTGGTGTGATAGCAAAGTTACAGTTCATGGAAGGCAAAAACGTCAAGGATGAGTAGGTAAGTAGCTTGTACATTTGAGCAGACAGATTTCAAGGACTATGTTGTTTTTGTCTGCATGCGGGGAATCCTAAGGCTTGGTTCTACAAGTACCTTTAGAAAAGTCTTCAGTAAAAGTATTGGATAGAAAAGGTGTTTAAGGAGAATACCTGGCTGCAGTTCATTGCAGCTCTGCTAAGCAGGCGATGCGTTAACTGAACTTAACTGACTTGTGTGTGTATTATAAATGGGAATAATTACGCTCTTTGCTTGCCGCAGCCTGTCAGTGTTATGTATGTGTATCTTACGAGTTTTTTGATGCAGATGTATGAATATGATAAAGATCAGTTCATAGGTTAGTATAGCCAGCTCTTTCTTTCACGTAAATGATTTTGCATGTAAAATCATGTCTCCTTAATTCTCCTGACAAGTGCCAAGCGGATGGAGTCAGACTCTTCTCAGTGGTATCCAGTGAAAGGACAGGGGCAAAGGGAACAAACTGAAATATAAGAACCATTTAAACATAAGAAAGAACTTTCCCTGTGAGGGTCATCAAGTGCTGCAGCAAATTTCCCAGAGAGGTTGTGGAGTCTCCATCCTTGACAATTCGAAACTCACCTGGACGTGGTCCTGAGCAACCTGCTTTAGTTGGCCCTGGTTTGAGCAATGGAGGCTGGTCTAGGTCCCTTTGAACCTCAGCCTCTCTGAGATTGTGTCTTCCTTTCTTACTAGTGTTTCATTTTATTACAGTTGATATTTCAATGGTATAACAGAAAACCTTAGCAAAAGCACTTCTGTTTTATTTCACAGCTATGTATTTCTTTGCATGTCCGGTTTACTCCTTATTAGTCCATGCCGTTGTGTATTTGGATTGTTGTGTCAGCAGTGTTTAATGAGGCTGACAGCTGATTTTATTTTCAGGTGATTTCCCTTAAATTACACACAATCCTTTCATCTCTATATTATGTCTAAACATTCAGAATCTGAACATTATATGGCTTTTCAGTCTGAAATAATCTTGTACTGAACATTTACAGTATATCACCCGGTAGTCTTGAAAAACTTAACAGAAAACTTTTTGAAGGCTGCTTTTAATATTAATGGGAGTTTAATACTTTTGTCAAGGGGGAGAAAGATCTTTTCTCAATGTGTGCAGGTAGGTTACAAAAACATTTATTGAAAAACATTTTAACAGCTCTATTTAAGGAAATACAGGCAAGACTTGCACTGGTTACATTTCAAAGGCAACATTAAGGTGCTAATAAATATAGGTAAGCATAAGAAGAAATTAGATTTTTTTTTTTTTTTAAAGGTAATAATGGTAACTAGAGCAAACTAGATTCTGTCCCTGAGAGCCACTCTCTGTGTTATAACATACGTGATTTGATATCATGGAAAAACAGAAGACCATTTCAAAAGAATTTTGTCATCTTGTACAGACTTCAGAGAAATCTTATGATACTATTTTTCCTTCTCTAGCAGCTGGAAAATGCAGCACGTTTTATGTTCTGTGTGTTACTTCAAAAATAAAAAACAAGCCAGGATTGGGTAACAGTGCTCAATTTTTGTTTTTTATTTTTTAGTTGTGTTACAGTCATACAAACCATAGCAATATATGACAGGAAGAGCTGTCCCTCCCACTCTGCAAAAGTATTAAGCATAGTCTAATTTCTAATTCTAACCCTAACCCTACCAAATGTGTGTCTGGTCTGTTCTTCACACCTTCAAATAAGGATGGTTTGCTGTAATGCCTAACTGTTATAGTCAGAGTGTGTTCCTAATGTCATACTAAGATTTTTTTCAATTGTACATAGAATGCATTTTTTTTTCCTCTATGTGCCATGGAGAACAATTAAATTGCAATTTTTCTAATAGGCTTTTAACGGTGGAAAATTGTTACAGGCTCTCCTTTTTGTAGTTCTTGTGTGTTTCTCTAGACCAAACAAATAAAAATCTTTCACAATTTCTTCATGTGTGATTAAAAACCACACAGCTTTTATCAGTGTTGTTGTATTCCTGAAGACACTTGTATGTGTCTTGTTTGTAAATTTTTTTCTGAAATGCAGTATCCAGCTTAAGCACAGTCATCTAGGTAGCATTAAAAGTCCTCAGTTGCAGAAATACATTACCTGTGATATTCCTACTAATACATACTATTATGAAACCTCATTTCCTGTGGGAGCAGTTTATTG
Source organism: Falco naumanni (assembly GCF_017639655.2). Classification (NCBI taxonomy): domain Eukaryota; kingdom Metazoa; phylum Chordata; class Aves; order Falconiformes; family Falconidae; genus Falco; species Falco naumanni. Next base: position 8,806,607 of record NC_054054.1, read on the forward strand.
CTCACTCATAATCCATTTATTTTCCAACTGTAAAATGCAGACTGTTCTGTTATTTCTAATTTTATATTTGTCCATTTGATTTTTATTTTTTTATCCTCAGCTCACTAGTTTTTCCTTGGGGCTTTTTCAAGTGAAATTTTCAAGTGAAATGGGAAGCTGGAAAAAAAAGATCAATAACTGTAGTTAAAAGCAGCATATGAATACAGTAAGGTGCTTGAATGCATCCAGAGGAGGGAAACAAAACTGGTGACAGGGCTGAGAGGCATGTCCTAGGAGGAGTGGCTGAGGACTCTGGGCTTCTCCAGTTTGGAGAGGAGGTGGCTGAGAGGTGACCTCACCTCGTTGCTCCCTACAGCTTCCTGAGGAGGGGAATTGGAGAGGGAGGTGCTGATCTCCTCACTGTGATCCAGTGATAGGGTGTGCGGGAAGGGTTCATAGCTGCACCAGTGGAGGTTTAGACTGGACTTTAGGAAGTGTTCTTTTACTGAGAGCATGGTGAAACACTGAACAGGCTTCCTAGAGAGGTGGTTGATGTCCCAGGCCTGCAAGTGTTGAAGAGGTGTTTGTACACTGCCCTTAACAACATGCTGCAACTTGCGGCCAGCCCTGCACTGGTCAGGCAGCTGGACTGGATGGTCATCGTAGGTCCCTTCTGACTGGTACTATTCTATTGTAGGTCATGAATGTTCTTTAAAAATATTAAAGTAAATTAAGATATGAGATAACTTTTTTGCCTGTGAAATTAGGATGAACTCATGTAAATTTAGTGATTTCTCCCCACCCCCACCCCCTCACCAAAAAAAAAAAAAAAAAATCACTTTTCAGAATGGTAAGAACAGCAACAGTTTTTAAGCCTGACAGAGTGATTCTGAATGTTTAGCATAATGGCTGCAACCATACCCAAGCAATATTTTAGGCGGAACAGTGAGACAAATAATAATTAATGCCGTGAGTGAATTCGAATTCATTCTAAAATTATTTTAAAATAGATTAAATAATTAAAAAGAATAATTACAATACATTAAAACCCGGGAGTTTACCATTGATGATTAAATTATGTTAATGGTGCTACTCAGGCTTACTCAAGAGTTCTCAGGTATTGAGGAACAAATGTCAGCTGGGGAATTACCATTGCTCTAAGACCTTTCTGCTACTTTCAGCAAATGACTCAAAGAAGTCACGTCAGTCAAGCAGGACTGAAGGATTTAGTATATATGTTAATAAATTATAATTTCCTAAATGTAGATTTTATTTTATTTTTTTTAATGGAAGTTTAAATTCATTTGGGGTGTTTAATTTCTCGGTGGTGGTTCTTCCCCTATTGCTTTGCTTTCAGTAAAGTATGTGCAGTTACAGAGGCAGATACCTTATTCTGGAAAGATTATCTTCATTGATTCAGGCAAGGACCAAGTGTTTTATAAGTGTTTCTATTAGGCAATTTTAAATTTTGGTGTGAACTTCTGCTTGCCCTGCTAGTTTCTGTCCTTTTCTATGTTTTTTTTCCCCTGTGAGGGTGACGTTCTCTGACTCCATGCTGGGAGTGCAATGGAGCTCTTTGGTTTCCTTAGATCTGTGCATGAGTCCAGGAGTAAGGAATGGGGGAGTTTGTATTGTAAGGGCTTTTTTAGCTCCTCGGTGCTTTTTTGTACATGGCATAAGGTGAGTTAAATTCAAACAAAAATATTTCTGCATCCCTAGGTTACCTGTGAAACACAATACCAGCTTTGCAACAGCTACTGCAACATTTTATGAATATACTTCAGATTGTTTTAACTAGAAATATTTTACATAGGAAATGTTACTATAATGCATTCATCAAGAAATCTCAGCAATATATTGGATAAACTGTATTTAAGCACTGATGGGGAATATCTAATTTGGTCTGTCAGGAATAGGTAGAGCTTTTATTACGTTCATAACATGAAAAACATGACATTCATTCTTTCTTTAGTGTTGCTTTCATATTACATACTCTTGTTATCAAATGTCACCATGTTTCATTTTATATTATAATTACATCTGAATAGAGAGTCTGATCATGGTCAAAACTCACTCTCGGGTGCCTTCAGTGGACTTGTTCATAATCTGTGTTTCTAGCTTAAAGAGCATTCAGGCTACCACCATATGGGAGCAGTGGGGAGAAGCGGTCGCAGCACCGAAGTTGGATGCATATATTAGGTGTGATTGCTTATTCTGTCTTCTATAAAGTGCAATTCAAAGGCAAGCATTCTATTCCCTGTAGTGTTAATGTTATGTCCAGTGAATAATATCATTGCTGCAAGTTTTGAGATGTTTCTTACAGAAAGTTTTCAGCTCTATTAATATCCAAAGCAGGATAAGGCAGGACACAGATGCATATGAACAGAGTTGATAACAGGCATCTGCATGTTGAACTTCAGAATCTCCTTGCTAGACTATTGACTGCAAATGAACATACAGAAAGCAAAAAGGGATTTTGAAAACAATATGCTGTTTAAATGTAGATAGACATGAATCTGACCCTGACCGCATATATACTTTACACCAACTTCCAGAATACATTAACTTTAAAACCCTCGTGTTTTGACTTAATGCAAATTCTGTAGCTGGAGTTGTACCTGTTACTGGAAGTGTGAAAAGGCTTCCACCTATCTGTGTTATTGCATCTCTGTTACACATGAACAAATGTAATTCATTTAAACAATATATTTAAAATACTGTAAGGGACAAAAGGGAAATCTCAGGCAGATATGTAAACAGTGTTTATTCCTTTGTCATGTAGTTCTTAATCATCTGCAGAAGTTCTGAAGACACGGGAGAGAAATTAAGAAGTGAGTTTTTCTAAATCTTTGCAGGGAAATCCAGACCTGGAGGAGACCTATGTCTCTGGAGCAGACTGAAATTTCCGTGTTACCAAAAGTAAGTGAAGGACAACTTTCTACATTTTTTTTCCTTCAGGAAGATATTACCTGAAGAAAGTTTATTGACATTGTTTCATTTCATCTGTAGGTGTAGTTCCTGGCATAGATAGTTTATCAACAGATTTCCTTATTAGCTTTCAGAGCTAAGTCTTCTTTTTCACTCAGTTGGGTATTTAGAGATCACAGCCAACCACAAGAGGAAGGAAAATTCTGTTAAATGTGTTACTGGATTGTCTGGCTTGGAAGAAAGCCAGTAGATAAATTGGGGAAAGCGCAATATCAATTTGCAGAGAACAGAGGATGAAGCATGGTACTGCAGGGTAGAACATGTTATCAATTGTTTGGAGCTCAGAAGCAGCAAGAGATCAATTGATTGAGAGAAGCTGGATGGAGGCCACATGATCAATAGAAGTAGGGATGATCATTTGGTAGTTGTTTTTGGCTAGGAAAATGTCCAGCAGTGTGCTTGGCAAGAGGCAGAGGCTGGCTTGTACAGAAGCATGAGAGAAGCGAGAACTACAGAGAGGAACATAGAGGGTGAAAAAAGTCTTGGAAGGCATTGGGAAGATATGGTGACAGTTTTTGCATCTAGACAAAAATATTTGCACGTGCGTATGACATTAAGAATGAATGAAAGATATACATGTGAGAAATATATTCTCTGCTGTTTTTTGGTATCAGCAAATGACCTTACAAGAAGAACGCTGCAAGATACGTAAAGTTACCAAACAAGATTATGGAGACTTTATCCTATGACATCAACAAAGTAAAGAAGCATGCTTTTGGATTTGAAAATTGCAGCAACCCTAAAGATAGGTTGACATCACAGAAAACCTACAAAATTTGGTACTTAGGAGAAAAGGTACATGTTTTTTATTGTCAGGGTAAAAAGCAGTAAAACTTACCAAGCTGATGATAACGTATTAGAATGTTTGATATTAGATTAATGGGAAATTTTGGTAAGAGGTTTGTAAGTTTGGACTATTTTGACATGAATAAATTAGCAAAGACACTTGTACAAACACTGGTTTACTGATGATGCTGTGAATGTGCAAGTGAGGTAACTGAATCATTTTGTCATTGGAATAAGACATCTCACACTGCAGGCTGTAGGTAGGAGGTTACATAACTTAGGTTTCTGACATTTTCAAGGGGGTTGTTTTGAGAAAGGCTTTTCAGAGGTGATACTTGTAACATCTGTTGCTTGCCTTGCTCTGCAAAGCTTTGAAGTGTTTTGACCATGAAATGGGAGCTATATTGCTAAGAACATTTTACTCAGTAAAAATGCTTCTTTGTTTTAGAAATAAGTACTCTTAAATTTGTCAGATGCTGCTTAAATGAGTCTGGAAGTTTCTACCCTTAAATTTTCTAAAAATGTTGGTGCAATTGGTCAATCAGAAGTGACTGTACCATATGCACCATTTCTGATAAGTAGCTAACCTGATGTTGAAAGACTGCAAACATAAATACACAAATATGTATAAAAGATAGATACCCATACTGACAAAAATGTATTAAAGTAACGAGATATCTGCTACCTACGAAGCAGAAGTACTACACCCAGTAAGATGAACAAATTTAATGCTGTGCCTGCGTGATCTGAATTATGCGTGTATCTCCTAATTAGACACTTGTGTACACTTGAATTGATGATTAGTCTCCATTTTTCTTTGTGGTCTTTGTGTCTTTTTTGATCTATTGATTCCCAATAATTTTAAAATATGTATTGTATTTACTAGGAAAATATTCAGATTTTCATTTTAGTCATTATAAGAAAATAATTAAGAGTTGCAGAAGATGGAAAATAATTACCAAAGAAGCTGCTAGGCTGTGACGGAGAATACATAATACATAAGCACAATATATAATCTACTGCATAAATATGAAATTATATATTGGCATCTGACCAACTTTCTAAATTCATCTAAACTTGCCATGCTATGCCATCTAACATCAACATAATATAAAAACAGACCTGCAGCATCCTTGATTCAAAGAGCAGAAATGAGACAAAAGAGGCAGTATGTCCTTCAGCTCTGATAACTGATAATTGGATAAACAGAAGAAAAATGTAGCTGGTTCTTTCTTGACTGTCTGCTCTAATGTGTCGTCCTAAATTTTTGAGACCACTACTTTAAAGCAACTGTGATGATGTATGATGGATGCTCTTTTTAAAGTGGTAGTTGAACAAATATTTCAAATGCTAATAACTTCATGTAAATGGAGAGCTGCTGACATTGTGTGCCATGTTGCAGAAGACCTGGTACTGGTGTGGTTTGTGTACATTCTCCTTTGCATCCAGAGGACAGTGTTAGGTGTGCTACACGTGACCCCGTCTCCTGGGTTAGGTGGCTTAAGAACTGCTAGTACTACTGTGGTGTTAGTTGCCTACCTGGTCACCAGCAAACAAAATGACACAAAGGTGGGTGCTTGGTGTAAGGGAAGAGTTACTGCAGTAGTATGTGTGTAAGCATGTATGAATAATTCTGTTGATCTTAAATGGAAGGGAGATGGACTGAAGCAAGTCACAATTTACAGTGTTGCATTGTGATGAGATTACACTGAAGTGATAATACTAGCGGATGACAGTGTGCTCTGTGAAGCCTGAGGAAGTACCTGATCCAGGAAATTTGTTTTGAAATTTGTACAGCTTCAGTGATCCACTTAATGATCTCTATGGGAGATCCTCCTCCTCTGCATGTCTTTTTTTATTAAGCTTCTCTTCACTTAAAAACTGAGAATACTATTAACAAAATGCAAACACAGGTTATGCATATCCAATATAGCATTTCCTATCAGCTGCTTCGCAGAGGTGTTCAGAAGCTGAGAGTACAAAATTTATGGCAAAAGCCAGCTTTTTGCTTCTTCCCACTTTGCCTCCAGCTGTGTCAGAGCTAATTTGAGTGAAACACCTAATTATCTATTAGCCAAGGTTATAAAATAAAATTAGTCACAGCCCTCTATGAAAAATGGCTAACAACTTTCTGCTCATTAAAAATCAAAGCATATACTTACCCATTTTTGATACAAAATGACCAGAGTAAAATCCATTTGAATGAAGGTATTCAAATTATTCTTTTTTTTTAAAAAAAATCACAATTAAAACAGAAACACCTGAATGAAATGGCTGTTTACATTTTAAACTGTATTTTCCAGAACATTACAAGCCTATGAATGCTTAGGAAAGACCTCATATCTCATTTCTAGCTTTGAATTTCTGAATACCTGGGTGGAGCAATACTTCATTTCTCACTAGCTATGAAGGACTTTATTAAAACACATCTTGCTCTTCACTTGCAGAATAAAATACCATTTTGAAAAGCAGCATGGTTCAGATTATTATGAGATACGCATATTTAGCTTTAATATCAGTAAACTTTAAAGCAAAAGAGGATTCACCAGGTTCAAAAGGCGATTTTACAAATTCATGGGCAGCAGATACTAAGAAGAAACAAACAGCATATGTTAAAGTTAAACCCTTTAACTTCCCAAATCTAACAGCTGTGGACACTGCAGAAATACAAGGGGTATGTACCACAGAAAGTGGTTGGATTGTGTGACATTCTTAAACACATCTTTCTATTGCATCTATCAGAACTGTGGTCTTGAACTACTGATCTTTGTGGGACTCTTCTTAGCTTGTTTTTCTGTTTGTTAAAAAATTTTTTGCTCTTCAAATACTATAAAATATGGAGATTTTAGTGTGTATCTGTTTTGTGCAGTTATTCTTTGGTTAGTGTAATTAATCATTCAGAACTAACAGGTTGCAATAAGAAGAGGGGGATGTACAGACACATAAAGGCATAATGGTCACGTATATATTCTTTATATATATCAGCACTTGTGTGTTTCTTATGTTGTGAAGTCTCTATTAGTCTATAAGATACAGAGCATCACAATGAAAGTAAGTCCTGAAACCTCAAATATGTTGCTTTATTCAGTGCCCTAGGGTTTCTTGAGATGCCTTTGCTTCTGTTGATACTTGATAGCATCATTTAGTGAGAGCTTTTTTCAGGGTCACTTATCACTGTGGACCTAGGAGACAGTTTCAGTCAAGCAGAGAAGGAACCCACTGAGTGAATGACAGGAGTGTTACCTTGCAAACCAAAAAGGATTTGTTTGGTATAACTTGACTGTCTGACCAACAGCTGACAAACTCTGATGCGTACAACCTGCTCACTGAACCCAAATTATGTATGGTTTGTTTAACATACTTCCACTTTCAAGTAAGAATAATCTGTTTTGTAGCATAGTCCAAAATGTAGTAAGATGCTTGACCAGAAAGCCATAGTTGCAATGCTCATGTTTCTTTCTCCAAATTATGGTTTTGCTTTCTAATTATTCCAAAGATCTGCCAAGATTCCCATACCTGCAGGAAAACACAGATGTCTGGGTACCATTTAACAGCTTTTGGGTGAGATAATGTAGCAGGGAAATACTGGAATTGACATCCAGTGCATGCGTGAAAAACCTTGACCCTTATCACTGGATAAATAAAATAAAAGACACTGCGATTTAAAGAATCTGAGCTTGTACCATTGGGTTAGGAAAAGTTTATTTTCTTCTTTTATGCTGCTAGCTCACATTCTTTCTCTTTTTATTTTGCTTTGGTTTTTTCCTTTCCTGATACAAAAGCTCTGCTTTATTTGCATTAATTTATTAAATTGACTTTCTTAAGGATTTTTCCTCTCTTTTGTGAGCAGTATTAGTTTTTCTCTTCTCTCAAACAATCTTGCTTTTGCCAATGTAGTAATACAACCCAGCAGCAAGTAAAATCACATTATTGCTGATTGCATTCAAAAAGACAGCACATTCGTTTCACCTCTCTTAGCACATGTGCAAAGTTCCCGTGTACCAGGTGGTTACAATTAGTCTGGAGTGCAGTTTGGCTGGCAAACCCCTTCCTGTTCATTGGATAATTTCACTGCTTCATTCCCAAAACAGACGTAGGTAATGGTGAGAGAAGTTTTATAACTGTAGGTGCTTTGGTGTAAAACTTAGAGAATTTCCTGTAAGTATTGCTAATGCAAGCAGATAGTCTGAAAGTTAAAATCACCCAGTGTTTGGGATCCTTGGCGCTCCGTTCACATGGCTTAACTTAATGTTAAAAAGGAAGATTTCAGTAAACACGAAGCACAAAATTGAAAGTACCTTGTTGGTTTTTAGCTGACTTGTATGATGAAAAGGAACACGTGAAGAAGTTTGACATCTCTAGCTTTTAAGTGGTAATTACATAAGCCAAACTTCTGTTATCTTTATTTTTGAGGCATGTTCCTTGATGGTCCACATAGATGAATGACATAGCTAATACTAAATATCTGTTTTCTAAAATAGTAACAGAAGTAATTTTGAAAACCCTTGCGGAGGCAGCTGCCTATGCACTACCACGCAGAAAAGATTTGTTACACTCATGCACAGGGAGGCGTACATGCTTATGTTGTGTTGATGCTTGCAAAATTATTACAGGTGGACTTTCCTCAAGTACTAATCATTGACCTTGTCAAAGAAATGATCATAAAATCATAGAAATGCTAGTGCAGTGAAATAAAGACAGCATTTCTGAAAACTGAAATATTGGGAGCGTCACAAAATTGGTGTTCTACTTAAAACATCAGTTTGCTTTACTATTGAACGAGCTAAATGTTGATACATTATACAATTATAGCATGCATTCAAAGTCTGTATTTTCAAATGAAAATGGAATGTTTTTATTAAGCTATTCAGTGACATAATTGGGAAATTCAGGCTAGTTATGCATTTGTTAGGTGGCTACATATCTGGTAGGAAAAGCTTATCAAAATGCAACATTAATTGAATTGGTGAACCACAGAAATGAAATATTTTTTATTTTCTCCCCAACTGTTTTGCAGACTCTTTTATTTCTTCCTTCCTAACCAGTAAGTATGTTGAAACACATCAGTGTAACAGCCATTCTTAAAAGTTTTCTACCAGATATCAGTAGAGCTGAGTAAAAATTCTCGAATTTCTCATTAGAAATTGCTGCTTGATCATAACTCAAACTTCTCATAGGGAATACCCTGCTTTTGCTGAAGCTGGCCTTTAAGGTTCCTCAAAACCTGGTGTTTTGCCTGTGTGCCAATTTTAATTCATGTTGTTGATCATGGCAATTGTAGTAATGACTACTTAAGTGCAGGGGAAGGGAAAACTGGGTCTATATACTTTGTGTTCACCTTACAGTGCTGACAAATTCCAGTGGCTTTAAGTGGTTAAATACCTAGAATGACCAATTCAAATACCATGGCTATCAAAAAAAATCACATCTAAAACTGTAGCGTTATTGAAATGCACACAAAAATTCTCCTGTAGTTCTAACTGTGTACATGGATTGAAATTCATCTGTGTTGTGCCATGTGAAGTATTTTGTTCTTCCTTCTTCTGTGCTTTGTGTAGTCATGCATGTAAGTAATTTTTGTTGTGGTGCTATCCAATAATTTCTCCTTATTGGTAGAAAAAATGGAAAACCGCAGGAAAAAAAATCTTTAGCAATCCTAAAACCTTGTTTTGTAAGCTGAAATGTGCTTTCAAAAATGAGATCTTGAGTTACCTTAGTAATAATTGCCAATGATATTTGTGCTGGTGATATTTAACTGGAGAAAAAACGTAACAAAAAATCTTAGGGAAAATTATACTTTTTATTACTTTTCTTCTAATTGGACAATTTAATGTGAGCTAATATTTGTCATCTGATAAGGCTTTCAAGGGACCCAATTACATACACAGACATACCCCACACACCCCCCATCAATAATGCAGTGTTGTAGGCTTTTTCTGAGACCTTTTGTAGCTCACTTGTAAATATTTATTTAGGTGTTGCTCTTTGGGAGACAGCATTTATAGTCTAACTATAGTTATGACAGTTACTTCTGCTGATAGAGTCTTGTCAGAAGAAACACTTTAAATAAAGCTTCAAGTAAATGTAGTCCAAACAAGATTAGTGTCTGAGAAATTCATCTGGCAGAGTAACCATGAAGTAAGACACATCTCTGTAAGTATTATCCCTCTGACAAATTAACTGTAGGACACTGTTTCTGTAAGAGAACTAATACGTTAAAAATGAAATTTACTAAATCTCTCTGTTGGTGACTTAACGGCACTTGAAAGGTCAAGCTGTATGCAAGTCTGGTGACATCCATGGGTAGGTATGGTTACACGTGTGTCTTTAGGGGTTACTAAAAAAACCCCACAACCTACTGTTTTGTGTGGGATTTTTATTCTGCACCCTTATCTTGATATCTGGGCACCTTTCCTTAGTGCAGTGATGGCAATGTAATAAACATGTTTTGTGTGGAGGTTTCTGTCTGTCTATTCTCCCTTCCTCTCTGTCTCTCCTGGGAATAGAATTGAGTGCTGGTTTGGTTCTGTTCCAGTTATGTATGACGTGCTGCATGGCTCTGAGAAAGAAAGGTCAAAAAATATTTTTCAGTTTTGGAGCAGAAAGTGGTGAAGCTTGTGGTAGTTCTTCAGCGTTCCATGAGTTTTTAGACCAACCCTAGAGTCACTTTGCCTCTTGCCCACAGAGCTTTATTCTTGTGACAGACAGTTGTATTTTTCTGATATGTAGAATTCTTGATACTAATCCTCAGCTTAGTGCTTCACCATTTAAATTATTCTGTCTAAATCCTGAAGTCCTTTGAAGATACAGGCAGAAATGATACTAAAGAATATGTGGGGTTTTTCCACTCTCCATCACAAATGGAAGATAGTACTTTTCTCCGCTCCTTCTGAACAGAGTTTAAAGAGGTATGTGAATAAATAATGTTAGTTTCACCAAAACACGTATTCCTAAACTAGTAAAATATTGTAGGATAGCTTTTTTTTTTACTTTTTTTTTCTTTTTAATTTGTCTTTTTTTTCTTTTAAGGGATTGCAAAAATTCAAGTTTCAAAGAGAATACCTGTAAGCTTTCCAAGGTACAAAAAAAGATAATTGGTATATTCAGCATTAAAAAAATAATTAAAATAGAGACAAAGAAGGATAATATTTATTACGATTTCTATAAAGTAGCTTCACTCATAAGTATCTGGATTAGTTCTGTTGGTTGACTTCAAATGCAGCTGTCTATATAAAAAAACAAAAAAGCTCAGTAACTAATCTTGTCTTCCATCAGCTCTTTCCTAGCTAATTCTGCTAATGAGATCAGAGGTTATTACTTTCTCCATGTATTTTAATCTTTAAACTCTTTTCCAGTATTTTTTCATTTATTTGGTGCATTATTTTTCAATACCATTTGGTTTTATTAAATTCTAGATCGTATAGAAATTCAACTAAGGGTAGAACTCTCCAGAGCATGGATCTAGGGTAGCAGGGAACTTTGTTGGTCACCTTTGAATTGCAAATTAAATTTATCAGAAGTAAACTGAAAAAAAAAATAATAAAATGTGCTACGACTTTCATTTAAGATTTTTTTATTAACTGTTTTTCTTCTACAAAACCCCAAACAAGCCCAAACCAAACATTTGCACCCTTCTCCTGTATAGTGTTATGCTGACAAAGAGCAGATCAAATTATAGGATAGCTTTTTCCTGAAAACTGATATGGTAAAAGACAGATGCTTTATTTTGAGAATAAGAAAAGTAGATCAGCAGCAACAACAAAACAAAACAAAAAATCCCCTTGAAATCCTTCCTATTACTGATAAGAAAAAATACTGTAGTTTCAGAGGGAGGTCAGCCTTATAGGTAAGGAACCAATGCAACATTTGAACTGTTGCCTTTTATGCCAGATTTGCATCTGATAAAATGCAAAATCACCAGGTAATAACTAGAAATTACAGTATGCAATAACATACTCTAGCTATGTGTTGTCAGACGTACACAGCAGTATAAAAAGTTTACAGTTTTGTTTAAGGTTTTATTTCATTCGAATGTATTAGCCATGAAGAGCCTAACATCCTTTAGTTTGATTAGGTGAGGCTTTGCTAGCGTAACCTATTCCAGTGACGCAGTCCAAATGCACTGTGAACAGCCAGAGAAAGTATGAGAGCGTGAGGGGAAAAAAAAATCAGAGCATTTTGAAGAATGACTTATGAACTCAAATCAAGCAGACAACTCTTTCTTTGCTGATACTATTCAAACATAAAGGAAGGCAGAGTATATTTGCTATTCGAGTGGAAGAGCTCCTGCAGCACGAGGTATGACTGATAAAGTTTAGCACATTCATCATGGAGTTAAGGTCAGTGAATTAGTTATCTCATGCTTTATGAATCAGTTTGAGAGACTATTCAAAGCATATAAATTTGGTGAACTGGTTATATGTTCATTTTTAAATATTAAGGAATGCACATTTAACTAAAAGGAGGAAAAGCTGGCTTTTTGCTTTTTTCTTTCTTTTTTTTAATTATTTTATTTTTTAAGCAATATTGTTAAGTATAATTTCCAGAAAGTCAGTGTCACATAGCATTCCGAGAACAGGACAGAAAGGAAAATCGGTACTTACCTAGCTTTGCTGATAACTTGCCCTGTTAGCCAGGCTTTACACTCCATATTTCGGTACTTAAATGTACCCATCTGTAAAACTGTCATAATCTCGTTTTCACAGGAAAGTTGTGAAAAGCAGATTCATAAAAGTGCTTTTGCAACTTATGATGAACTCTATATTCAAGCAAATAATCCTGCTTCTTGCCTATTTGTGAAAAATTTACCAGTTAGTTGCAATTCTTTGATAGAACATTTTAACTAAACAAATATGACATGCAGGTCATTGCAGAAATGTCACTATCCATAGTTTCTTCTTTAGTGGATATATAGGAATACTTTGTAGCTTCCCTGTCCAGATAATGTGGTCATATTGTGATGATTCTTTCTGTCCACAAATGGTGTACAAACAGCTGGTAAATCCTTGAGAACTCTTAGACTTTCTGGGTAATAATTCACTGTAGTGAATATGGGTGTCAGTGTAGACACCTATGCCTGGGATGGTAATGCTGTTATCCTTACAGTGAATGGAGAAAGAAGAGGCACGTTTAGGGCACAAATTACCTGAGACATCTGCTAGAAGGAGGTGGGATGTTCCCTGCAAGTGTCTCTTTCTATTGGTGACCAAAGAAGCTGGGGTTCAGATGTAGGCAGTGGTCCTGCACCTGCCTAAGGTTAGGTGAAACTAATCCTATCCTGAGCATGTGGTAAGCCAACATAAGCACAGTCATGAGAAAACTTTTAATGTGATTTTTATCACAAGCATTTTTTTGCTGCAGTGTTCTTTGAAATCTTTGAAATACCTGGAAATACAAGTCCTTCTTGTAGGCTTACAAGTAGGGCTATAGAGGAGTGAAGGCAGTGTGCTGATTAACACTGATAACATGCAGCTGTGGCCTTGCCTCAAAGGCGGTGGGTTGATGGACACGGACGATGTGCAGGTGTAGCTCATTCCTGCTAAGTGGTTAAATAGCCCTGAGGATGGGGGCAGAGGTGGCTGGATGGAGGAGGAGCAGTGTGGTCTGGCTTCTGGAGGAAGGAGAAACAGCACGGACAGTAGAATCTGACCGACAGTAAAGCCTTGTTGCAGCCTGATAGTTTGTTTTTGCTACAACATAATGAGGCGGTTATTAGGGAGCAAATATTTTAATGGCAAAGATATTGACACATAATTTTAGAATGTGTGGGTTTAGGTTTGTGCTACTTAACTTCTTTTTCCCTAGAACGTTAGTATACTTACTGCAATAACACCTGGGGGTCTATGGCCAGGAAGTAGGAGCCTGCTCTGCCCATAACTTTGGAAGTAATAAAATAGAAAGAATCCCTGTCCTAGCAATCATTGTCTCTTATTTATGGAGGAAAAGTTGCAGTAAGTGAAAGCAGTTAAGGGAAGAAGTGATGTGAGATAAAAGTGAGCAAGCATATACTGGGAATAATGTTGTTGACTTCTGTGCAGTTCATAATCTGTGTGCTTGGACTTCAGGAGGTTTGTTTTTTTTTTTTTGGTTTGTCTTTTGTATTTAGGCAAACACTTCCACTTCTTATTTCCAGTCTTATAATCTTTATGGGAGGAGAGATGCTTGCTTTCCTCCTTAAAATACATTTAAGTATAATAAAGTTTGCTGTTCTTATTAAGTCCTTTGGGGGGCATTGGTGTCTTGAACATATAACTAATTGTAAAAGTAGCAATTTTGCACCCCACCTCTCTTTTTGAGAGTACTGGTAATTTGTGGCACAGCAGATTGTATAGCTTTGTTATGTTTTTAGCTTTGTTTTGTAATTTATTTGAAATTTAACAAGGAGTTGGTTAGACACACAGGTGATGTAATTGACAAATAAAATATTATAAAAGGACAGCAAGCTGCCCCCGGGCCGGCAGCCAGCCCCGGTGGCCCAGGAGGCCGGTGGCGCCCCGGGGGGCATGAGGAGGAGCGTGGCCAGCAGGCGCAGGGAGGTGACCCTGCCCCTCGGCTCTGCCCTGGGGAGGCCGCCCCGGGAGCGCCGTGCCCAGCGCTGGGCTCCCCAGTTCCAGAGACGGGGAGCTGCTGGGGAGGGCCCGGCGGGGGCTGCGCAGGGGGTGAGGGGCCTGGGCACCTCCCGGGGGAGGGCAGGCCGGGACACCTGCGGCTGCTCAGCCCGGGGAAGGGAGGGCTGAGAGGGCTCTGAGCGATGGCTGCAAACAGCTTCAGGGCCAGCGCCAGGAGGACGGGGCCGGGCTCTGCCAGCGGTGCCCAGCGAGCAACGGGCACACCCTGAAGCACAGGCAGCTCCATCTGATGAACATGAGGAGGAACTTCTTTACTGTGAAGGTGGCAGAGCACTGGGACAGGTTGCCCAGAGAGGCTGTGGGGTCTCCTTCTCTAGAGATGTTCAAAACCCTCCGGGGCATGATCCTGTGCAGCCTGCCCTGGGTGACCCTGCTTTAGCAGGGGTTGGACTAGTTGGTCTCCAGAGGTCCCACCCAACCCTGGCCATCCTGTGATTCTGTGATAAAACTAAGGATTTTGAGAAGTGCTTGAAATAATTTCTTTGGCAGAATAGTGAGAAGGTGAGATTGAACAGAAACTGGAAATTGGTTATTGAAATACTTGAACCATTTTGTATGCTTTTTTAATAGTAGTTTTGTAGCAATACAAGGAGAAAGAAGTCTTTGGGGGGAAAAAAAATAATTCTGTATGAAGTGTCTTATATAAACAGTGCAGGCTTAAGGGGAGAAGATTACTAAGACTTTTCCCATAGCAGTGTTCTGTAACTTACATAGTTATATAAGGAAAATAGGAAACAAAAATTGTATGTGATTGATATGTGTGATGCCATTATGTATAATATAGCTTGCATGAATTAGAATCAGTTACCTATATTAAAAATTCCAGTTGTTCACATAGAATTTGAGTATGCATTTATGTCATGGAAGACAGAAATTTGGGATCTGCTAATTGCTGTATTGCTTCCCTTTCTTCAGGGACAAGGCAAAATTACAGTTGTTTTGTTTAGCTACAATGTGTGATTGATATATGCATTCTTTTGATGTTTAGTATCAGTCTCTCCCTTCATGATTAAGGGAATGTAACGTAAAGAGAAATAACAAGCAACATGCAGAAAGGAGAGAGATGGGAAAGCAAAGAAAGAGCATTGGGTTACACCCATTCAGAACTATTAGTGCATTTCACTTCCTTGTTGCAGAAGAGGGTAGGAAAAATAAGAATGAGTAGAAAGATGAACTATAGGATTTATTATCTTTTGGTGTCCTTTCCCACACCACACCACCCCCCCCCCCCCCCAAAAAAAAAAAAAGAAAAAAAAAAAAAAGAGAAGACAGCAAAGATACAGAGAAAAACAACAGTTAACAATATCCATTCAATTGAGGATAGTGGCATGAAGACTTGGTTTTGAAAATGCCTTCTCCCTCCATTAAGGAACTAGAACCATTGTGTACATATCTAAAAAAAAAGCCAAGCAAATAAACACAGTTTTAACCTGTGGACAGGAGAAAATCTTAGCATCTCTGACTGAAATGGAAGCTTGTTAATGAAAAGAAAGGTTATTTCAGTGGACTTAAAATTCATTAATGTCAGATGTCCATGCTTCCACTGGGAAACATTGAGAATTTCACAGGAGATTGAAAATTTTGCTTCTAGAAGAATTTATCTGGAGCAAAGCCCCATTCAGACACTAAGTGAGCTGTCCCAACCCTTACACGGAGGCAATGTGTGGCAGGCACAGTTTGCCTGACATAACCAGGATAAGCAGATCTAGACCTCAAAATCTGCAGGGATCAGATGCCTTTTTCTTTTCTTTAGAAAATAATCACAAATAACCGTCCTTCTCAGCTGATTTCTGTTAAAAAAATTATTAAATATCAACAAATAAATCCCAGACATGCAAAGTTAAGTACATATAGAGGAAATGTTAAGATTGTTTTTTGATTTTGTGATCTAATAAAGAAACATTTTTAATGAATGAAGCAATTGCATTGCTGTCACTGATGAAAACATCGTTAGCTTTCTTTTCAATTAAGAGCTTGGCATTAATAAATCAAAAATATTTTGCAGTGTAGCCATCGAACCTCCCTTCCAATAACTCCTAGGCACATGTAGTTAAAAGTAAATTTGAAACCTCTTCTTCAATAAAGGATGTAGTTTATCCCTCCAAAACACACAGAGTAATTCAAAAGACAAGCAAAGGATTTTTCATTTTGTAAATATGTGTAGAGCTCTTCTGTTCTTGTAATTTTTCTGCATAAAGTGTGGTGAGATTAAAAGGCCACAAACATGTTCCTGGCCATTCACTTCCGATTATAAAATCCTAAAAAAAGTGTATCTTGCCAAGCAGGAAAAGTCAGTTGTGCAGTATTCTTCTGGAAGATTGCCAAAAGCAGATACATTAGCAATGGAGGAATGTTTGCTATCATTGCTGGCTGCCTCAATGGAAAAAACAGGTAGGTAGTACAGATTTGAACCAGGAATCTAGGATGTCATTCCTCACATATTCTTAATACCTTAAAAGCAGAAGGTGGCTAACTTTTCTTTTATTTGCCTGCCTGAAATTCCAGTGTTTTGAGACACTATTGAGGAGCAAGCCTATCTCTCAGCTGTATCATGACTCACTTGTCTCTGTGATCTGGGTGATACATCATTGATTGCAGTTTCCCTCTGACTTCCCTTCCCCCAGACATCCATTTAGTACTGTTGAGGCTAATGCCTTCCCCTCCTAGCATTTATCAGTGAGTGACCTTTCCACTGCACCAGTGGATGGTCACCTGGTTCCAAAATTGCATTTACACACTTCTGCGTCTTGCGTAAGGATCTGGAAGCAGATGGGATTTTTTTCTGATGTCTGCTTGTGTCATTTCTCAATAGTTTGTTCCGTGCCTTCAGGATGAGAATAGGTAAAATGTCTCTTTCCCCATTGAGAAATGGAAGGGAAAGAGTTGTTCTGATTGATGCTAAAAAGGGTATTTTGTTGTTGTTTCTGCTGCAGAAATGCTTGTTTTCATAGAAATATGAGTACAGAATAATTTTCGATTCATTCTTCCAGTGGCTGATGGAATTACTTTTACAGGGCTCTAAATAGTGGGAGCTTGCTGTGAATGAATGCATGTCCCCATCATAGCGCTTTATTGCCATTACGTGTGTGCTGAACAGTGGACAGGGTGCTCCAAAACCACCAAATGTGGGTTTCAGTGGTCTGAATTGCCATTGTCAACTGACTGAAAGGAGATGCTCTTCACTCAGATACTAATTGTCCATTAAGGTTCCATTTGCTTTTCTCTTCTAATTATTTCATATTGTTTCAGTCAGTAAATGATCCCTCCCTTAGTCACACTCCTTTACAAACTGTTGAGAGCTTTCTTTCCAATTTGTTTTATGTAATAGACTCTATACGATAGCTTATACTGAAGCAGAAAACTGATCAGTTGATGTAGGTTTGTAAAGAGCTCTGCATTATTTTATCTTCCACAAAAACAGCTTGCCCACTGTCACTCGATAAATAGTCTTTAACAATAACATAACCACAGGGTATCTCCAGTATGCATTCTTTAGATAAAGTCCTCATTAGGTTAATGTAAGATCACTGGCTTTATCCTGCATTTTATTTTATGTAATGAGTTCCTTTTTATACAATAACACTTACGAAAGAAGAAATTTTTGGCTCATAGGGAAGAGATGGATGAATATAATAAGGCTTCTGTTGGAGGGATTTATGATGTATATTTAGCATTGCAGACAACATAGTAAATCACTGCCACAGCCAACGTGAAAGATATATTAGTTGCCATTTGTTTTTTACCAGCCTATCTAAGTTCTTTTCAGATGTCATTCTAAAGATTTATAAATCAGTCTCATTTCATGTTATTAAAAAGTCTATTACACATTATAATGCAGCTCTAAAACATGGGAAATTATTTCACTTTTGTTGTTGGTACCATTAGTATCTCCTCCCTGTTCTATGATATTTAACCTAGATAGAAGCAGCACTGGTGCCAGTATTGTGAAAACAACACACTAATTGGAAAGGCAGATAAAATGTGAAAAATGTAATGGTCATTAAGTTTTCCCCAGTTTCCTGAGACGTCTGTGTAAGGTGATGTTAGGTTCTTTAGTCAGGTGGTGCTGCTAATCTTAAAACACTGAAAAGAAATTATCCATTTTGAAGTAGCTTAGAAGAACAGGTTCAGTATAGTGTTACATGAACTGTGTCCATACTGTTACTACAGGAATATCTATATCAGAGGATCAATTGGATTTTTCTGTTGAAACATCATAGGAGCATCTGTGGGCACACTAGTTGAAACAAGTGTTCACTCACAGGGACATGTGTGTGACATGACACACGTCACAGAACATTTAATACTCTTTTTATACTGCCCAGCACAATCAGATCCAGAGAATTGATTAAGGCTTTTAAAAAGTGGAAGGGGTTGGAAGAGAGTTAAAAACTCAAACGGAAATGATTACATTTGAGTGGATATTCATAACTCACAGTTTTCAGTTCCCATGGCCTCTAGTAACTAAACATGGTACTTGAAAATGCTCCTTCGATCAAGAGTAAACGTATCCATTGGAGGCAATTTTTGAAACTTGGAAAAAAAGATCTGAAAAATAATTAGGAGTGTTTGGTTTTGTTGTAACGTATGGCAACTTCTTCCAGACATCCATCCAGAGAGCTGTAATATCAGCAATGGTTTCAGTCAAGAGGGAAGACAGGTTGTATGGGAAGAGGGTGTGTAGTGAACTGACATGACTGAAAAGCAATAAATGAAAACTTCTTTTGTAGCTCTCGGAGAAAAAAAGTGGAGAGCTCCATCACTACCAGGTTTGCATTTTCTTCAGTAGTAATTTGCTTGATCTCTTTCAGTTCACATGGGATCTGTTTTACTCAGGTGCAGGGATATATAGATGGCTGGTTAATAACAGAGAGTTTTTGTTCTTTGTATGTACTGTATTCAGTTCTTTTCCAGATAGTTTGAATGTGTTATGCCTTATTTTCTTTAAAATACTGTTCCCTGGAATGACTTTTTTCTACAGGGTTTTTTTTCCCCCCTTATCAGAGAATTCAACTCGATTGTTTTACCCCCTGACTACTTCTCTATAAATTTTTCAAGATTCTTCTTTTGGGGCATTTTAATCCCACCTCGTCTGTCTTGTGTAATAGCTGTATGTATTAAACTACCATAAATTTTACCTGAATAAGGACAACATACTTGGCTTGTTAATAAACTTCTTAGCAGTCCGAGGACTGGTTTTGTAGCCCTGAAATTTTTTTGAAGTATCGCAGTCTGAGGAAAAAAAGGTGTTCTGTTTACTTGCTGTTTATTTTACATAGCATTTCGGCATTTAAACTAAGGGTATTTAAAAAATGAAAATATGTGACTGTATTATTCTGTAGATAATCCCAGTGAGCCAGAATGGTGAGCCAATTTGTATATTTTGTTTCATTATGTAGAGGAATATAATATTTGTAAAAAAACTAAATATGCAGTCTTTATTCTTTGAATTTCCTTTTGAAAATCTCTCTTATAAAACTGGAGCAACAAAAGTGTAGACTGTATATTTATAGTTTTATGTTCTTTACATACATACACATATATATGTATGTGTGTGTACATTTACCAGACAGTGTAGCTTCCTTATGAAACCTAATTCCTTGATCTGCTTCTACCACTCTTTTTTTCCTTAGTCTACCTTTGCAGGAATACAAAAAATCATTATAAAATTTTAGTAGCAGCGATTTTAAACTCAGCAGCATCCCGTCTGCAGTTTCACAGGCTACGAATTCCATATATTTCAAATACGGAAAACTAATGCATACTTATGATCAAGACTAGGCAAGCTAGATTTAAAAGGTCTTTTCACCTGTGATCAGAAAACACTGTGGCACTGTGACAGAAGGCGTAGGAAACCTTGTAAGATAATTTTGCTTATTCCTTTGGGAAAGATCGCAAGAGGTAGAAGAGCTGTCTAGTATCACACATGCAAAGTTTGCTTTTCTTGTCCCTCCTATTCAGAGCTTATTCAAACCTTCTATGAAACTACTGAAAGAGTTCAAGGAATAATACATTTTTGTTCCTGTTACAAGTAGTTGCCTCCAGTGCTTCCTTCGTATCTGTTAGTTGCCTGACCCAGTTTCAATGCACCTAAATACAAGTATTAAATCAGATTTTCTAAGTGAGGAGTCTTTCTATATAGGTAGACAGGCAGAAGAAACTTGATGCTGTAGTGAATAATCTTGAGGGCAACAACTGTTGTATGAACAAATTTACTTGTCTGTTTTACTGTCACCTAGTCAAAAAACCTGCACTTCTGAAACGTGGATTGTTCCACTGTTGCTGATGCTTTTTTCTGGCAGTAGCAATCTGTACAACAGTACCTGTGTGAGCTTGGACATGTAGATTAGGCTGAACCTTAATGTAAATGCAAAACAGAGTCGCTAGTCTTCTGACTGCTAGCAGGAGAAAACGGCAACCATCTTTCTTATCTGAGCTCTTCTTTCTACACTGGCTGTTGTTCAATGCTCAGAATACAACAGGTCTGTTTGCCATCATCATGAAAGGCCCCCTGGGGAAAGGCTCGACAAGTGTGTTTCCATTTGTAGCCCTTTGGACTGTTCATGTGTTTAAGAATACTGACGATAATTATCCAAACTTAATGACAAAAGTGAAGGAGGAAACCCACGAGTCAGTCTTCAGATCTGAAGACATGCTCCTTTTGAATTTACTTTTTAAGTTTCGAAAAATAGGTGCAGATATTACAGATAGGTGCTTTGTGCATGTTTGCAATATCATCATCATTGATAGCTTCCTTTTTACAGGAACAATGCCCTCAGAGGACCAAAATACCTCTTTATTCTTGATTGCCTGAGGACAGAAACCTTTAGGATAAGCAAGATAATAGGAACTAAAATAGCTCCAAGTCCCATTAACTCTAGCCATCATAAAGCACAAGTAATGCACACTTAAACCAATCATTATTTATAATGAATCCTGAAAATATGATATAAAGCCTGAAGCCAAACTCAGATTAAAATCAATATGATGTTCCATCAGTACTGATGTGTCTTTTGGAGTCAGCATGTAAAACAAAATTATTATAAAAGAATATATTCATTATAAACTCTGATTTTTGTATTTTAAAAAAATACTGATTTGCAGTTGTGTTGTGCAAAAAAAAGCAATGTGTATGGTTTGGTGATAAATCCTTTGAGCTCTTCTATGATTTGCAATGTAGCCAGGACCCATTAAAAAAATAATATTTTTGCACCTCATTACTCCTCTTAAATCTGTATTAGTATTTTTATATAACTTTCAGACTATATTAATACTGCAAATCAACTATAACATTGTAATATTGTAAATATTTATTTCACAAAATAAGATAAATACTATTACTTCATATAGGAAGGTGATGATGTTGCCATGTCATTGTTGAGGGGAAAAATCAATGGTGCTGATACCATCAAAAGACTGGAAGAAGAATCATCTTCCTTGCAGTCCCTCTTCCTTGTGAGTGTCAAGAGCCTTTCTTCCTATGAGTGTATTCATGCTGTTATTGGCTTCTGTTTGAATGAAAAATAGTCAGATGCGATGCTGCTTGGTCACCAGCATGGTGTATGTCAAAATAGGATATAAATATCAGAATCCAGATCAATATTTCCAGTTTTTCTTCATATCTACTCCTCTGTCTAAGGCTGTTACTTCAATCAATTTATTTATTCCTATTAAACACCACTTATTTGTAGTCCCTGTCACAACTTGACAGACTACTGACCTACGTTGTTCATTTAAGTTTATTAGAGCGTGTCCGGAGGAGGGCAACCAACATGGTGAAAGGTTTTGAGGGCAAGACTTAGGAGGGGTGGCTGAGGTCACTTGGTTTGCTTAACTTAGGGAAGAGAAGACTGAGGGGCGACCTCATTGCAGTCTGCAACTTCCACAAGGAGGGTGGTGTGGGGGCGCTGCTAATCTCCTGTCTCTGGTGACCAGCAATAGGACATGAGCAAATGGCATGAAGCTGCATCAGGGGAAGTTCAAATTGGACATTCGGGAAAGGTTCTTTACTGAGAGTGTGGTTGGTCACTGGAACAGACTCCCCGGGGAAGTGGTCATGGCACCAACATTGTCAGAGATCGAGGAGTATCTGGGTGATGTTCTTAGTCGTATAACTTAGTTTTAGGTAGTCCTGAAAGGAGCAGGGAGTTGGACTTTTGATGTTCCTTACGGGCCCCTTCCAACTTGAGATATTCTGTGATTCTGTACTGATAGCCCAGTTTTTTTGCCTTTCACACAAGTAAGGAATCTTGACCTTCCATGGGTTCCTGCAACAAGCAGAGGAAGAAAAACATATGTGTATTTTTCAGTAGCAATGTTCAGAAAGCCCAGAGAAGTGAGAATTTTCTACCCAAGACCTAGTAATCATCTAATTTTCCCCACTTATCATATGTGTAGTTTTCAAGATGCTAAGGTAAGACTCTGAATGGAAAGCAGCTGTTTAGATTGGGATGTTGCTACTAGAATAATATTGTGCAATGAGAATTTTTTCTTTATTAGTTGTTGCATGTATGCATGAAAGTTAAAATATAGTCATTATTTGCAAAGTATAAGCCATTAATATAGCCATTACTTATGAATGGCATTGTCAAATACATACAAAAAACATTACTTCATTAAAAACCTATTTGTCTATATAGCTTTTGATTAAAGCACCATGAAGCTGTGAGTTTAAAGCACTATTCATTTTACTGTTTTGTATGTGGATAAACAGAGACTTGTGGCACTGACTGCAACCTTCCATATAAATGAGAGAGATCTAGAGAAAGAAATATTTATAAGCAGATAGAAGGGTGTACAAATCAGAGAGATCATCAGTGATATGCTGACTCTGAAAGTTTTCTAGATGACTTTTCAGGTCACTCTGTAAGTTTATCATGTGCATACGTAATGCAAAAATGGTCTAGATGCATTAATATGACACATGTATCCATGCAGTATTCCATTTGATCTGATATAAAAATAACAGAGAAAAAATAATGCATTAAAAAAATCCATTGTGGGTAGAGAAGAGCTTGTTATTGACCTCAGTGGGGCTATAAACACCAGTTTTTCCCTCTTCTATGCTAGCTACATCCATTGAAAACGCTGTCTGTTAGAGTTGCTTATTGCCACCCAGTGTTAATACTTCAAGTACCTTAAATCATGCCTTACACTGCCTCAGTCATTCCCATTCTTGGCTAACCTATACTTGGTGTACATCCATTTTTCTGGCCTACAGCTCTTCAGACATACATAAATAACACAGTAAGCTAACACTAACCATGATAAGTATTCTACTGGTAGTAAAAATGTAGATTTTTTTCTCATGGGGGGGGCTGAAAAAATGATTTGGCTTCTTTGTAGTCAGCTTCTGCTTGCAATAAATAAAGAGTTATTTACAATGAAACACAACTCCATTTATCAGTTCTTGACAAATAATCATTCTGAAACAAATGAAATAAAGAAAATTTGGTGTATAGGTCTACTGTAGACTATGAAAATACTGAGTATTTTAGTATATATTCGGTATGTACAGTTTAGGAATATATGGGTGGTTATTTGTGATTTGTTTCCCTTTGAATGGCAGCTGCTGTTTCTATCAGGTAATCAGTGATATTTTATGTTGCAGCTATTAAGATTCAACTAAGCTATTTTTGGGCATTTTCCTTGCAAGATGGCTCCTGTAGGATCCAGTTTTCATGGCATGGTATCAATGAAACAATCATGTCTCTCTCTTTGAGAAATGTTCTGCATATACTCAGGGCTGAAGCTAAATGCATAGCAGTAACAGATCTGTTACTTAGAAAAACAGAGGAGGAATGTAGCAGTACTTAATTTGTTGCATTTATTTGTCATATTTGTAATATTTCTCTGGTGATTTTTGTTGTTTTCCTTTTACTTTAGGTTTTTGACTGCACTTAAATGTAGTTACCAATAATACCTTTTTAAAGAATGCTGATTTTACAATTTTGGTTTGTCAGGGGGCAATTTAAAGGAAACTTGTTTAGACCCAGGCATACATAAAATCTTTTTTTTTTTTTTGCCAGTCATTCTGGAAAACAGCTGCTATTAATTTCACATCAGTATGCTGTCTTGATATTTGCAGGAGGAGGAAAAAAGTCATGTTTTATGCCTAGGTCCAGTAATGCGTTTATGGGAGCAGCAGCATTGTTTATTTCAGGGTCAGGGATCTTCTGAATTGCCATTTAATTCCAGCTACAGTTTGTTAACGAGCATAGGCGAAGTTGTATTAGTAGTGAAGTTCATATATAGACGTAATGAAGCTTTTAGGCTGATACCTACTATGAATCTCTGATCAGATTGTCAGAATGAAAAGAACAGTTTCCATCAGAGAAGTGAGGAGGGGGGTCAGCAGAACCGCTGCCTTGGGCTGCCGGAGGGGCTGGGGTCGGCCTGTTTAGGAGACCGGCCGGCGGCGTCCCTTGGGAGCCAGTCCCGAGGGGCCGGGGGCTCCCGGCAGGCTGCACCTTCTTCAGGAAGGAAACGTGGAAGGTGCGGGAGCAGCCCGTCCCCGTGTGCCCACAGAGCAGCCGGCGGGGGAGACCGGCCTGGCTGAGCAGAGAGCTGGGCTGGGGCTGGGGCAGGGAAGGAGAGGTCACCGCCTCTGGAGGAAGGGCAGGCAGCTCGGGAGGGCTGTGAGGGTGTCGCGGGGCTGTGCAGGGGTTAGAGAGGCGAAAGCCCAGCTGGAGCTCAGGCTGGGCACCGCTGTAAAAGATAACGAAACCTGGTTTTACAAGCACGTGAGAAACAAGAGGAGGGCCAGGGAGAATCTGCGCCCTTTATTGGGTGCGGCAGGGAACACTGACACAAAGGGTGAGGGAAAGGCTGAGGGACTTGATGCCTCCTTTGCCTCCAGCTTCAACAGCAAGACCAGCTCCCTCAGGGCACTCAGCCCCCCGAGCTGGAAGAGAGGGACGAGGAGCAGAACCAAGTCCCCACAGCCCAGGAGGACACGGCCAGTGACCTGCTGCTCCGCTTAGACACGCACAAGTCTGTGGGGCCGGCTGGGATCCACCCGAGGGCACTGAGGGAGCTGGCGCGGGAGCTCGCGGAGCCGCTCTCCATCACTTACCAACAGTCCCGTCAAACCAGGGAGGCCCCAGCAGGCTGGAGGTCAGCCAGTGCAATGCCCGTCTACAGGGAGGGTGGGAAGGAGGATCCGGGGAGCTGCAGGCCTGTCAGCCTGACCTCGGTGCCGGGGAAGGTTACGGAGCAGATCATCCTGGGCACCATCACGCGGCACGTGCAGGACAACCGGGGATCCGGCCCAGCCAGCACGGGCTTATGAGAGGCAGGTCCTGCTTCACTAACCTGGTCTCCTACAACAAGACAACCTGCCTAGTGGTTGAGGGAAAGGCTGTGGATGTTGTCTACCTGGGCCTTAGTAAAGCCTTTGACACCATCTCCCACAGCATTCTCCTGGAGAAAGTGGCTGCTCGTGGCTTGGACGGGTGCACTCTATGCTGGGTTAAAAGCTGGCTGGGTGGCTGAGCCCAAAGAGCGTTGGTGAATGGAGTTACATCCAGCTGGTGGCCGGTCACACATGGCATTCCCCAGGGCTCAGTGTTGGGGCCAGTCCTGTTTAATGTCTTTATTGATGATCTGGATGAGGGCATTGAGTGCACCCTCAGTAAGTTTGCAGGTGACCCCCAGCTGGGGGGGGAAGTGCTGATCTGCTGGAGGCCAAGAAGGCTCTGCAGAGGGATCTGGACAGGTTGGACTCATGGAGTGATGCCAGCTGTACGCGATTCAACAAGGCTCAGTGCCGGGCCCTGCACTTGGGTCACAACAACCCCAGGCAATGCTGCAGGCTTGGGGAAGAGCAGCTGGAAATCTGCCTCGTGGGAAAGGATGTGGGGGTGCTGATTGACATCTGGCTGAACATGAGCCAGCAGTGTGCTCAGGTTGCCAAGAAGGCCAATAGCATCCTGACCTGTATCTGAAACAGCGTGGCCAGCAGGACAAGGGAAGTGATCACCTCCCTGTGTTTAGCATTGGTGGGACTACACCTTGAATACTGTGGGTTTTGGGCCCCCCA
Source organism: Falco naumanni (assembly GCF_017639655.2). NCBI lineage: Eukaryota > Metazoa > Chordata > Aves > Falconiformes > Falconidae > Falco > Falco naumanni. The sequence continues at coordinate 8,833,028 of NC_054054.1, forward strand.
CTTCAAGAGGAACATTGAGGTGCTGGAGCATCCAGAGAAGGGCAATAAAGCTGGTGAAGGGTCTGAAGCACAAGTCATGTGAGGAACAGCTGAGGGAACTGGGTTCATTTAATCTGGAGAAGAGGACACTTAGGAGGGACCTTAATTGCTCTCTACAGCTCCCTGGAAGGAGGCTGTAGGCAGGTGTGGGTCAGTCTCTCCTCCGAGATAACAAGTGACAGGACAAGAGAAGACAGCTTCAAGTTGAACCAGGGGAGGTTTAGGTTGTATATCAGGAAAATAATTCTTCACAGAAAGGGTGGTGAAGCATTGGAATATGCTGCCCAGGGAGCTCGTGGAATCACCATCCCCGGGAGTCTTTAAAAAACACATAGGTGTGATGCTTAGGGACATAGTGTAGTGCTGGATTTGGCAATCCAGGGTTAAGGGTTGGACTTGGTCACAAAGGTCTTTTCCAACTTCAATGATTCTATGTTTCCATCATCTCACTATCTGAATTTTGCATGTATCTTTTTAATATGACTGAAATCTTCCCTACATGGTGTTTTGTGAAGTTACACAGTGGGGTTTGCCTTGGAAATACTGAAACATGGAGAAACAAGAGAAAAAAGTTCCCAAAAATGTGGGATAACATACAAGGTAATTTTTGTCTAATATGAGTCTTTGTTATTATTATCACTTTGAAATATTTGTATTTTCAGTTTTAGACTTCTAAGAGTGTATGAGTAGAGTTGTACCATAATGAAAATCAGAGCACGCCTGTGATGTGCTGGTTTTCAATACTATTTTTCAGGAAAATAATAAAATAATTGCTCTTGTCTTATGGATTATTAGAAGCCTAGGACTGCAAATCCATGATAATTGCTGAGAAGCGTGTAGTCTACTTAAACCTTTTTACGTGTGAATGTGCATATGTAAATATGTGCCAGCGTGTATCCGACTTGAGAGAAATCTGTTGCTTCATTGGACAAGAATGTCTTCAGACAAGTGATCAGGGTTTAGTGAAGCCTGTGCAGCTGGGCAGCCACAGACACTGAGAAGCATTTCTAGCCATGCCATGGACACCACAGAGGAGCTACTCTGTGGCTCTGAGAGCAGGAGAGGCAGGATTTAGGATGTGTCCAGAATACCAAGCCCCAGCCACCTCTCATGTCCATTTCTGGGGTCTGTTTCGTCAGTGGAGAAAATTCAGAGCATCAGTTGGGGCATCCAAAAGGAACTTAAATTAACAACAAGAAAAAAAAAAAAAGGCTAAATTAGGTAATAGAAATAATTCCTCTGTACTTTAGAATCTGTGATGGTTATTCAGCTTAAAAGGACGCTCTCTGCCGCAGAATAAAATGCGTGGGCCTTGCTAACGCTGTGGTGTGTCTTATCTTCTTGATAACTATGGACCTATTGTTTTATAGTGTCTTGCCATTGATCAAAATTTCACTGTTCACAAATGTGGATATTTATTGCTGTATAGCAGCTTATTTTAAAAGAAGTGTTACCTTATTTGTCTCACTTTATTTGCAAAATGTGATTGCAGCTCTTTGTGTATATATAGGCATCACACATATGAACAAAGAGAGTCTCTCTGATAAAGATTACAGTTTTAGCATTTGTATAGGTATACAGAAGTAATGGATTTTACAAATGAATGTCCATTTTTAAAGTACCCATTGATGAAGGATCCTGTCTGATTTTACTTCTGAAAAGAGGATGCATTTGTTCCCCCACTCTATGTACACATAAACGAGGCAAGAAAAGTCCAAACATTTCTAAGGCTGTGAGTGTGGTAAGTTAAGCATTGTATTTAGCAGGTAAGCTTAATGTTCCTTGGCTGTTACCCCAAGTTTTGTTTTTTCTGTTATACTAGTACTCACTCCTTTTTATGCCTTTAACTCAGGATTCAGAAGTTTGCATGTAACTTCTTTTGTCCTGACTGGGAGACACTTTGTTTGGTTGGTTGGTTTTTTTTTCTTCCTCTGCAAAGAATTGGGATATGTTTTTGTGTTTTTCCTGTGTATAGAGGGTTGAGATTAAAAGACTGCTGTCTATGCTGCCTTTGGGAATTAGGGATTCTGGTCACTCACTTCTTTGTGGTTGATCAAAAAGCTGTAGTTGCAGAGAGGATTAATTGCTTCTTTCCAGATTTCACTGGGACCTGAAAGGCTATCTTCTCCTGCTTTTTAGAAGCACAGAAATCTGATGTTCTGTTCTTAAATAATAAAAGTCCATTGTAGGCACTTGAGGGATTTTCTAGTTTGTGAAAACCTGAACATTATTTTTCTTTGTTTTGTCACTTCTGGTGCATCCCATGCTAGGAACAGCCTAGACAAAGAAACATAAAATGAATGCTGGGAGTGTAGCTCTTTCTCCTGCTTCACTGTGTACAAACACTTTGTGTCTCCTAGAAGTGATCCTGTGTGCATTCATAGGCACAGATCTTCAGGCTATTGGTACAGAGCTGCAGCTACTTGCTCAACACTCCGCTAAATCATGCACTAGAACAATTTCTGGCAGGGCTGGGATTCTTTTCTAAAAGTACACACATCAGATAAAATATTACAGCTGTGTTTTAGCCAGCTTGCTCCTCTCAGATCTCTTTGCCCTGTGTCAGCAGTGAACTTTGTTCCTTCCATGCACAGGTAAATTTTAATGGCGTAATTGCTTTTTTGGGGGTCATAATTAGAGTTGTATTTAATACACTAAGGTATGTGTGAATTATAATGAAAATAAAATTCTCGGTCATTTTCCTGTGAATTGATTTGTATTACAGAAGTGATTTTATAATCCCTCTTTTTTTTTTTTTAATAGTGTTTTATCATCTGCTTTTTATTTCTTTTTGATTTTCAGTTTTTTACAAATATTACCTCCTGACAAGGAGTCCATTTTTCAATTTTTAGTTGAGGAAGGCAGCCTAGTATTGTAAAAATTTGAACTGTAAAGACTTTTGACTCAGAGATGAAGAAAAGTGATTGGGTTTTCCACATGTATTAAGGAAGGTCTGAGAAAACATAAATGTTTAAAATGTGACTGTTATTGTTGCTGTGATAAAGAGTGTTCATGATCTGTTAGCTGTGATAGAGAGTGACTCTCCATGGTTGGATTAGATGATCATTGTAAGACCCTTCCAACTGAACTGTTCTACTCTATACCCTAGACTGTTTCTTGTGTGCTGACCTTTGGCAAACTGGCTACATAAAAAACCCAAACATTTCATTCGTGCAAATGCCAATGCCCTTAGCCAGGAGGCTGAGGAGATAGGTGGTCTTGTGCTTAATGCAGCAGTCTCAAATTTAGGACTACTGGATTCTAGTTGAATGCATAAGTTATTTGTTGGTTACCTGCTGTCATACCTGCAGGAGTATTTGGGAACAGGTATAGGAATGTGGGAATTTGTGTATTCATATATGCACATGTCTTTTTAATGAAGACACAAATGTCAACAAGCTGCAAAAGTTTTAAGAATCATTTATTTCTTTTAATCTTAAAATCTTAAAAAAAAAAAAAAAAAAAGATTTTACCAGATCATTAGTTTTTAAAGCCACAGTAGTGGTATTTTCAGAGAAAATAACAATGAAATATGCTATAAGGATTTAGGATATTTTAACAAATTTGGAAGTAACAGGTGGTTGCTGGGCCTATTGTCAGGGGCATCACAGGTGAATAATGATAAATATTTATGTTCATCTGTTGTATGAATGTGTATTGTTCAATAGGTCTGAAGTTTTATTATTCTCACTGCTTTTCTGAGGCGTGGTAACCTAGCAGATGCACAAAAAGTCTGCAGGATAAACCATGCAGGGACGTGTTCTAATAACCTTAAAAAGTTGCCTTTTCTGATGGGGTTATTGTTCTTTTAAGCTGAATAACCATCACAGATTCTAAAGTACAGAGGAATTATTTCTATTACCTAATTTAGCCTTTTTTTTTTTTCTTGTTGTTAATTTAAGTTCCTTTTGGATGCCCCAACTGATGATCTGAATTTTCTCCACTGAGGAAACAGACCCCAGAAATGGACATGAGAGGTGGCTGGGGCTTGGTATTCTGGACACATCCTAAATCCTGCCTCTCCTGCTCTCAGAGCCACAGAACAAATGAGAACAAAATGTTGAAGTGATGGGGTCTGTGTCTGTGCTTCCTTCACAGGGAATAGGTGGCACCTTTACACCTGTATAGAAAATACTAATAATTTAAGTGTTATCAAAACATTTATTTCTAAAATCTGAATGTGCTCAGAAAATTTCGTATGATACACTGCAAATTTTAGTGCTGAATATTTTTCATATACACATGCTGTACACAATAGAAACATACTTTGGAACATGGTGTGGTAGTCTTGAGTACATGATACTTATGTGACAGGGTTCTCCTGTAAGTTTAGAATATCATTGTTATTGAGGATGAAAACTTGGGGTTTTTTTCTTTCTTTCTTTTTTTTTTTCATTGAGAAGATTATAAAAGGCTCTGTGGTTGTGAAGTTACTTGATTGAAGAACTGAAACTTTCTTGATATTGTCCAAATGAAGACCAGTATTTTTTCTCTTATTTAAACTTCTGTCATCACTGGAAACTACTTTTCTGCAAATGTTCCTATTTTAATTTTGGATAATTTCTAGTTCACTATTCAGTCAAACAGCCCAGCTTTAGAAATAAAGGCAGTTATGATGTCACCCTGCTTCTCCATTTGTTAGTTATATTATGTACAATCTGTGCTCTGTATGAGACTATCACGCTTTATCTTGTATGCAGCTGTTTTTCATCACTGATTAAATCATAAGTTTTGTTTCAAATATAAATCCCCACAATCAGAAGGAGGGGAAAAAAACAACCTTGCCCTATAAAGAATTATAAATAAATACTATGATGAATGGTTTAGCAACTGAAAAGTTCCATTTAAAATTCACACTTACAAACTTTAAAACCAGCAGGACATCAGTTCCATCCTCTTCTGTAAGCATTTATAAATCTATACGTCCATAGCCACAAGGACTTTGTGATCCACTTTTGGAAATATAGCAAGGTGTCTACTATAGATGATGTTGAAGAACAATGATAAGATATAAAGATGCTTCTACTTCTTGGAGATTTAGCTTTGTGTAGCTTTTCTTTTTTCTTTTTTTTTTTTTTTCACCTGTGTTGTGACAATCATTTCCGTTATTGTGTCATTCGCAATTCCCACTACGGAATCCTTCCAGCCTTAGAAGGCATTTCTGAAGACCTCATTATGTGGGGGAATATCCATTTTGCCCTTCTTCAGATCTATGACTAAGGCCTAAGTCTACTATCTATTGTCACCTAACATAGAGAAGCTTCTGCTGAGGATAATGCAGAGAATGTAAGTTAGGCTTATGCTCTGAATTGCTTCCTGGAGGAGTCTCCATGTTCTTAGTCAGATATGCACAAGGATGTATTAAGAAAAATACATTGCACATGACCACGTCATTTGTAGCTTATTGTCAAGTATGACTTTAGACAACAAGTTGTATGAAAGTTGTTACATGTAGCTTGGCACCCTTAAAAATTGTTGTAAGGAAAGAAATCAAACAATTTTGAAACCACAGTGTATGTTGCAAAATTCTTACTAGAAGGGTACAGTTTTCACATTATCCTTAAAAGACATTAAGTTTGAGTTTGACAGAAGTGCAGGGAATGGATTTTAAAATAATAAAAAAAGAAAAAGTAAAAGAAAGGAGGGAAGAATAGGAAAAGGGAAAAGAAAAAGTCACATGGTAGTCAGATATGATTTTTCATATGTGCATTTGCACTGCACTTCAACACAATTGAAAATGATTCAGTAAGTGAAGCTGCTAAGAATGAAGTAGGTGTTTCCAAGTGCCAGTCAACAGAAAAACAATAAAATTGTTGCAGAATTGAATGCTAGTGTGCAGAACTAGAAAGTGAAATAAAATGGCACTTTACTTTGTATCTACCTTGGCTAAGTCTCCTTGAGTATTTTAAATACTCTTCTTAAGAAGGTCAATGAGAACAAAACGTTGAAGTCCAGAATAGACCAGTGTTTTATTCTATCAAGCCACATAACTCCAAGAAAATATCGATCTTCTATAAAGACATCACTGAAGCATCTTACTGTGTCTCTTAATATAGCAGTATCATCTACTCCTCTGTCAAAGAAATTTCTATGAACTTACATACTTCTGCAGTCTGCTCTGATTTGAACTAATAAGCCTAAACGTCATGTAAACAACTAAAATAAAGCATATTGTTATTATGGAGGAAATAATTTGGAGATCATTACACAAGTGAACATTATAGAACCTACTTCATTAAGGTGTTGTCACAATAACTTAATCTCTTTTCATACTGGAAAAGAGAAGGGATTGCTTCTGACTTTCTGCAGAATTAATGAGTAGTAGTTTCATGACTTGTGATGTTTCTTTGGTGCACTCTGCTCAAGCTGCCCTCTGAAGGACTGCTTCTGCACTGGTACATATCACAAATGGCTAACACAAACTGATTATCATTCCCTTGAGCGATTAAAAAGGTCCAGCATTGAGTGAGGAGAGTATAATTTCATATGATAAGCATAGTTTTGTTTACAGTTTGTGTAATTTCTCTTCCTTTGGGGTTAGCCACGGTAGCGCTGCTATCCCTTTATTAGAAGCAGTATTTGGAAATCAGTAACAATTCCTTGGTTGGCACCAGTTTCTTTTGCTACATAGGTTTCCGATTCCTTGTGATTTAAAAAGCTCTTATAGCCACCTGGAAGGTATGAGAAATGAGAAGTCAAAGGGTAGTAAGTTCTCCCAAGCTAGATCTCAAGAGACCTGTGAGTGGTCCCCATCTTTGCAGCTCCAGGGTGTGATTATGCAGCTAAGAAGTGGAGGTGAAGAGAGGGTTATCTGGATAAATGTTGGAGACTTTTAAAATCTCACTTGAAATAAGTCAAGAGTTTGATTAGGCTGACTGAGATACAGACTTCTATTTGGGATGCTCCACCGGTTTAAGTACAAGCATAAATATCAATAAAATCATGTGAAAGGACATAGAGGATTCTGATGCTGAAGTAGTGAGGTAACATTAACTAAGAAAGTAATTTTAACCTGGTTGACCAATGAATTGTAATCTTGTAGCATCCTGTTAAGGATATGCTGCTTTCTTAAGAGTGACTTCAAAGGCAAAGTTTCTTTACAGGTTTCCCAGAAAATCTTGATCCAGGTAGGGTTGATTGATGTCAATCAGTGGTATATCAACTAAGGAGACTTGCCAGCTGACTTGTGCAAACTAGAAAATCCTGAACAATAGAAGATACTAGTTGTAGTACCTTTTTGCCAGATGAAATCTGGTATTCATAGAATCATAGAACTATTTAGTTTGGAAAAGACCTTTGAGAATTTGTTTTACAGTAAGGGAAGAATTATGCTTTCTTACTCTAAAAACCCTTTCTGTCTTCTTTGTTAATTTTGGATGAGTGAGAAAGTATTGCAATAACAACATGTGGGTGAACAGGTACTTAAAACTATATTTAGGAATGTAGGCATGAAATTTTAATAAATGTGAGTACCCATCATGTTTAAAACACTTGTGTTAAGTGGCTTAACAGTGGGAAATTTTGTTCAATAGAGAACAGGAATATAAATTTAAAAGATATTCAAAGTTTTTAACTACTGGGTGTACCGCAGAGTTTTTGAACTTGCATTTCTTGATTGTTCAGTCTGGTTTGCATGGTTTTTGTCATTTTCGAAATTGGAAAATGTTGAAATTGGAGCATTATTTCTGAAAATAAGCAGGACAAAAATATTTGTTATATGTGTGGGTTTGATGTGGAATCTTTCCAAAGATCCAGTGGTTTTCTTGTATAACAATATTATTTGCATATTTTTACAGACAAAGAGCTAATATTTTCTCCTTTTGGGCTTTATACTGTTTTCCCTGTGTTTCCTATATGTCTTTCATGCATACTTGCAACACAGACAGATAATGATTCTCTTCATCCTCTCCAGATCTTTAAGCTTGAGTTCCCTTGTTGTCCTATTTCCATGTTGCTCATGATTAAGGCATGTGAAAGGCAAAATATTAAAAATTTTATATTAACCGTATTTCTATATTGTTTTTTCTTTAGAGAACCTGGAAGAATGCCCTTTTTTCTTTTTCTCTTTTTTTTAATTTGTGGGGTTTTGGTGGGTTTTTTTCTTCTTATTTTTCCTTTTTCCAAAAAGGAAGATAAACATTTTTGGCAGTTTTAAAAGAGATACTTAAGGATAGAATACAAATACTTGGGTAAAGGTGAGAGTTTAAATAGAGATAATTTAGAATTGTTCCTGCTGTTAGAGTCTGATCCTCTTTCCTTGAATGCAAGCACTTGTAAAAGCACCTCCGCTGGTAGCTTTGAGTGAAGAACCTCGTTGCTTTACAAATGTGGCTGCTGCACAAGGTCTTATCCTCCCCTTCTATGATCTGGAGCGGTATGCCAGCGTATAGCTGTTGAGGGCTTTCAGCTTATCAATTCAGAGAGAGTTTGGGGATGTGGAGCCAGCTTTTTCTTCTGTTAAAGTTAAGAAAGAAGGAAAAGGCAGGGAATAAAGTAGAAAAAAGAATGTGCAAAAGAGGGAGATGACAGCAGAAACCCACAGTTCATAGATAGTGTTCAAGACTCAGATTGGCAGGTAGACCCTCCGTACCGTTAAGAATTGTCAGGACATAATTCAAAGTTCACAGAAATGAATGGTCAAAAATTATCCCTATGAGCATCAGGCCCAGAGATGAGATGGTGAGGTCAGCAGTCATGATACAACAATTTTACCTTAGTGCTATAGCTTTCAGATTGTGTGATCTTCTGTGTGGATGGATTATAAAAGAGGCAATGGCTGGAACGGCTCAGATTGTTGCTACCTTCTACATTAAATTACCACAATTTATATATATATGACATGTTGATTTGGGGCATTAATTTCAGGTCCATATTAACGTAATCTTTCTGTTGTTAACTGTGTAGACCTTTAAAAATAAACAACTCAAGTATAACGTATGCTACAATAGGTGTCTTAGAGTGTGTTTGGTGTCCTGGAATAGCTTAGAATGTAGACCACTGTGTAACAATACTTCAGAATTTGAAGTGTAGCTTCCTAATAGTATTACTTTTAATATTAGACTAAAATTGTTTTAACCACCAACCGAAATCACACCTAACATGCCTAACTCCGGAGGTAAGCAATATTCTGTTAATAATTTGGTTCTTTGTCTCAATATGACTTCGTAGTTCTCGTGGTTCTCCATGGGTTCAGTTTAGTAATGTTTTGCTTTAGAATTAAATTCTAAAAGGTTTCAGTGTTTCACTTTATTTGTATTAAACTGTATTAAATAATCACAGTATTTAAAATTACAGAGAAATATGTAGGCATTAAATATTCATCAAGATATATCTGAGGTTGATAGCATTTATGCTATTCATGTTGTATATATGGACACCCAATTAGAAAAAAAGAAGTGAATGTCCCCCGTCACCCAGAAATCATGCCACATAACATTAGCATTATAATTTAGTACCTCCTTCTCTGTCTATCTGTACAGTGCGGTCTGTTTATTTTAAGAAACATAATTAAGTTAACAGGAAAACAGTCCTTTCCACCTCCAGCTACCTTTAGTACATTTTAATCCACATATAAATTCAGGGGGTTTACTGGTAGAGTGCTGATTTCTGCAGATTTTTAGTTCCTTTTCACATTCTGTATGTCTTCTACTGTTATCTGTTTCTCTCTCTCTTTTTTAGAGTTTTCTACTCTTTAATCACCTAGGAAACCAAACATTGATATCTTCCCTCCATTACAACATATTCCTCTCCTATCTTTGTTCAAGTGATAAAACTGTGCTCATAGTGCCTCTAAGCAAGGCATGCCCCTTCTGATATGCAGGTATCCAGGTCCCCTTCTAAATCTAAACACAAACTGAAAACAGAATTTAAACTTTTTCCCCTTCTCTTTCCCGTTTCCTCTGCCCAAAATGATGTACCTGAGAGTCTAGCAGAATTAAAACCTTCATTAGCAGTACCAAAGGGAATGATGGAACACTACTATCTGCTGCATTTTATAAACTATCCTTTAGGGGTTTTATGAGCTCTGATTGTATGCAGAGTTCAGCTATCGGTTTGTTATCCGAGATGCAGCTCTTGGCCACATAGAAGAGACACCGGTATGCATACTGAACTCTTTTGTTCTGCCTACTTATGCTGAAAGTGTATGGTTCCTCTCCTTATGTGAAAAGATGTGAGCTATTGTGTGAACACTCATCAATCAAACTAGGCTTGCTACTGTGTAGACTGTTCTATTTTACCTTAGAGACAAGTTTATCATAGTACACAAACATAGTCCCATGAAAGCCCTCTTAGCACCTAGCTATTGAGTTCATGTTTCCACAGCAATGTGAACATTTTTTTTTTTGGCCTTTTTTCATCATTTTGAAATTCCTTCTACTTCATCTTCCTTATGCTGCCTGGACACAATGCAGCTGATAAGATGCACCATTTTCTTAGCAGTTGCAGGAAGTCTTCAGGAGAAGCTGGCTGGAGAGATACTGCGTTCATTTAATATCATAACTTTTCCAAGAGTGTATGAAAATTTTAACTGTTTAAAGACAAGGATAACAGGTAAAGAAGGTATTATTTTTACTTGGCCCTGTATAAATGGGGAAAAACTTTTAATGGGTGCAAATTGGGTCTGGTTTAAAAAACAAACAAACAACAAAACAAAACAAAAAAACCCAAAACCAAAACCAAAAAACCCCACAACTTTTTGACTAGAATGAAGGAGTCTGAAATAGCTTCAAATTTTATTTCTACCATAGAATTTTCCTATAAATACTATTCTTTCAAGCTTTATAATAATACAAATGCAGGAAATTATATTCAAACACAAGGCACCTGAACCCATGAGAGATTTCTATCTATACATGATTTTCATCTTGGGCTTTCCAGGCTTGGTCAGTGCTAGTGATAGGTAAACAATATAGATACTAAAACAGAGTGTCAAACTATGAACGATTCTTAATCCTGCTATGTAGCCTCTTCACAATAATAGTTTTGTGTTGATTCAGGGCATGGTGTGAAACGTCTCTCCATCAAACATGCGTAAGAGTTTCAGTGGGAGAGGCTTGGAGTTCCATTCAGTTATGAACTCTCCAAGAGCCCATCTAAACATTATTTTCATATCTTTGTTATATAGCTTGTGGTAGCTTTTTTTGCAAATAAGCGCTGCATAGTTCAGAGCCCTAAAGAATTTTTTACTGTTGATCCAGCCTACAAGAAATAAAAGTATGAAAATGCTGGGTAACTAGATGAGAGCAGTATGTGAAAGGGGAGCAGGGGAGGGACAAGATTATCCTGCCTCAGACACTCCCCACCCTGCCGAAGAGAGTGTGCCCTCGGTGCAGCACAAGCAGAGCTACTGCTGTTTCTAAGCTGCACTTCCACATGCAGCTGCCATAGAAAGAATTATTACTGCCAGCAGGGTTATCGGGTGCAATGCACGGTGTGGCTGTCTCTGAGAAGCTTCCATCAGCACTGCCGGGCAGCCAGGAGGGAGGGTGTGCCAGAGGTCAGAGATTTGCCTAGGATTGCAAATGCCAATCTGTAGCAAAAATGAAGGTTTCACTCACAGAATAGCTGGTAGTACATGTGTGTAAAAAAAGATCTAGCCTGCAGCATATATTGCCAGTGGGGAAAAATAACTGGCCTTCTGAAAGAGACCATCTCTTTGATATTATATTTTGGATCAAATTCCATACAGATTTGAAATCCTAAATATGATTTTTGCTAATTTATGGAGGCACACGGAACAAACTCATGTCTCCAGCTCATTTAACCTTCTACAGGTTTTTCTAAATGAGTTTATCAAATATGACATGGCGTCTAAATGCTTTTAAAACATTTTTAAAAGTTATGGTAGTAGCAGATATGTTTAAAAAAAGTGAGACTGGGAAATCAAGTTCTCCAAAGTTAGGAAATGACAGAATTTAAGTTCAGTGCAACCTGAATTTTAACACTTCAAATTGTGTGCAGAAGCTGTTTAATGTCTGAGGCGTTCATATTCAGTCCTGCAGTCCTGGTAGCACTGATTCCTTGCAGCCTGTGTTCTTCTCTGTGAATGTCTGAGGGTGGTGATGGAGATTTTCAAGTGACCTTCAGCAGCAGCTTAAAATGCACTTTATGTATATTTTCTTTCATGGTATTATCGTAGACATTTTTTAAAAAGAATACATGCTCCATTTTGTGAGTATGTATTTATTAAATTATTTTTGTCTTAGAAAGTCATGTCTAGGGGACCAAAAATAACAGGCCATTGTTCACTTAGAATTATAAAAAACACCATAAAAGATACATAGAAAAGGATCAAGCGCTGGCAACATCAGTTCTCCTGTTTCTTGAATTTTCAGTGTTTGATTTTCAAACTTAATGATCTTTTAATATAGATACTTTCTTAGAAGTCTAATATCCTGGTGGAAATGTTAGATGAAAAATGTCACTAGTGCATGTGTATTATCTCATATTGTGAAAGAAGACATGGATTCTATTTCTAGCCTTGATATGATGTCTATGTAAATACTTAATGAGATCAATAAGATTTTTGGTCTAAAAAAGGAATACTGTTACCTGGTCATCCTTTTTTAATACTCCAGATTTTTTAAAAAATATCTCTAATGAAAATACAAGCTTTTAATATTTGAATTGAGGTATAGTCTCCTTAATGGGAATGAGTTTAGGAATCCAATAGGGTAAATTATCTTTTGCAAAGATACCCTGGGATGTTTATTTTGGTTTATTTTCTCTTTTAGCTGTTGTGTTCTGTGAGGGCATTGTGTAGATGTATGGTTTCCTTTCAGAGAGGAGAAAAATGGCCAAATGAAATTAAATTAATGGCTTTCCTTCACCCAGTTGCAGTCTTTGCGTAAGAGTTGATCGATGTTTTGCCATTTTCACATCTTGTTACAGTCCTTGTCATTTGAATGAATTGTCAGTGTTTTAATGTCTTGAATATTCTGTAAATTATAGCATAGGTACTCCCACCTTGTTTATATACTGAATTTTGATCGTCCTATCCACTTTATCTTTTTTCAGTTTGTAACTTTGCTAACTACTAAACAAGTGAAATATATGACCAATCAAACTTCAAAATGTTTAAAACAAAGCAGTGACTTGATCTGTCGTGTTTCATAGATGGCATGAGGTACTATACCCCACCCTGGTTTAAATCACACTGAAACACGTTCGTATCCATCTTTCATCTGCTAGTTTTGTTTTGGGTTTTAGCTAGCCCGGTTTAAGTAAGTGCCTTCTCACTGGGGTGAAATTATCCTCGGACTGTGTACTACTCTGCTTTTCTCTCCCTGGGATAAAGGAGATCAAAATGAGGAGTGTGGAAGAAGAACCATAATGCCTGCTAGCTGATTAAAGAGTAGTTACTGGGGCAAAAGGGGAGGCACTGGGAGCTGACAAGGTCAGTGATGCATTCTGGAGCTGGACTGTGTGGTCTGTGTGTTGGAGAGGGAGGAGGAACAAAGGAAAAATCAGGGGAAAAGAGAAGGGAGAGAATATGAATGGAAGGAAATCTTTTCCTTCCTTTCAACCTCGAGACTAATCCTGCTTAAATGTTTTTCTCTTAGCCAATTTTACTCCTCTGCTGCCATTCCCTTTCCCCCTTCCCTTCCCCTTTCCCCTCTAGAGAGAATGTAAAAAAAGAAAAGAAAGCATAGGGGATAAAGCAATAGAGTTTAATTTTCTTCATTGGCTCCAGGACTGTGTAGATTGCTTCCCCTTTCACATGTTGTGGAGTGCTTAGTAGTGTTCTGGTATCGCCCACCCACCTGCATTTTTGATATTGTCACTAGTTGTGATGAGATAAAACTGGGAAGGGGGGGTGATATATATGACTGGTTTTCAATTCTGTCTGTAACTCAGCATGTTTCTTGTATGTACAAATATATTTTGTGTAAATTGGAATATATCATGGGAAGAAGTTGGCAGATGGAACTCAACATGCACAGAAACTTTGATCATTAAAGCGGTTCAGTGTTGGAGATTCATGTATGCCAAGAATGAAATATTTCTGAATGTGTGGCCTGACTTTTTATTATCAGAATATATATATATATCTTATGCATAAGTGTTCTCATACTATTTTCAGCACATCTTTCACAGGGTTTGGGTGGGTTTTTATCAGTGCAGAGTGCATTGAAAATGCTGTTGAATCTGAATAGTAGCGTATTAGGCTTAGCTGAAGCAGACAACTACAAAAGACATTGGGGAATGGAGACTTTAGCTTGAAATATTAAATGAAGTGTGCCTCTGATTTTCTAAAAAAGGTATGTTTGTAAGGTGAGGATAAACTGAAACGTAGGGTAGTAGAAAATAAACCATGTGGTTTATATAATCTATAATTAGTAAGAAAATTATGTTCATGTAACAGTTACAGCTTGTTTAGAAAATGAATCAACAAAGTGAACAAGTCGGAGATAATTATTTTTCATTATGTCCCTATTTCTATTGTTTTCAATCTGTGGATCTGTGTAGGCTCACACTGTGGCTCTGCCCTACTTTAGCAGTCAGGTGGTTGATTTTTTTCTTCCATGTCTTTGATTACACCACTATAAAAATGAAAGGAGCTTCATCAGTTTTTAGTTTTGGTCTGGGGACTTTTCCCAGCTCTTGAGCCTGAATGAATATTTAAGCAACTCATAATGCAACAATTGTTATTCTGAGGGAAAAATAAAAAGCAATACTCTATTGAACATCACAGTAGCCTGATGAAAAGGTAATGGCACCTTTGCAGAATAGAATAAAATCAAATCCTAATTGTTTTGGTCAATTTGACTTGCCAGCAAGTCATGCTTTAATGTCTGCATAAATTAGAAGCCTTTTCTCTGTTCAAATTCCTGTGGGGTTGCTGTCTTTGGCTTCTGTCTACTTAATTCAGCTCAGCTACTGAATGCTTTTGGATAATGTCATGATATTTCCATTAAAGAATTCAAAGTTGGTGAGAATAAAGGTGTCAAACTGCTATTATTCGGTTGAGATGAGTTTCAGTGATAAGCCTTTGGTTTGGCAGATTCCTCGAGTAAAGGATGTTAGTGAATCAACTGAGGTGCAGATTCAAGGGCAAAGCTGTTTGCCCCGTGTGCCTGCAGTCAGGGTAAACTGTAATGCAGACTACAGCAAACTTCTGGTGCTGGTGGCTGATGAAGAAGAAGAGTATGCCAGCGCTTGCACTGGCTTTGAGGAGTTGGGCACAGACGGGAAAGGAGAATTAACATTGATTATTCCTTTCTGAAGGTAAATTAGGTCATGGGATAAGTACTGATTCATGAAGTTAGGTGTTAGTCTGCTCTTGGTTATGTATGTCCTGCTTTTCCCTTTTTTTCTGCTCGAAATATAGTGTATAAAATATTCTCTACAGTAAGGCTACTAAACATTGAGTTTGGCTGTCACTTTACTGTGAGTCTAAGCCTCCCAATAGAGCACTGCTTTATTTTTTTTCTTTATGGAGTGAAAGGTACATTAACACAAGGAAGGTCACTGTATTGCCAAAACAGAGCTTGCCATAATTTCTGAACAATGGAATTAAAATACAAAAGATTAAACCCTTCAAATACTTGTAGAGTTGTGTAGTGGAAATGGGTAGTTCCAAGTACAGACCAGAGGAAAGAATGTACAGCAATCTGACTTGCAGATTATTAATTGCTTTGTCTTGACTAAAGGACACAAAAACTTCAGTATGTTAATAAAAAACCCCACAGCCAACAACAACAACCCAGAGGTTTAAAAAAAGTGTTTCTAACCACTTTTTGTAAAAGCCCTACTGAATACATGTATAGGCACCCTAGAGTTCGGACAAATCCTGTTATTTATCTATCCATTTGGATGACCTTGAGATGCTATCATCCTGACTCAAATCAGCTATATTCTCGAGGGGGGCAGCAGGGGAAGAGCTGGAGGGGACCCAGCGGAAAATGCATAAGGAACAAGAAAAAAAAAAATTCTTTTCTGGGGAGCTTGCTTTATAAGATTAGATTATAGCTAGCAGAATCAAGGGCACGTAGGCATGGCACATGATGATTATGATTTATGGGAGCATTAAAAAGGAAGAAAATCAATATATATTCTAAAAGTTCTTTTTTGCTCAGATTAATCTAAACCCCTCCTTGGGTTCGTGATGACAGAGGAAAGCTGTGTTGATAAGAACTTTTCCTTTTTTCCCCAACAACAGTTTCAATAACTGTGTTAATGTACAAAACTAGCTTTAGAAAATGATCTTTTTGTAGCCTTTCATTTTAAAAAGTAAAATCCAGTAGATACAATTTGCAATAAATTTAAGGTCAAAAGTGACATTAGATAGGTGTCTGCTACTAATAAGCAAAGTAATAATGGCGTACATGAAGATCCTATTAACAGGATACAAAACAAAAACATTAATCTCTCCACAAGAAATGTTCTCCCCTTCAGCTCTTTCTGCCAGTAACTTTCTTTGTTCTGATGCCTGTAGCAAAGTGGTATCTTCAGCTGAAGATCTGTTCTGGTTTTACTTTTATAATTTAGTGCATCATAGATCTAATCAGATGTTTGTAGCCAGTTAAGAAGGGCATTGTGCTTTTTTTGGTCTTAATAATGAATGCTATTTGTTGATTTGATACAGATTTCTTATGTGGTCATCTGAAAACATTTCTTATGAGACTTTGCTTTTTTAATATATATATATGCAAATATTTTTTTCTAATAATACTAAACCTAATATTTCTAGGTTTTCTAGGTAACGTAGAGGAGAAAAAATGAAGTAATAAGATGAGCGCAGCCACATACCCAAATACCTGCCTCCATCTCCCCTATCCTATAAACATCATACAAAGCAACAGTGACTATTCAGGACTAAGACAAGTAAAGACACAATTAAGTCTCTGCTGTTACCTAAGGACTCCAATGCTTTTTGACTAGAAATAGTAAATGCGTTGTATATTTTTTCTTAAGTGTCCATGCAGTCCTTGCTGGTACTTTTTGAAATACTGTCTTTGAAGTGTTTGGGGTTTTTTTAAGCAAATCCTTTAAAAACAAAACAAATTAAAAAAACTATTAAGCAGCAGTATCTTAAAAATAGACAGATAAATGTCTATTTCACTAAAATAGTTTTGTTCCTGGAGGACTAACTTCTAGATAATAAGCGTTTACAAAGGACATCTATCAGAGTATGTACTATAAAGCAGAGATCAAGTAATGGGAACATCTGAAGGAGAAACAGATGATTGGAAAAGTTAGACACCCCTCACCTCCATCCCCCTAAAAAAACCCTCTTACATTATAGGATGTTCTACCCATATGGTAAAACCTTCTTTTCTGTACTTCAATACTTGGTTATGAAGTTTCACATTCATATCTTGTCTCTTGAATGTCTCCAAAATTAAGTCCAACTCCTCAGAATGGCTGTAGGAATAATTAGAGACTACAGAACTGTAATTGCTGCACTGCAAAATGTTAAAAACCCCATGAACTATAAAATAGCCTTGCTGACTTTGCCTCAGAAAAAAAAAATCTGTATCTTTGTATTTATTAATAGTATTTAAAACACAAAAATTTAAAGATTTCCGTGTAAAGATACCTATAAATGTCACTAAAACTTGTCTTAGAACAGTAATGAAAGTAAAAAAGTAATGTTCTATGAGCTATGCTACTTGGCAGCTGTCATGGGAAAGAAATGCTTTGTGAATCAGTGAATCTTCACAATATTTCTGTAGAATGGAGAAATGATACTTTATTCACTTCAGGTACTTTGTTAGTATAAGGTATGTCTGATGGAGCCAGTGAAAATATATGGAACAGAAATAAGAGGTCTATGTTGCCAGTCCAGTCTTAGGACAATGCAGTGTTTAGGTACTGAGAGTTTGATTTTGTTCATAAAAGTTATTTAAATTCTAATTCTTAAAATTAAATCTTATTTCTCTTTTAACACAATGACTTCTTAAGAGCTCATGTATATCTTTGCAATTAAATTAACCTTTGTTAGTAGGGTAGGTTAAGGTTGAAAAATGTGTGTTAATAATGTGGTTAAGGTAAGTGGAAAGGACAGTTTAGGGCATAATGCCTCTCTAGATGAACACTATAGTTATTAAAAGGTGCATGGAAGCAGAAGTGTAGAAGACTGTCATGTTTTACAATAAACATGTAGCTAAATTTACAGCAGGCTGGAATCCATGAAAAACAGGTAGAGGCTTAACACAAGTGTGTAGTTTCTTTAAGTTCCTTCACAATAGAATTAATATAGCTCCTTGGTAAGTAAGCATGGAAGATAAGTTGCAATGCCAGTGAATTACCAGTATTTGGAATCCTGTTCAATTTGTGGACAGCTGGGTGAGTGCTGTCTTGTTCTTATCATTGAATGGCAAGCAATTCGAATAGTGTCATGAGCTTCTACCAGGTATGTTCCTGCTCAAAAACTGTTAGTGCATTTATCCTCAAAACACAGAGAAATATTGGCTCTGTAATGAGTGGTAAACTGTGAAAAGAGGTAAATATTTTGAACATCAATTAAGCAAGCTCTTGTCCAAAGTTAAGTAAGTCTCTTTTCAGTGTTCAGTCATAATGATGGTAGTACTTCTGTCATGCAAAGAAGCAGAATCCTAAAGACTGACAGAGTGTAAGTAAGGAACAGTGCTTTATTCTGAGGGATGCTTCAAGCAGTCCTTGTTTTCCACAGTAAATAACTGTATTTTTGTCTTAAATAAAATTTCTTGTTCTAAAATGCACTGGTTATTTGTCATAAGTATCCATATATTTTTTAAATCATGCTTAAAAATTTTAATATGCTTCCATATCTTTTCAGGTGTTTTGAAATAAACATAAGTAATCTTTTTAAAAGAACAATAGAGAATAATTTTGGGTCAAAGCTCAGTCTTAATAAATGTAGTAACAAAATCTTATAAATTGTTAAGGAATGATTAGTCAACAAATATGTGGGGATATTTGGGGCAGGCTGGTCATAATTAATTGCGCAAACTTTGAGAAACCGAGAGACTAGGATTAGAAGGAAGAACACAGTATTTTGCAATGTGAAGCGTGGACACTCACTGACTTCCCTGGTATTCATACTTCTTCTAGAGTAATTCTCATTGTTTAGCTTTTTTTCAGGTTTAAAATCTTCATTAAAGATTAGAGTTTCCTGTGGAACGACCTTTTTTATTTTAAGAGTGGTAGAATCAAAATAGTTTTGTTTGCTGAAATTAATAACTGATGCCAGGTATTTGAACGCTAATGTATAACAATGAATAATAACTTCTTCCATTTTATCTGCTTATTGTTCTTTTTGGTAGAAATTACATACCTACATGTTTGTTATGTTTACAGGTTTTGACATATATAAGGTTTAATTTTAAGAATAAGTATAAATGAAACTCTTAGACTGGAAGAAATAAGTTCTTTTCAGTCCCTGGGAGTGTACTTGAATGTCCTTAAATTTAAAGAACATAATCAGTGAAAGGCACGAAAAGAGCTATTTTCAACTGTAGCATAGAGAAAAAGCCATCCTATGGGGACATGCTTCAACATTTCCATGTATTTGAGACTGAAAATTGAAAAATCTCCTGCAATTTTAGAATACTTTTGTCAGATAAGGGAGAATAATTCAGATTGTCTGCTACATAACTTCAAGATCAAATAGTGACATATTCAGAGTGTATTTTGTTATTTCACACCATAAGATGAGCTCAGTGATAATGTTAAAAGAAACATCCATTCTGATTTTCTCTGAATTTATTGGTAGCGCGGTGTTTCTCCCTCTGAATTTTACTGCTATCAGCTAGAAATAACCACATATATTCAAGTTTTGCATCATTCATTTCACATTTTATATAATTCAGATCACTTGCTACACATAGTAATGCACTTTTTTTTTATTTTCAATACTCCTAAATCAGTTTAGTTGATAAATTGAAAGCAATCCACTAAACAATTAATTATTCCATTTTGAACTCTGAAATAACAAGAAACTATTCCAAATACTTGGATGATGCTTCCACTTAATAAGGAATATGTATCCAGATAAAATCATGACCATTATCAGTCCTGATATAATATCACTAAACAGTGATTTCCTGAAAATACAGCAGTGTCAAGTATGACTACGGATATGCCTTTCCTCCTGTTCTTCAAGCACAGATGAAGGCACAAAGGAAGGAATTGAACACAAAGAATGTGTTACTGAAATACTAATTATTGGGTGAAAAAACGTTGGAATCAAGAGGTCTGAGCAGACTTAAGGTCTAGATTTCTAGTTCTTCCAGGCCTCTCATTTCTAAGAGTTTACTTGGAATATGAGTGAAAGTAAATAAGTTTACTACAGAGTGTAATACTATTGAGTTTGATCTGTTGGCTTTTTTTTTTTTTTTGTCCATCTTGAAACTGGTATTGCTAAAGACAGCAAATAATATGGTGCAGAATTCCAAATTGCTTCAATGCCCTTGCCACATTTATCACTGTATGTTGATAGGTACCTTTTCAGATAAACAATGGAAAACGTGAATAAAAATTTCCTTTAGAAACAAACTACCAGCTCTGGTGAAATGAAGGCTTTAGTAAACTGTAGCTTTGTAGACTATGAAAAGTCATGACTCTTCTGATGTTTATGTTAGTCCTGTGTTTTGTTTGCACTTTGTGAATGATAATGTGTTTTATTTGTTTCTTTTCAATTCTCTCTACTGTACATAATGTACATTGAGATAGCCTGAAAGAAAACACTTCAGTCTTGTGTAATTAATTTTTCAGTACCAGTTCACATAAATTGTGTACTAAATATTTCATTTGCTGCAATAATAAGAGCAGACAAAGACATAATAGAAAACCTATTGCATAAGTTATGTTTCCTGAGTATCAGAGAATTTGACCTACATTTTGAATGCCTGTAATGCTTGTGAGAGCTGCTGGATTGATATGCTTGAGTACCACTACAGCTTTTTGCCAAAGAATGACAATGGTTAATCACAAGAAGACAGCATCAGGAGAAGCAGAGGGGGCCTTCCCATTTCACTGTGAGCTGCTTTAATTATGTTTTAGGGTAAGATTCTATGTGCAAGATCAATCTTTTGTCTGATCTGTTTGTATCTGTTATGAGAATGCTTTTGATTATCAAGGCATCAGCTTAATTCAAATAGGATAGATATTACATACTCATTTCAAAGGCATTTGCAATAGAGCGAGAAGGAAATTCTGCCTTTCACTGAACACAGACTCCTGTGATGAGTTTTGGCCCCCACCAAGTCAGAATAAAAACTGAACTAGTGACAGAAATTCCTTCATTCTGTTTTTTGTTAGCAATCTCTTATTTGAGTTATGTATTTGTAAGTGCTGAGCTTTTTGATTTGAATATTAAGTGGAAGGAATCAAGATTGCTGCTTGATATATTTTTTTTTTTTAGAAACAAACTTTCTGAATACTTTAGTAAGTTAGTTCTAGACAGTTATTGTCCTCCCCTCCCATGTAAAAAACAAAACAAAACAGAAAACATGCCCCCCCCCAAAAAAACCAAAAAACCCAAACCACCAAACAAACGAAAACCTCAGAATCAGTAAAAGTGGCAACAACATTGACAGTATTTTATGAAAAGAGTTGTTGTTTTCCTACCATTTTAATGTATGTTGCTATGTCAGCTTCTGCACTGCGGATGAGCACAGAACAGAGATAAAGAGTGGAACAAAAAAGAGAGAAAATGAATGAAGATCTGTTTCTTCCTGAAGCTAAGGTAGGATGCAGACAATGATGATTTCATTTGCTGGACTTCACTGGTGACATATCAGTATATTGCTGATGTGGCAGGGATCTAGATGTAATGACCATGCCGAAGTTGGCTCTGATTTTTTTTTTTTTTTTTTTTTTTTTTTTTTTTTTGTGTTCCTGCTTTGTATTTGCATAAAGGAGCATAAATGTTCAAGGTTGGACGGGGCTTTGAGCAACCTGATCTAGTTGAAGATGTCCCTGTTCATTGCAGGGGGGTTGGACTAGATGGCCTTTAAAAGGTCTTTTCCAACGCAAACTATTCTATGAAAACTTTCCAGATGCAGATGGAGAAAAAGAGAAGCAGAGGCCTGGGTCACTGGTATATTCCCACTAGTCACCTTGGACTGTTTTATTGAGAAGTGTTACATTATTGGGGAAGATGACCTTGAGAAGAAAAGTTGCATTGTTCCTGGTGAGTTAGCACATAAGTTAAAATTCATATTACACTTTCCAAATAAGCAAATGGTATTGCCAAGGTTCTGCCCAACATTAACTCTACAAATAAAGCAAGTAGTGACAGATTGTGTATGAGCCATTGCAGAGTATGCTGTATTATGACAGTTGCTTTTATTACCCTAATCATTGTATTGCCAGGTACAAAAGGTTTAATATATGCATATGGACAGAATTATATTTTATGCTATAAGCACACGCTTCTGATGATGGTAGATAGATAGAACTGGTATTTTCTTCTTTGTTTTCTTTCATGATGTATATAGAGCTAAGTAGGGTTCTATGTTTTGCTCTTCTTCTTCTTTTACCCTAAAAATGCTTTGGGACCACTAGAGGAAGCGCCAACTCCTGCAGAGCTTTGAAAGCCCTAACTGCTTAGGCAGGCCAGATGCAGACATACTGTGCTGCAATTGGACACCTATATAATGGCTAATTCCTGCATAGAGCTTAACCCAGTAAGACACCAAACAACTTGTGAAAGATATTAAATGTCTCCAATGTTTAGTAGATCAGTAAAAGCTTAAGATAATCCTCAATCTCAGTGTTAGTTTCTAAAAGCGTTGAGAAGAAATGAGCGTGTTACCTTTAATAAAAATAACTATACAAAAAGCTCATTACAATTCAAATAGTTCTGCCGATAAAAAAGAATAAGCATGTTTTTTATAGGATGTAATTGTTTCAATATTTATTTTGCTTTTCTCCTTCCAGTCCCTTTTGTTATCTCCTCCAGAGTCTTTCTAATGGCAAGATACATAGTGGCAGATGAATCTGGGCAAAAAATTATTTTAGTTTTTCCTTTGCCAGTATCTATGAAACTTCCTATTTTTTTCCAAACAAATTTGGCAGAACTAGTATTCATTTACAAAGAAAAAAATAATTAGGCTGTATAGCTAAGGGGATTGCATAACTTAGCAACGAATCCCTGAAAAGATTTGTATGGACAAAGCATAATACGGTGTAATTTAAAATTGTTATATAGCGCTCTGAGAAGCCTTCCAGGTTTGTTTTGACGGGTGTACAGGACCTACAATTTTAAAATATGCTGAGGTGAATCTGGTTTTCTCATGATCAATGTATCTGTGAAAACAGGTCAAGCTTCAAGCTTCAGGTCCTTTGTTATCTTGCATGCTTGCTGTATGACATGTACAGTGGAACAGAAAGTTGGGCTAAGCTGCAGCTCTGCAGCAATGTCACTCTGCTTTTACAGATACAAATTCCTGCTTCTAAAGCTGTTACACTCATATAAGCAAAAGACAATGCAAACCAGCAAAAGTTTTAATGGGGGAAATAGAATATACTGCGCTATGTACTGTTAGAAGAGAATTGGATGAGATAGCTTATTCATACTGCAGTCTTATCCACATTGAGAAATGAAGTTAAAACCACCAGTCTTTCCTAGAGTTAGATCTCAGTCACATAGGAAAGCCTCAGCCAGTTGAGGCAATACATGTTAATATATAGCCTGAAACACAGTGTAGTCTGGAGTTTGGTACCAGAAGTCAAGAACCTCTGGACATTTGTGCATATGAACAAAACTCAAGCAAGCAATTTGTAGTTGTCAGACAAAATGGTACGTAAAGCAAAGTTAGTTAATTTTCGTAGTTAAGTTCAGCAACCTACTCAGTTGTCCTTGTTTCAGCTGGGATAAAGTTAATTCTGTTATTAGTAGCTGGTGCAGTGCTGTGTTTTGGATTTAGTGTGACAGAAATGCTGACAGGACACTGATGGTTTTGGTTGTTGCTTAGGAAAGTTTATACAAAGTCAAGGACCTTTCAGTTTCTTGGGCCCTGCCAGTGAGAGGGCTGGAGGGGCACAGGGAATTGGGAGGGGGAACAGCCAGGACAGCTGACCCGAACTGGCCAAAGGGGTATTCCATACCATAGAATGTTATGATGAGTACGTAAGCTGGGGGAAGGAGGAGGAAGGTAGGGACATTTGACATTATGGCATTTATCATCCCAAGTCACCATTACGTGTGATGGAGCCTTGCTTTCCTGGGCATGGCTGGACACCTGCCTGCCCATGGGAAGCAGTGAATGAATTCCTGGTTTTGCTTTGCTTGTGTGCATGGCTTTTGCTTTGTATTGTTCTTATCTCAGCCCCCGAGTTTTTACCTTCCTTTCCAATTCTCCTCCTCATCCCTCTGGTGAGGGGAGAGTGAGCAAGCGGCTGTGTGGTGCTTGGTTGCCAGCCGGAGTCAAACCACGACATCAGCTTTACACCTAAAGTCATATTATGTCTATGAATTAACTCCTGGAGCCTGAATTTTTCAGTTTCAAATGTTATATTTACCATTAATTATATTCTACTGATCACAAAAGCACTATCTCAAAAGTAATTCGAGTATTAAATACAACTGTTATCAAGGCTTCTTGCCTGCTGTTACAAAATGCCTGAAAGAAATACAACTAGTAGATATCTCCAGTTTACACACTGTGAGTTAAAATAAGGGTAAAACTGTGGTGCTCCATCCACACTGGATTCTCAGTGGAAGGTTTCTTCTCTTGGTGCCAGGCACCTGTCACCTTGTCCAGGGCAAGAACTTTGTCTGCATTAGAAGTGGAAGCCATTTTTAGCTGTTAGTAATTCTCTTTGTGAATACGCTGGGGTCAAAGAGATGCAAGTGTAATGAAACAGTCATATCCTAGAGCTGGTGAGTGAGGTGTGTTAAGATTAGTCAAGATGTTACAGATAGCTCAGAAAAGAAACAAAAGCAGGTGGGGCCCCTGTTGGAAGAAACAAGGGAAGTACTGTAGTGTTTCTTTATCAGAAGTCAGAGTCGGAAAAGGACAAAACCAGACAAAGACACATGCACTGTGAGGTGATGAAAAAAAGTAGTTGCTGATTTCAGAAGACATGCAGATAGGTCACTAAAAGAATCATCTGATGCACCTTACTAAGCCAACCCATGGGTAGGAAGAAGGAAAGGCATGTGTGAGGTCACTAGCCTGAGTTTAGAAATACCATCTCTTCTTGGCTTCATCAGTGTGAATGAGCAGTGCAAGGATGAAATTCTAAGTAACACTGTTATCAACAGATTTGGACCAGGAAGGCAGATAGCGATGATCACCGCACAGTTCTAGTTGGGAAGGCTAAGATACTTCAAGATTTAATTGAAACTAGGGTATTGATCAATCCCAGGTAGCTGGAACTGCTGGTTGATAACCATTAAGATGAAAATAGTATAACAGTGCCCAGTAATTTCTAATGACATGGAACAAAGTCCCTCAAGCAAGCTTTATCTGAAGATGAGAAAAAGTTAATAGAGCAGCTTGATGAGGTTGGTTTGGACTAATTGAGTGCATGGTCATTTGTATTTTAAATGTTACAAATATGCTAGTGTCTCTCCAGAGATGAAATTGATACCTTTATTACTAATTTGTAGGGCTTTAATTTAATTTATTTTAAGAAAATTATATTTTATATAAGTAAATATATCTGGATTATATGTATGCATTCATTTTTTGAAGATTAGGTCTGTCTGGTGTTCTAAATATCAGATGTCAGCTTCTGGGGAGACTACAAAACTTAAATTTGGATACTCATATTAATGTGTAGGCACACAAGTAGAGCTTTTACATGTCTACAGATCTCTTAACAATCAGGTGTTGATGGACAGCTTAAAATTGGCTTTTTTCAATGGCATTTAAAGCAGTTCTTTTATAATGACATTAAAACTTTTTAGAATCTTTGATCTTTTGATATTCTTTACCTAATGTCAAACAAATGGTCAGACATACTTTCTTGTGCAGGCTCTAATCTTTTTCTCTCTGCGTGGGTTTTTTTGTTGGTTTGTTGTTTTTTTCTTCAAAGTGTTTCATTACAAATCTGCTTTTTGGGGGTATTTTTATCACATAAATGGAGTATTTAAACAATCAGCATTAGGTTGATTTAATTTAATTCTTCGTGATAGCTTCTTGGCAAATCAGCAGTTTCTAACATGTCTATGTGTGCAAATGATGCTAGTCATCTACCTCAGATGATGTTATCATACTCCTTACTACCCTTTTCTCTAGAATACGTGATCTTGAATCCTGAATTGTTTTCTTCAAGCTGCAAAATTTCAGCAGCTTCCCTTGGGCAAACATGAAGCTGAATGGGGCTATATCATAAACTCTAAACGTGTTTATACATGTTAACCTGCTAGCAATTTGTGTGGGTTTTGTTTTTAGTCTGAGGAACTCCTTTAATCTGTCATAATTAAATTATGCATATACACAAGGCTTAATACAGCATCATAATTTCAGTGTTTTCTTAATTTTTAGTGTGGTCCTTTTGCTTAAAATTTATTTTATGGTTTAATAAAAAATAGTTCCAAAAATATTCTTCTATGACTATGGGCTTGATAACTTTTTTGGTATGTTCAGAAGATCTCTTCCTCACCGGAAGGAGCCTCTTTGCAAACAATACTTAGGCAAAGTTTCTCTGTTTATAGTTGTCAGACTCCTATGAATTGTTCTTAGCTTAAAGTAGAAACAAGTTTAGTTGTCTCCTATTTTTTTTTTTAAATGCTGTGTGATACTTTAACCAATTGATCTTGGTAAGACTCAGTCCATGCATGGCAATACCAAAACATTGAACTGCTTCAGTATTATACAGCTGCCTTTTCTCAAATTTATTGGTGAAAGGACAGGATAAAATAGCTTCCATGTTGATCAATATATTTATTTTTACTTTTTCTCTGTTACAACCTTTACAATGAAAAAATGAAGATCACATATTTTTAGTTGCCTTTTTACTCTAGTAGTGATTAAAATGTGATTAACCCCCTTGTAGAAGGAAATTTTATCAGTTTGTGTTTTTACATTACATCATGGTCTTGCAGCAAAGAATTATTTCATCTGGGGCCAATGCAAGAGAAAGGCTCGACACAGTCATGGTGACAGCTGTAGTATCTTTTTTACTAGAGCGTGGGGCATGGCTAGAGAAACTTTTTTAATGTAAGTAACGAATGGTACTTGAATACTCTCTACATTAATATTCTCTACATTCCTTTACTATTTTTTTCTAAAAATACTGCTGTGTGTCAATGAAATCTAGCCTTTTTTAACTGAAGTACACCAAGTAATTGTAGTACTTTTACATTTCATAGTTGTGTGCTTATCGTGATAGCTCCCAATAAATACGCGTTCTTCTGTTTCTTATCAAAAGTTTACGATGTTTGTATAAGAAAAAAAAATAGAATGTTTACAAGAGCATGCTATGTCATGTTTTTGAATGCTTTGGATTTCAGCTGTTTCTTTAGGTGTTACACAGACCACGTTCCCATTTGATCTCTCACTGAAGTGTGAATATACATATGCATTACTGGACATAGAGTACATTCTGTACACCTGTATTTTCTAGAATACAAAATGATTGAAGTTTCAGATGTTTTGTTCTATGAGGTTTGAATAATTGTTTCCATATGGCATGTGATAAAGAGCTGTTGCAAAAAAGGGTTGATAAAATTATTGCTTTTATTCCAGATGGCCCAATTTGTGCATCTGCATTAATATTAAAAATTTAAATGTTTTCTTTGAGAATCTCTGAGAATCAGCTGAACAGCATCCTGGGAGCCAGGAATGTCTCTTCTGGGCTGATTCTCCTACTGCAGTTCTTCTCCTTCTGTCTCAATTTTTTTTTTTTTTTTTTTAATATGCTCCCTCATAGTGTTTAACTCTAAGTTGGGGGAACTGTTTACGACAGATATCGGAAGAAGAAATTTACATACAGTTTATGTACAGATTTTGAGTAAAGTTGCATTTTAGATAAGTTTGACCCACTTTATTTCTAGCCAAAAGGAAACATAAAGGCTGAATAAATATTTAAGTGAATACAGCCTGAGTATATAGAAAACAGATGTAAATTACTAAGACAAATTGCCTTTGTATTAAAGTTTTCTTGCACAAAAATCTTTTGAGTAGCTCATTAAAAATCCCTTGTGGGTAAATTTTCTGATAAACCAACATCCTTCAGAGAGAAGCAAAAGTAGTAAGTACTTGAAAAGTGTCTTTTTCCCTTGTCAACCAAAAGCTTCATTCTCAGAAGAAAAGCTTGTATCTCTCTTGTCTGTTCGGATAAATGTTTATATTTACTTAGTATTCTAGGAGAAAAATACTGTTGATTGAGCTGCTGTGTATTCTTTAGAACCACCTGAAGATATTGTCTGGCTCTTTCTAAAGCCTATAAACTCATAGGATGTTTATTTCTCTAATCAAAATTAGTATGCAAAACAGATATTGAAATAAAGCCCATAATAATGGGAAAATATATGGATTTTTTTTTTTTTTTGGTAAGAGTTGGTGTCAGAAGGCTGCTCTTATGACCATCCTGAATAATTCCTTGTACAGAAGAAATATTTTATTGTTACTCAGGACTTAAAACAGCAAATAAAGTTTTCTTCCCCTATGTGTTTTTCTGAGTATCCCACTGTTTTGCCCTGCAGCCTTTTCTGAAATGACTTGTCCCTTTTGTGCTCCCAACTGCCATTAATATCAGACACAATTTGAATAACTGTATGTAATTTTTCTTTTTCATGCCTTGCCTTGAAATAAAATTATTAAATCTTACTCTAAAGTATTTGCAAAGAGACCATACTACTCATTTTTGAAGTTAAGCTCATTAACTAACAAGCTTTTCTTCCACAGTCTAATAACTTTCCCTGAACTCTTTTTCACACAGGTGAGTGGAAGCAGAAAGGTTTATGGTCAACTGGGAATATTCCAACAAAATGTGTCTGCATCAGAAAATGTAAATTTGTCTATATAAAATGTTTTTGCAGTATCAAACACTCACTTTTGGGAGGGGGGTTTCTTACATTTAGGATATATTTGTAGATGAGGAGCTTTAAATAACAGTGTCTGTAAAATGCCACCCTTATTCTCTTAGGCGTTTTTATCTCTGTATGTCAACGCTTGTTTGTGAAGTCTTGTTGAAGTCTTGACCTATGCGAAATGTGTCTGGAGAAGCTTGCAACTTCTTCGCGAAAAGCCGCTATAGTTCATGACGCTTGAAAGCTTCCTTTGCACAAGTGGCAACCCATGTGTCCCATGAGAAAGACAGAACTTTGTTCTTTGAACTTTTGGGCTCTTCCAGTACAGCTTCCAGCACAGTTGGTGCAGCCTGTATTATCTTTGCAAGAAAGCATGGTGTTCTGTGCTTGCCGTTTGACACTGTTGTTTGTATGAGATGACTTAAGAACAGTGTTTCTGGATGTGCAAAGAAAATTATAATCTTTATTGGAGGGTTAATGTAGGTTGTTACTGATAACAGAAGATCCTGCAGTGGGAAAGGACTTTCTCCTACCATTGGTCCTACATAGAAATCATCTGTCAGAGATGATGAAAAGGCTAAATTCTGTTCACTGTGAGCTAACTCATTGTGGCTTCTAACAGGAAAAAAGCTGGCCAAATCTATACACCATGGTTAAATGTACGCAGATGAAAATGTAAGGTCAAAATGATGCAAAAAATAACAAACCAGAAGGTTCTAGAAAGGTAATGTTGGACAAAAAGTGACATTGTATTTCTAATACCTCTAAACTACCAGCAGCTTAGAAAGAAACGGTTCTGTCTTCCATTTCAATCGAAAAGGAAATTTGACACTCACACTACCAAAGCAAGCTAGGAAAAGGAATTGTCTAGTATTTAGAATGCAATTAATTGCTGTATGTTCTACTTTTTATCAGGAACTTAAAACTTGAGGGTTATTCCCTATTTAATGCAAAATAAGAATTTACATCTAGGTAAACAAGGACATTCTACTTGTATTCTTACTCCTGCCTAAAAGTAGATTTGCATAGTTCAGTAAGTACCAGTTATGTTCCCCAAAGCTGTCAACATTAACCCCTGAATATGTGTTAGAAGAGATACAGATAAAGTGCAGGCAAATAAGGAAAGCAACTCTCTAATACTTGCGGAGTGCAACAGTAGGCTGGATGATCTGTTGAATGTAATGGCATATACTTGTGGTGCGAATGTACAAGGCTGAGGAATACAAGCACGTGAAAGGGACTTACGTTAAAATAGCGTAGGTGTTGTAACTGCCCCTTGTGCTGACATATTAAGACATAGTGAGGTGATTATTAAAATGCCAGTGTAAACCTGAGAGATTTCTGATTTAGATTTCTGATGTTTCAATTTTCTAACTCTCTTGAGAAGAAGCAAAGCCTATATTTATTTGATTACGCTGCATAATAAAAGAAGAAATTATGTTTAGAGGAGTGGTATTTGCAATCTTGATGTCTGATATTGGTCAAAAAGCCTTAGAAGCAACTGGTCTGACAGTTTTATTTCTTTTCAGAGTGTATCATGGATCTCTTTAAACTGCTTGTAATATAATCAGAAAGCACTGACCCATAAGCTACAAAAATAGCATAAATATTGCATTCCAGCTTAGTGAATCTTGTTCTGGAGACAAGCTCTAGTGATAATATATGAATTATCTTATTCTGTCTTCTTCATTACCCTGTCAGTAAATGTGGCAAGATACTACGGTTCTTCACAGCTCCAAAGCACTACCTACAATATTGTGGATATAGATGTCTGTCTCTTTAGTGTTTCAATTTTTTAGCTCATTCACCAAACCAGTAAGTGTTCATCACATATTTTTTTTTACATTTAAATAATCGCAGAGCACAAAATTGACAGACTAGTGTGAAACAGCATTTGTGAGGATACAGAAGTTTTCTGATGATCTATCTTCATCAGTCTGTTACTTGTTCCATTCAGTGAAAATTTGTCTTGTTAATGAAAGCTATTAGAATAGAATAACTCCATATAGAGAAGGGTAAGAAGCCTACTTTCTGGCATTCATTTGGTTTTCTCCTTGCTTCTTGTTTTAGTACAATTCAGATTTCACAATGACTTCTGCAAGGCTAACATTTGCCTATAAATGTGTGAAAGTGACAGCATAATGAAAAATATAGTAAAAAATCAAACAAAATCCAGATATAATAAGCCAGTTATTAACTTCACTAACATTGTATCATGAAAATATTATTTCAGAATAAGAAAGCACTGCAAAGTGTTACTCATCTTCCACACCAAAAATACTTTATTTCAAATGTCTTACTCCCGCCCTCCTGCATGCACTGAAATGTGCAAGGTACAACATTACTTTTATCATACTTCTGCAGTGAGTATGTTTGCCCTAGAAAATTTGTCATTCCTGGGTGAGATAACTAATTATTTAAAAAGTTAAGATACTCTCACAAAGCTTTGAAGTGGTAAAAAAACATGACTTTTTTCACTTTTAACCAAAAAATTATTAAAGCTTTCAAAGATATACAGAACAGTAATTAATTATGGTGCCTCTGGGTTTTAAAAATACTGTAATTTTCTAATTACAGAGCTTCCAAAGTCATATATTCTGATTTGCTCTCAGATACGTGCATATAACTTTTCTAAGGTTAAGAGAGGTAACACATAACTTCAGGAGAGCAAAAATATATCCTAAAAGACTTTCATGTTGTGCACATAAGAGATCATAAAGTATAATAGGATAAAAATATATTCATTTTTATGATAGATATGGGAATGAAATATTGCATATAGACTTTGGAAAAAACTATAGTGGCTATATCTGAGGAAGGAAAAAGGAGAAGACAAGGAGGGTTGAAGTGTGATCATCCATCTTAAATATAATTTAGAAGAGTTTCAAAGTTTTCCTGGTGCTGTATTGTTTTAATTGCCAAAATAAGGCCACCTTGTTGATCAAATATGTTTTCTCTCACACTTGTTACAGGTGCCATATTCACAATTGCTTGCTCTGGGCAAGTAATAGTGGGCAGCTGAGGACCAAATAAATCTAAAAATTATTCAGTTTTATGTTTTGAAATCCAAGCCACCTGTTTGTTTGTTTGTTTGTTTGTTTTCTTGTGGCAAGAAGGATTTTGCAATTTGACTCTGAAAAAAAGCAAAAGTGCAAGTAGTTCTTAGATCAAGTTTTATAGCTTTAAGTGATATCTATTGGATGATTTCAATTTTCACAGAAAAAAAACAACCACTATAATTAATCTCCTTCCAATTTGTGATACTGCAGAGCCAAATTATTTAATTTGGTAAGATGGCATTAATGCAAAAAACAAACAATTTTGTATAACTATATCCTGATCTTTAA
Source organism: Falco naumanni (assembly GCF_017639655.2). Classification (NCBI taxonomy): domain Eukaryota; kingdom Metazoa; phylum Chordata; class Aves; order Falconiformes; family Falconidae; genus Falco; species Falco naumanni. The sequence continues at coordinate 8,865,329 of NC_054054.1, forward strand.
TAGGTATTTTGTCTGCAGTGTTTTTACTAATCCTACATCATCACCTGAAAACTATCCAAAATTATTCCTAGACTTCAATTTTTTTTAGTATCTATATATAGGATCCTACTTACAGACTCACACGGTATTTTGTTTGTGTCCTGATGTTGAAAATACATACGAGTTATTGAAATACGAAGTGAAAATAATTTAAAATAATCGTTCTATTCTTAAAGGTTAAGTTCATTATTAAAAATTATATACTGAGTTTTAATTGATGCTATCAAATTATGTACATTGCAGTAATTCATAAACTTTAAGGCAATTAGTTAAACATACTAGTCCCTAACAGTAATGAGTACAGAGTATAGCATTATCTAATTATGTAGTGTACAGTGGTTTTGTTGTTAGAAAAGAGGATTTGGAACAAGGAATTGTCTATTGGAAGTAAAAGATTATTTTTTTTCCCCCTCTTTCTGAGTTCCCAAATGATATTTCAAACCAACTGACACGATGCAAGAAGAAAGGTAGAGCATTTCAAGGTTTGGCATTAGAACATGTACCTTCTCAGCATCTGCCTCTCACAAGGCATGAATAACATAATCCTCATGGAGTGGGAGCCAAAAGCAACCACTGGGAAATTTATAAACTGTAGAAAATCTCATCTTTTTCTAAAATCTCTTCTTTTTTCTAGAAGGCCTTAAAACTGCTAGGAAATGCGATGCCTCCTGCAGAAGTGGAGGACCCTTGTACATGTGGGATCTTGGTGTATCTAGACGTCAAACTATAAGTCATCAGACGTCAGCCCATCATCTCAGTAGTCGTGAACAAGACTATTATGTATGTAGGTGGGGAGAAAATAGCTCAAAATACTTTTTAGATGATATGCTAACTGCTTCTGCGGAGTCATGGAGATGCATTAAAAAAAGTATGTATTTGATCAAGCTCCTTCATTTTACAGGGAAAACAGCTTTTAATTCAGGAATCCCAACTAAATTCAGGCATAAATTAGTTACGTTCTCAAAAACAAGCTGTAGGCATCCTGCTTCAGAATGTAGGGTTTAAAAACGCGAATGATGCATCACAAACTTCTCCATGTGATGGTTTGATTCTCTGATGACTACTGCTGTTTTGAAGCTTTTTAAGGAATCTATCAAGGGAAGTCTAAAAAACCTGACTACAGTACTTAATTAAAAGATGTTCACTCAGTTTGGTATTCTGTTAAATGTTTATAGACACCTCACATTTCATCAGGATTGCAGCCTATGGTAGATACTTGCAGGAGTAGTTGCATTTTTAAAGTTTATGAACAGCTGACACCTCCGTGATACTTATGCTGCTAATTACCCAATGGAGAATGGATGTTTCTAACTTCACTAAGAATGAATGGAACAGCTTTGCTGGTAGTTCAAATGTTCATGTTCTGTGTCTTAAATTTAGAAGCCACTTACCCAGTCAGGCTTGATTTGATTTGTTGCTGTGTTTCAGGTAAGGAACTGCAGTGTATGAAGTTCTACTAACCGGAAAAGTGGGCAAGAACCACTAAGGAAATCGGAGGTATTCAATAAAAAATGTTTATTTACTGTTCATTAACAGAGGTAAAACTGATTGCTATGTGAGCTGGTCCAACTTGTAACAAAGCTGTCTCTCATACATCCTTCTTTGATTCTCTCGGAAGTTGATTTTTGTTAGTGTTGTCTCGGCACATTATTCCAGGTGAAATGCCACAGGGTAGAGATAACACCCGATTACTTTTTGGCTGAAAATAATTTCTGGCAAAGTTGGAATAAAAGGCATAAGAAATACCAGATCATCTCTAATAAATCTTACAAATATCACAAAAAAAAAAAGTATCTTGGAATGCTATGAACCAGCTTTTAATGTGTGCTTCTCCATTAAGGCAGAAAATTGCACTGGGGAAAAAATACCCAACCTGTTTCTGCTCCATTGCAACAGTTTCACAGATGACGCTTTGCTTTGAATTTGCATTGGGAAAAACTTAACATTACTAACACTTTGGCTGTATATGAATTCTGATATAGTATGCTAATTAAAAGTCATTTTGGTTACGTATGTATGTATGTTCAAAAGGAGTCTGATATCATTATAAATTACTATTATCAGACATTTTTGCTTCTTACCAACGTCATTGATTTTTTTGCATATCATTCAAGGAGCACAAGTGTAATCTTTAGAGTATGAGAACAGGGGAAAATTACTTTTTCCCCCTTCTCTATTACATCATAACAGTTTCCTGGTTTACCGATCCTGTTCTCGTTACAGTCTCTGTCACAGAGATAAGAATGGAATTTTAATGCCAATGCGGGCTGTGAAATGGTAAATGGCTGCGCAGCTCGCTTACTGGAGTGGGATGTATTAGGTCAGGAATGCACTTATGAGTTCTCCAAGCTGTAACAAAAAAGAAGATTGGCAATGAAACAAGGAACACTGAATAGGGCAGAATGATAGATTTGGCTACTGGGTAGTGGGGAGCTAAGAAATTCGTTTTTGGGGTAGAAGATTTCCCTGAACTCTTACTCTTCTGTCTTTCCCCTGTGAATTATATTACACAAGCTTACGTATTTACCAACAGGCTTTCTGTAGAATGGTAGCAATAACCATGCTATTGGAATTCAAGAAAAAACAGCTAAAAACAAAAACGAATTTGTATCCTATGTAATTATCTTTCTAGTTATAGTAATGAATGGATTTGGCCCATGAAATGATTGAAGCTAGTACATTCATATCATTCCCTAATCTCTTCTCAGTAACTTCTGAATCACTTTATTTTATTTTTTAACTCTTGTTGTATGTTGGGAGGTACCTTCGATTGGCTATCATTGCTAATGGAATAATTGCGGTCAGTTACTACTCATTTTTATATATGTAATCACAATAATTTGGGTTAGTTGGGTTATTAGGGTTACTTCAGTTTTACAGAACTATTCAGATGTGAATCTGGCCGTTTAGTGGAATCCTGTTCTTACTCAGTGGGTAACACTCATCCACTTTTATGAAGTAGCATTTTGTTCCAGGTGCCATAGGCTTTATCTAATTTTCCGTGTTTAAATGGCTGTAATAGTTCTGAAAGTGTTCCTTGCCTTGTAGTTGTCTGTTCTACATTTTATTTAATGCTGTTCCTCTATGACATTGTCTCAGGGTTTTTCATATAATATTTGCCGTGTCTTAGACATTCTGAATGGTTTTATACTGTCAGCAGTTGTTCTTCTTCAGATTTTGTCTTCCCAATCTTTTCCCAGCCTTTGTGAGGTATACTTTATTATACTGTCCATTTTGAAACTCATCAAAAGAACAACATACTACAATCTTAAAGAACAAATTTCGCTTTGCCTGCCCTGGCCCCATTCTCTGTATTTAGCATGTTTAAACAAATTACTGCCAAAGCACTATTTATATTATTTATACAATATTATCGGCTTGTCACGTAACTGTCACAGGGACAATGATCGCAGCCAAAGTGCTATTCTTCAGCACTCGTAAAGGGAAAAGCATGCACGTAGAGGAGTCCCATGAGATGGGTTATCTATGGATGAACCCTCAGCTATTTCCCCATTCTAATCTCAGGTGAAGATTAAAAAAAAAGAATGACACTTCTGCTGTACAATTCAGTACCTCAGTGAAGGTGATTTGACAGCCATCTCTATGAAAGAGCAGATGGTGGAAGAATACTCTGAGGTGGATTCTTTTCTTTCTCTCCAGTAGATTCTTTCGTTCCGGTGAATAATTGATGGAGAAGGGAAATTCATCACATAAGCTGCTTCCAGAAACATCAAAATTGTTCAAGAGGAAAACAAAGCTTTATTATTTTTGGAGGGGATTGAATGCTATTTAAAAGGTATCTTTTATCAACCATTTTAAAGAACATTTGGGCAAAAGAATAAAACTACTAATGTTTATGATTGTCTGCTGTTATGTTCAAATTCTTGCTGACAGCAAAAGGTGATGTTCCGTATGTATGTATATATGGAACTCAGAGTTTATTGTCTGACCTGATAATGCTTTAACATTTATTAACAATGCAGGGGAAGCAATGGTCACTTGCTCGTTATTACAGCTAAATCTGGCTGGGGCCATGGCATGTCCATCCCAGCCCTGGGACCTGGCGCTGTTGGGTCAGGTCCTCACAAAGTCTGTGGCCATCTGCTAAGAACAGTAAAAAATTGTATTTACAGCGCTACGCCTCCCATGAGACTGTGACTGTCTGACTAGTTCTGTGATATGGAGCAGCCGTGGCTACATGGAGCAGGGAATTAGGCTGCAGCACTGGGGAAACAAACCAGGTAACTGTGTTTACAGCTTTTTTTTATTTTTTCCTTAACTGTTTGTTTCCGTACTATTTAAAAAGAGATCGTGTACTCAAACACGCGGAACGTTATGCTCGTGTTTAGCTTCTCTTTTATGTCTCATTCTCCTACCTCATCCTCATGTGATGCATTAATACAGAAAATTTAGACCTGTGAAAGGGTTTGTTAAAATCTCTGAGGAGTCAGCAGTAGTGTTAGGAAACGGTAGGCAAGTAGGTGAGCCAGGGCTATTCCCTTTAATGAATAGGCATCAGGATGGGGGCCAAGGGAAATGCTCCAGCATCGCCAAGGGAAGATTAGGGAGCTAGATTTTGCACTGATCAAGTGACACCTACTTTGTGAGACCTATACACAGCAGCTGGGGGATGTATGGAAACAAGGATCTCTCTATCTGGACACTCAAATAGACTGTTTCTAGGCAGCTGGGGTTACGTTGTTTATGTTCTGAGTTCATTTAATGTTCCCAACTGAGTATTTTAATGCTACCACATGCCTCTGTAATTACTCAGCCAAATTTGGCAACTCCAGCATTTAAAATACAATGCAAGTTTTTTTATTTAAACCTTTAATACTATTCTTTATTTCTGATTGTATCTTTATAACACTAAGGGTAAACCTTTTTTCAAAAGGAATTACTTTATACAAAACCCCACAAAACATAAAACTTTAGCAAGTTATATTAATTAGTTATAACATGAAAGAATGATCAAATAATTATTCTTCTCAGAAAGAAAACATCTGGAAATTATATGCAATGATGAGTTAAAACAGAAACTAAACAAAATCTACTGCTCTAAATTAAATGAGTTATGTGAAACAGAATCACTAGATACCTAGGCCATGTTGAGAGTGGAAAAAAGGTATTTTCTGGATCACTTAAATGAATGTGAATGATAAACATTGTGTCTGAACAAGGGGAAAAACTAAGTATTTACCAATGAAGGAGCAAATCAGATAAACATTCAGTTGTCTTGAATGTTGATATATGGTTTTCCATGATACCAAAAGGATATATTTGAGTGTATATTTATTTCTTACCATCACTGTTGATGTTTGTTATCAGATGTAAAATATCATTTTTGTTCAACGTACAAATATATGACATTTTTAAGGCCAATAAATAAGAAGTAAACTGTAGCATGAATATGTGAAACTATATTTCAGCAAAAAGCAAATCAAGCAAAACAAATATAACAGCAAAGGTGTTCTCACGATGTTTCATGTGTTTGAGTTTGGAGCAGTGTTTTATAGCTGGAGAAAAAGTATTTCAGCTTTTAACTAGCCCTTTAAGGTTTTGGGCTTTTGGAGTTTTTTTGGCATCCAGCTTGAAACACTTCTTTTAGTTTTGCCCTTGTCTGCATTGAATTGCCAGTGAATTTTCTGCCTTGTTATACAAAGTGTTTTTTGAAATGCTCAAAATGGGATGGCCTTTTAAAGTGTACACCCTGCTGCTTTCTGTGGAGGAGGGTAAAGTTTCATTCTTAATGCCTCTGAAATTCAGTTGGAGCCACTGCTTTTTGCAATGTTCCTGCAAGCATGGGGCACTGCTGTGTAACCATTAATTCTGAACAGCTGCAAGTTACTACCACTCAGACCTATACCACCATTTTGTTAATGCTAAGCTGATGTGTTTTTCAGTACTCTGGGTACTTCTACCCTTTAGGCTGCAGTTAGGTCTCAATTTAAGCAAATGCCACGACCTACGATGCCAGAGTGTGGCTAAGATACGCAAATCTTGCCTTTTAATTGAGATCGCTTTATCAATGTTAAAATATTTGTATGTGTTTGATTATGTATTTATCCTCCTGTAGTAGGTCTTGTTTAGGCAAAGCTGTACATATTCAATTATTTCAAGTTTGCTTGATGAATCAGTCCCTCCAAACTGGTAATTAATTTAGATGGCATTCTCTGAACTCTGAACTCCTTGCAATATATCATCTTTTTGCTGCTGCACTGCACAGGGAAGTGGAGTTTTGGCAATGCCACATGAACAGAAACCATTAATCATCCCTGTGTGATGCCTGTGTGTATGCAACCAAATCTAACGGTAGCTTTACTGCATCCAATAGCGTAGAGTAAATGTTAGAAACAAAAGGGTCAAACTCAACTGGAATCTAAAGTATTTTGTCTAAAAATAATTAGTCATGTTTCCTAAAGGAGTGACCCTTAAAAATGTGAGGCTTTTCTGACTGGTGGAGGTATTATCTAAAAAGAGTAGCGGTCTGAATGATACTGAGCTTCCAAAAGGTTCATTAAAAATGTGCCCGAATTCAGGCTAAGCTGTGATCTCAGTTCCTGCATGAGCTAAAATATGTGTCTGTATGGAAGAAAGAGACTGTGAGAATCTGAGCAACAGGAAAAAACCCAAAGCCTTTCATTCAATTAGCATCTTGCCGAACAAGAATTCAGCTGGAAGACATAGATCTGTGGGAATTAGAGAAATATACCCAGATCTTTATAGATCAAGTCCATCTTCCTGTCCCAAAGCAGGGTGATTTAAATCAATGGGGTTTTTTTTCCTGTCAGAAACTTGTTTGACCTGCTACACCTTTAAAACACCTGCAAGAATAGAAACTGCACTATTCCTTCATGTGCCTTTACTGTTTCTCAAATGTCAAAAACTTTTTAACTCTCAGGCACCATTACTTCTATTGCTTATAGAGGTACTCTGATAAGTATTCTGGTTATTTTATCTTCCTGTCAGTCATTCTTCAGTACAAGGAAGACAACATTTTTTTTTTTCCCCCCACTATGAACCTCTAATGAACTGAGTCATCTAATCCTCTCTGGCTTCTTCATGTGAACAAAAGCTAGCAGAACACTACACATGAAAGGGGTATAGAAGAAACTTTTGCTTCTGTAATAGCTATCTCCATGAAAATAAAGAAGCCATTTTACATTTGCAAGTGGATGCTAGAATCTATGACCTGCAAAAGGGTGAATCCAAAGCAGGGGATATCAGTTCTCTTTTTCACAAGCCTTTCTTTGCAGTCTGATGAGGATATGAATTGGAAATGGAAGGAGATAGAGCATGCAGTTTCCTGCACAGTATCGTGTATCTTGTGATGAAGCAGTAAAGATGCTTACCCTCAGGTTTTTTGTGGTCTACTAAAAAATTAGAACATTTTGTGCAAAGGGTTTTTCTGTGTTCTAAAAACGTTGGTTTCTTGATGTATTTTACAGTGTGTTGCTTATATTTCAATACCACTGAAAACTCTCACCTGAGCTTTGAATTGGGTACAGTATGCATGTGTATATATATTACCATATATAGATTTAGGTATATGTTAATAAAGCATAAGCTACATCTTCCTCTGAAGAATGTGCAGCCAAGGAGTGCCTTTTTATTGTGGACATTGACTCATGGCAGAACTTGCAATCTCCTCTGACTTCAGAAACCATCAACAGACATACAGGCATATGGGAAATAGTGTTTCTGTTTTATACAGAGTGACTGAAGATTCTAAATGCTTTGACATAAAAGCAATGATAAGCCAATTCCAACATTGACCTTTTTTTTTTTTTTTACGCTGCAGTGAGCTACTTTTAGAACGCAACCACTCTTTTTTGCATTTAAAGAATCTGTGTAAACATACAGAGAATTGGATTATCACTTTGTTTACCATTTCCATCCACGTACGAGTCTTGTTACAAATTAGATGAGAAATAAATGAAACTACTGTTTTGCAGTCGGCTTACCTGGCACTTTTATTGTGACTCTGTGCCAATCATACTTTGAATATATTTTCCAGCTGTTTCATACTTTTTTCCTCTTTACACTTGAGGAGAGGGAAATCCCACTGACAGACTTACCAGCTGTTCTTGGTGTTATCTTGACTGGTTATAATGCTCAGTAGGGGATATTGCTCCTTCATGAATTATGAAACTCTAATACAATTTGTTGTATTGTGATATTTTGTAAAATCTGCCAGGTGGCTGTTCCGTCCTTGTCTTAGAGCTTTGGTTATCTTTCTAAGAACTCCTAAGTGTCTACATGTATCTAGACTTCAGTAAATAAAACCACAGAGCCTTATCATTGGGATAATCTTTACAAACATTGCATGATCTCTCGTGACCCATAAACTTGCATACTGTAAAATAACGCTTTACTATTTGTTCGCAGTGCAGCTTTCCCTGCAGTTATACTTTGAAAGCGAGGTTTCATTTCATATGTATGTGAGTGTCTGCCTGCACAGATGAATGTGTGTGAATAGCAAAGCCATAGAATGAATTAAATAACATTTATCATGTACTTTCAATTGATTTGCTTCCAATTTGCCCATTAATCCATTTCGAGAGGTACCTCTGAGACTCTTTTTAAAACTACATATTAATGTGCAGATTTCTTATGGATGTGAGGCATACTGTAACCGCATTTGCATTCAGATGGGTGACTGAGGACAAGAAAAAAGGGTAGTGAAGAGGGCTGTGTCTTGATTTTCCAGAGAGATGTTTTCAGGCATTGAGAATGTACCTGTGCATTTTGGGCAGTAAAAGAGAAATAAACAGTATGGACCTTTCTGGGATCAATAGCAGTTTTAATATTAAAGCATTTGGCAAGGGGACCCAAACCAACAGGAGCAACAAAACCTGAGGCATGCTGTAGGAGTTTGTACGGCAATTGCCTTGGAAAACCCTTTTATAAATGGCTTAATTGTATTGCCCTCTGCTGGGATTATAAAAGATTGCAGCCTGATCCTTAAAACCTGGAGAAAAAAACATCAATCTGTAAGAGGACTCAGGACCTAGAATTACATTGTACACTGCTCAGCAGAATGTTTCTGGGTTTGGAATCCAAAAGGTGGCTTGGGGTTCCTTCTGCCCTGCAAAGGGGGTATTCATTTCCTTAGAGAAAAATCTGTATAGACTGGAGAGAGATCCAAAGTTACACTTGGCCATGAATATGGACTTTACAGTGTATTCTTGAGCTTACGGAAATGGAAAAAAGAATGATCCCCGAGTTATGTAGGCAGATGGGTTTACAGCTGATGAGAGAACTGTTGGGTGAAATTGAAAGTAAGAGGTCTCTTGGGATCTTGTGCCATAGATTTTTTCGTTTAGTTTGCATTCAGAACGAATGCACACATTTTAAAAACAAAAAAAACCCAACAAAACAAACAAACAAAACAGAGCAAAATTTTGTCCCCAGTGAAATATCTTGGGATTTTTTCATTATTGTCCAGGATTTTGCTCAGATTGTTTTTTCCGTTAAAGCTTCAGGTTGTTATTCAGTGCCTACTTCATGGTACTCAAATCAGTGGAAAAAATGAATCCTGCTTATGTGTATTCGTATCTTCAAATAAGGCAGGAATTTAAATTTTTGACTGGTCTTGTGTCCACAGTAATCTTCAAAATTCCCCCAGTCATACTTGAGTGCCTAAATTCTGCTGGCACCATGTTGGCTGGATGGCTCCAAAGGCCCAGATGTCAACTGATAGGGAACCCAAGGCCCAAGAAAATGACGTGTAAGTAGGGTGGTCTGGGTCCGATTGGGGCACCACGTACCCGTGGCAGTTCCTTTCTCTTTCCACCATCATCTGTGTCACGTTCCTAGAAAGTATTCAGGCTCAGAGCAAGGTCAAATAAACCTTATCAGCTCTTTGACAGCATAATTGCCTATCTGCTGTCTTCTGTCTGTTCCTCAATTCACTGGCTTCAAAGGCAGTATTGCAGGGAGCATAATAAAATGAGTCTGCATAGTGAATGGGGCCATCATGTATCATAATGCTGACAGCCAGCTTCTCACAGTAGTTCTGTAGTACACGATCCATACTCTGAGTGAAATACTGATCCTACTGGTACTTATGGGGATTTAGCACTGTCTTCTATGGTTCCCTTCAGAGTTGGAGTGAACAGCAGAAAATTTTAGCAGAAAGGTAGTCAGTGACTTAGTAGCCAGTGACTGAAGAGATCTTACATTTTTTAAAAAAATCCCAATTTACTGGGTATTTGTCTTTCTAGAACCTGTGGTAGTACAACAGCTGATGTAACAGCCAAGCTAAAGCCTTGACAGTTTTCTTGTGTTATCAGTTTTAAAGGAAAAAACCACAGTTTAATGAGCTTAGCATAAGCAATGTTAATGTAACAGGCTGTATGTGGGCATGGGAAATTTGATTGCACGAACAACCAAGAAAAACAGCAGAGACTTGAGAAAAGATGGACAGGAAGAGAGCACTCAGAGCAAAGCAAATGGACCTTGTCATATGTTCAGTACCAAGCAAGACTTGGTGATACAGTGCAAGAACAATGTATAGTGAAAGCAGTCAGCAAACTAACAGATAGTTTCCATGACCCTGAGGCTGGTTACTCCTGTTGTCACAGCTTTGGTTGAATGAGTTTTATTTTTAACCTAAAACATCAGTCGGGAAACGACAGTCAGAAATGTACCAAGATGCTAACTTTATTGATGTAGTTCTGGCACGGACAGATTGACCTTATGTGTTGGTTAAAGAAAGTTTTGTGTGCAGTTTTGAAAGGACTTGATTACTGTATAGTTGAGTTCACTGATTTTTACATGCTGGAATAATTCCTAAAAGAAAGCTTTCCATATAAAGAATTGGAGGGTGTGTGAATCATTCATGGAAGCAAGTTGATGATCAGGTTTGTTTTTGTAAAAGATTAAAGATTAGGTCAGGAGTCCTTGGTACTATAAGATTCACCGGGATATTTCAGCTACTTCATTCATAGTTTTCATGTTCTCCTTTTAGTTTCATTCACACTTTGAAAATCGTAAGGAAAAAACCAGAAGTTCTGGTTCTTAAGAACTAAGCTGAGAACCCAAGTTAGTTATTTTATTTACTGTATTCCACAAACCTGAACATTTCTAACTGAACAGATCTTTTTAAGTATTCTTTCTTCCTAAGAATGTTTAGCTGTCCTGTACTTCCATTCATACTTGCTTTGTTTTCTAAGCTCCACGTAGTTGTTGAAAGTCAAAAAGGTTTTGACTAAACCTTTTATTTATTCAGTACCTTATTCAGTAGCTTTCCATTCCGGGACCATTCCTGAGAAGAAAGGAAAAGACAATGAGAAAAGCCCAATGCACTTGAATTTGTCATAGAGGGAGCCATGCCACTGGAAAACATGCAAGGAGTTTCCAAATGGAGAAGTTGAAGGCTACTGTTCTTATCGTGCTTGTCTACCTCCCATCTCACTGTGGAGTGCTATTGCTTCAGTTCCCTTTCTGGATTATGAGGACCTCCCTTTGGCAGCTGCTATCCCATTTCTCACCAGTAAGGGTAAGATGTCTTTCCTTCCCGAAGGAAATAATTTACACATTTAATTCTGCTCGTCTTGGCTAAAGCTCTGCTTTTCATGGCTTTGAATGAATGAGGTAGGAGGTTGGCAGGACTTACCTGTATTTTTAAGGAAACTGTACGGATGCTGTTTTTATCTTAGCATTTCATAAAGCATATTTTGATTGCTGTGATATCACTGTCAATAAAAGTGTGTTAATATGCAACACATATTCATGTAACGTGTCAGAGCTGAAAATGTATTTTGAAAGTTCTTCAAATAGCTCTGCCATTAAAACAATGTAAAAACACACATTACAAAATTTACTCTAGTGAGCTGCTCATAGAAACACAAAGCATTCCTACAAATTTGTGATTTGAGATAAAAAAACGTAACTACTTAGATATCCCTAGTTTTATATAGTTGAAGGGTTTCGTAGGCATCTTGTCTTCTAATATGGGGCAGTGGAGAAACAAAAGGCTGTATTCTTTCTCTGCTGCTTGAGTAAGCAATGAGAAGCTACCAGGAATACACTGGTGTGGAAAAGAGTGCTGACCTCCACTGGCAAACAGATGATGTTAACTTCAATTTGGAGTTCTTGGTTTAAAAAAGAAACACAAAAAAGAAGCTTTTTGGTTTCCACTAAATGTTTTTTGGGTTTTTTGGGTTTGTTTTTTTTTTGTTTGTTTGTTTTTGTTGTTTTTTTACTTTTTTTTTTACTTTGAGTGAGAATGAGGAAGATAAAAGGAAGCACTTAACAAGTGAACTAAGTGTATATTTGATGTGATATAAAATAAAACCCTATTCTTCCTTCCTTTGATTCTTGAGGATGCTGGGGTTGGGGCAAAATCCTGAAAATCCCGTTTTCACTTCTGAAGTAAGCTTTCTGCTGGAGACTGATAAAACAATAGAATAGTATTCAGTATATTTCATAAAACACTAAACTTCATTTCTGTAATTAATTTTTGTTTTGGAAAACAATACTCAGTCCTGTTCATCAGTGTCTTTCACTTCACTAGTCTTACGATGATATAAAGGGTTTATATGGATAAGTACATTCATATGTGCCTTTTATTATTATTATTATTTTTAAACACACTTAGTATTAAAATGTCTTGAGTAAAGCACTGCACAATATATCTATGCAGAGTTGGAGAAATCTCCAGTGATTTCCAGCAGCAAAGGTTTCTTTTTCTTCTGATCGCCTAGTGACCTATAGGTTAATTTTCTATTTTATGGATTTTCATAAATTATTTAGTTGTATGGTTCAATGCTGAGAGCAAAGTTAATACAAAAGACTAGTTTTTCTGAAATAGGACTTTGTTTGTGGGGACTAACAAAGCTGGTTTTGGAAACGTGTCCTACTTGGGTTCCCAGAAAATAAAAATGGCACCTTTATATTTGTCATGTACCCATACAAAGCATACATCCAATAGTGTTTTTAAACAGAGTGTAATAATGAATAAGCAGTAAAATACGTGATTGTAAAACAAGAATTAAAAAAAAAGGTAATTGATCCTCACTATGCCTCTTAGGACAGTGAGCCTGGCTAAGAGAAGTAAAAATGGTAAATCAAATAATTATTTGAGATGCTGAAGAGAATAGCCTACGCGAATGCCAATTAGTGTATGTTTTAGATGTGCTGCTAGGTGGATGAGATAAAGGTGTGCGTTTGTCAGCATTATTGTTCTTGGCATCTGAATTTTTTTCAGCAGTTTTAGGTAATTATTTCAGAAGTGATATACTAATGTTGCAATAATTTGAACAGTCTAATAGATGTTGTGTAGGCACAGTTGAGATGAAAATCTGGTGGGTTTTTCATATGCTTGTGAATAATATTTGCTTCATCTGATGTATATGTACTGTGGTCCATAGTTTGCTCACAATACCAGGAATCATCTTGTGCCTGAACTTTGATTCCAAATTCATTGAAGTCAGTAATAAACCTTCCATACAGTTGAAAGGCATTTGGCTTATAATCTGTTTCAAGGATATCATTCATATTCATTCATTTGTAGGGAGAAAAAGTTACGTTGATATTGTGTATAATATATATGAGAGGATTATGATTGTTTCATGAAAAATCAGAATTTAATTAGAGGTGTTGCAGTCACTTTTTTTTGCCACAAATGACGTAATTCCTGGCTTTCACCAGTGTAAATAAGTGGGAAATAAGATTCAGCATTTTTCTCTGTCATAAAAATGTTATGACTGTAGTTTATACATGTTTTCAGAGATGTACTGAAAGACAGCTGAATGGTTGTCAATGCAAGGTCTAGGCACCAGACCTCAGACTACAGTTGGCTGGATATATTTCATCACAAGGGAGTTGTAGCTGAAAAATGTTTCACTGAAATTATTTGCTTCCTTTTTCTTCTTCTTTATTGTCAATTTGTAAAAACATATGTCTTGAAACAGCTTTCACTGGAAAGCTTTCTTAATTGAAGATATAATTTCTCATCTAAATGAAAAAAAAAAGGAGCCACCAGAAAACAATCTCCTTCAGACAGACACTTGAGAGTTTTGCACTTGCATCCGAGATAAGGAACCCAGGCACTAGACACTTGGCTAATCTGAAGTAACACACTAATAAAATTTGCGAGAGATCAGGACTTTTTTCAGCTGTAGAATAGAAACAGTGTCATCTCTTTGGTTGTTTTTTGTTTGTTTTTTTTTTTGTTTTGTGGGGTTTTTTTGGGGTTTTTTTTGTTTGTTTTTTTCTTCCAGGTGGTGATGAAACCATTTACCACACCACTCTTCTAAGATTCTGAAAACAGGATAGAAAAAAGAAAACTCAAAACACTAGTCAAACTGCTTCCCCTAATTCACCTCTAAATTGGGTTTTCACTGATAAAATGATCTTTCATTAGAAGGAATACTAATGAAAGGATCTTCCTCCCCTCATCCCTCCCCTGCACACTAACAACAGGACATTTCCTGAAGGCAACAGAAGGAACTGCACCCAGGACTTTTTTTTTTTTTTTTTTTTTTTGACAGAAATCAAGAAGACCGCATGCTAACGAGATCTTTTCTCTGAAAACGAGCTCATTACTGTACATTTTCCTCTGCTTTTAATCTGTTCTTCAGGTATGTGTCGTTTTTAAAAATTTCAAAAGGCATTTCATGAAACTGTAACAAAAGCAAAGTTAAAAAATAGACTTGCTCTAATGAAAAGCGTAGTGTGCTTCAGTCACGAGGGTGGGAATTTAATTATTGAAGAGAGGAGAGTGGGGTTGGGCCACAGATCAGAGAAGTGAAGTGGGAAAACAAATACAAAATTATATGAAGGGAGAGAAAAAGGAAAACTGAGAAGCCACAGATATTAAATCTGTCAAATGAAATGCACGATAAACTACCATTTAGTATAAATTACGAATGTATATAATATCCTGATGTAGTATATTCTGGCTGGGCTGAGATTGTTTCTAATGTTATAATTTACAGATAAAGAATTTAATTCAGGATAATTGAAGGTTAATCTCTAAATAAATCTGAACTTTAACTATTTCAGATTTTTCCTGGTCTGACTGCATCTCTGCTGTCCAGCAGGTCATTTATTGATGGTAATACTTCGTTGTACAGTACTTACATTTAAACCTTTTTATTTGCCTGTGTATGTTAACAGGATTTCACAGAATGACCTGACATGTGATTCCAGTTGCTTATCAAATAACTCAGTAAATTCTTGGCAGAATTAGACATTAAATTCTAAATGATTCTACATGTTACACAACACATCCCTTACTCTTTTTTTGTTTTTCTGAATATTCCTCAGTTTTTACATATTTTATCAAATTTGGTTTCTGTGTTCTCTTTGTCAAGCAAGGCATGCTAAGCAGTTTAAAGATGCAGTAAATACCAACCTTTCTGCTTTCTGACATGAATTAAGATTTTCTTTTGCTAAGCAGTACAAGAATTCAGAAATAAAACATTTCTTCTAGTACTCACTTTTTTGTGAGTTGTGCAACATTCCTATGTATTATTTCAGGTGACTCAGCATGAGTCATTTTTATGACACTGAAAGCACTGTTTATAACTGAAAAATGGGCTCTGAATCTGTGCAGTTAGCAAAAATGATGGCATAAAAACATATCGGAGCCCTTTAAAAATATGAAAATAGATGCTCTCCAATAACACTTTTTGTTTACGTTGTGCCTTAGCATATAAAAGTAATATAATGGACACAACTTCTGTAGGTATTCAGAGAGGTATACTCATCTGTAATAACAGCCTTGCAAGGCAAGGCTCAGCTAGAAGCACATTTTTCCCGTTGTTTATTGTATTTACACAGTGTGTTTTGTATATTGTCTTCAATACACACAAAAGTGGATTTCTTTTATCAGATGGATGCAAATAGCGACTGGCATGCTTTTGGTATTCATGGAAACAGATCAGTGCTAACCCAAGTAAGAACTACAGAACTGTCCCGTAGTTCCTGTGTGTGCTATATGTCATATGCTAAGTATCCTTACAAAAGTTAAGGGCCATACTAGCTGGAGGTCAGAAAATTCATGCATGAAGAGTGAATTAATTTTGCTTCTGTGATGTCTGCCAAAAATCTGAGCTCACTGGTGATTTTCAAGGGTCTTTTCTATGCAGTTTTGAGCAAAAGTGTATGCTAAGTTGCTAGGCTTCACTTGCATACCAGGTAATTTATATAGTTGAAGGTTCATTTCCGTAAGTATTACAATATAATTGTACAAAGTGATGTAAGCACACTCAGAAACCGAGCTTCTGATTTGTCGATTATTTCCATTTCTAAAAGTTTGAAATGTGGGTACCTTGTTTCTTCTCCTTTCAAAAATAATTTTAAAGTATTGCCTGCTTTTTCTGAGGTATATTTAACAAAGAAACTGATCTCTTAATTTGAAAGTCATGTCAGATGACAACTAGCCCTGTAAAGGCCTAGAAAGTACAAAAAATTTTCATCTCGCTTGCACTTTCATGTGCAGATTAGCTGCCATTGCTGCCTTTTAGCTCATCTTAATACTAGAGCTTCTGCATGCTAAATATCCACTTAGTTACTGATTACTGCAAAAGCCTGGAAGTGATGATGATCTTCCTGTTGAAGAACTGCACAGGGACATGTACCCTACATCATCTAAGTATTTGGATAGCTTCTGTGTTTCCAAGGTGCTAAAATAAACTCTTAGCTCATACTTACTCAAGGGCAATGTGACTTCTCAACACCCTCTATTAAAAGTCATGATGTAATTGAACATTATGGTGATAAAATAAGGACATTATGGCTTATGACAAGGCAATACAAAGGGCATAAAGCTTCATTTAGAGACTGGATTCTAGCAGAATCTTGGAGAGGTAATGATTCATGTGATTTATGTGACTAAAGGTAAACACATTTTACCTTAGTGTACTTCAAGTGGAAAAGCATGTTTTGCATCCACTCTGCCATGGGTCAGTATGCAGGATGTTGCAGACAAACCTCCCATGGCCTGGAATAGTGAACCTCGTTGGATAGCTCTGTCTTCAAACAGAAAAATAAATGTTATTGAGATAAAGAATTCTTCCAGAGGGGATAAAGTCAATTCTCAACTTTGGCTTCTGAACAGAAGTGAAGTTGTCAGTTTTACACTGGGTCGAAAAACCAAAACAGCAATTCAGTCTAAAATTGACTTGTGCGAGAGGTTCCTGTTCTGAAACTTTCAAGCTTAGTATTTAAAGAGGGATAAATGCAGCTATAGTCAAATATGAAACAGCCAGGAGAATTTATTAGACAATGTGTTTTGTAACCTTTAAAGAAAGGAGAAAACCTGGGATTACCATTAGCTTTCATAGATCAAAATGAGAAATGGTAATAAGGAACACTTAATACTTTGTATTTTTATAAAGACTTATACATATCCTTTTGAATAAATGTTTAAAATAATCTCAATTTGACAGAAAAAAAGTTACAAACTGATTCCAGCCCATTTAAAATAGAGGTTACTATAAACATGCACACATGAGGTTTTCAGGGTGGGTACTTGAAGGTGAACTTTCTAGGCTGTAATTTTCCAACCACGATGAATTATCCTTACTACTTTTTTTAAAATCAAGCCTGTTTTCTTTGAGTTACTAAAATACACATTTATCCTCTAAGCACACTCTTTATTTCTGGATGGTGGTTTGATGTATTTAAATGTGTTAGGCACCTGGTTTGACCTTAGTCTTCCCATTTCCTTTTGTTGTTTTAGGGTTCACATTTTCTGTTTCAAGTGAATTTGGCACCCAGGT
The DNA here is from genome assembly GCF_017639655.2 of Falco naumanni. Classification (NCBI taxonomy): domain Eukaryota; kingdom Metazoa; phylum Chordata; class Aves; order Falconiformes; family Falconidae; genus Falco; species Falco naumanni. Next base: position 8,883,103 of record NC_054054.1, read on the forward strand.
TGAAATACTCGATGCGTGTACTGCTAGGCTGAGCAAAATAGATGCAAGCTGCTAAAAGAAGAGATGTTTTCTTCCTTATGTAAATCTGCTGAGCTGAGCAATAGTGGGCTTTCTTGTGAGATTTTCCATTTGGTAGCACAGCTGATTTGCAGCCATTCCTATTTTTCACGCAGTATGCGTTCAGTTCTGAGCTCATACATCACTGACCACATGCTAAAAATGGAATTCCATTTCCATTTAATATATCTTCATCCCATTTCTTCTTTCTGGAAGGCTTGTTAGGTTCACATCCTCCTCTTCCTAGCACTCCTCCTCCTTTATTGGCTTCGGGTGCATTTTAAGAGCATGAACGTAATTCTTGATGGAACACTTTCTCTCTTTCTCCCCTCAACACGTAATTATGTGGTGGGCTGCTGAAGAGACTTAATAGCCTTCCCAATGTGCAGACAAATTCTTTAGAGAAAGATACATATGCCTAATTAATAAAAGGCTGGCACTTCAGCATCATGTATCATCTGAGCATCACCCAATTAAAAATAACAAAAAAGACATGAATTGTGATGTCATCTACCCAATCTTCATCTGGATGGTTTTGACACTGGCAACAGGAGTTGTCCTTCTTTACCTGAACCTTGTGTTAAAAGCATAAAATAAAAGGTGAGAAAAGATCTGACGCTTTAAAGATTGCATTGATCTTGAAGACATGATCATGAGAATATTGTCAGCCTTTAAATGGGTTCACTTTTTAAATGTCTCTTTTCAAATATCTATGATATATATCAGTGTGGGTTATTGGAGTTTCACCTTCTGGAGCCCTACTGGGTCATAGCTGTTTTGTAGGCTAATAATGGGTAACACATGGTAATCAAAGGTAAGAGCACATCCCCTGGTGTTCTGTTGAAAGCTGTCTCTCCAAGTTCATTTTAGCTATAAACTTATATTTCTTTACCGTAGAGAGTAATGAGTATTTGCACTTAAACAGTTAAGATTTAGTTGAAAAGTGGATATGGTTGCTAGATGATGTGTGGCATGTTCAGTTTTGTGTAGACTGTGATTTGAGCCAGCGGTGATTTACACTGCAGGAAACTTCAGACCTACTTATGCTTAATTATGAAGATGAACCCACTGCCCTTTACTACCCGTTTGTTTAACAGTTTTGGAAATACAGGCAGAGAAAAAACCAGCGGCATATGCTGAAGTGGGGCTAAATGCTGGCTCCTGTTCACTTGTCCCAGACTCTGTACCTTTTAAATTACTGCAGCTATAATACGTGACTGAATCTAAGATGCTGTGAAATTGGAAATAATTGTTGGTTGTTCTCTCTTCACTGATAATTATTTCTGAGCTCCTGTTTTCCTTGTATTGTAACATGTAGGTTTGGTTTAAAAAAAAAACCCAAACCAAAGCAACATTTTTGTTAGGATAATCATGTGCTGTGTTTTTTCTCCTATCAGAACAGTTATTTTCTTATATTCCATAATTTTGGGGATTTGCTGCTTTTAAAAAATTTGCTGTTGTACATGGCAGCGTACTGACACAAGCTAAAAAGAGGTACTGTACCCATCAGGTCTTGTCTGGTCCCAGCCTTAAGGTAAGAGCAGAGAAACTTCCAGGCTCTCCATTCAGAACATGAAAAGAAGAACAGAGGCGCTTCACGATGTGTTACAGAAGTCAATGGGAGCTTTTTCTCTGATCTCGAGAAGTACTAATCCAGGCCTTGCAGATACCTTTTGAGGAATGGAACCTGCTGCTTACTCTAAAATTATTTATTAGATCAAGGTATACTAAGGAGGCTTGCCACACAGGGAAGAGCTGGATTCACTGCTGCCTTGCCTAGTGGTGGATCTTTCTTTGCCAAGCAGCCGTTTGTAGGGGGCCATGGAAAATACTCTTAAATAGCTGTTGATATTACTCTGTGTGTGCATTCATGCTTCTTCCTATTGGGCAATTTCTATTTGTGCTAAGAAACATGGTTTTCCACCACGTATATTGAACGGTTTAGGAAGCATCCCTTAGACTCTGTGAGAAGGATGAGGATCTTAGCCAAACAAATGAACTATTCAGAAATTTGAAAGCACCACTGCTGTGGCTGCAACCTGTTGATTGGGTCATCTGAAATCTCCTTTAAAGTCAGGTGGAAAAAAACGTTTTTTGGACCCAGGCTTTGTCTCTGAATTATACCTGATTTTGAATTTGAAACAGACAGGACAATTTTTCAAAAATAATAGCCTTAAATATTTGCTTGTCATGAAGTTCAGCGTATTTTTTTCTTCACTATTGAAGCATAATAATTTGTTTCTATAGGGAAGAAGGTGTGCTTTATAAGTTTTGAAAACAGGCAGAAATTTATTGATGTAAACATCAGTAGCTAAAACTTATATTGTTATTTGAAGTTCTGTGTGAAATTAGTTTACTTAAGCCATGTGTTTTTCAACTCTGTTTCCTATTGCAGTGACTCTTCATCAATTGGACTTTAAAATTAGCAGATGTGAGTAGTCCTGGGAGCAGACTGGTTCACAAGAAGTATTGGTCTTTCTGGTGAGTATTGGGCATTAAGACTTTAGATTTTTTGGTTTTCGTGTTCTGGGAAAAAGTATAAGTTCGTTACATAAAAGTGAAAGGTGTCTGTGAGAAAGAGCAGATTTCCAGATGCATGCCACAAGAGAGTGAAGTTTTGCTAGCTGTTCTTACCGTGTTAGTGTGCATCGTGTTCTCTGAGAGAAAAGTATATTCACTGCTAGAACTTGGAAGACAAATGCTTATCCATATTTAAAAAAAAAAATAAATATCTAAAAGTAAAATGTATATTGATTTTTATAGGCTTATGGTTGGTGGAATCCATTTCTATTAAGCAAAATGAAACTGCACTAATGAGAACTGTTTAGCGATCCTATGAATTTATGAGATAGCATTTAAATTTTCAGCTCAGTCTTGTTTTACAAAATATGTCTTCACCAGAACCACATATAATTTAATCTAGAGCATGTATTTGTGCAGAAAAGTATGGGAAATTTGCGATGACTGGAAATCTCCACAGTGAAGTAAGTTCAGCTGGTGAGGTATGCAGCTCAGCAAGCACATAAGAGTCATCCAACTCTAAATACACATTCGTTTAAATAGAGCTTTGTAAAATGTTAACAGTTAATGTGTATACAGTAACTCATCCTGGAAGGTGCAGTCAGTTGAAACTCTAAAAGAAGAAATGGATCAACAAAACACAGATCTTTGCTACTAAAATATGCAAACCAAAGCAGTAAATTATGCACCCTGATTATTAAAATATGCAAATTGTTCTATCATATGCACAACAATTTGACTAGAAAAATATGTACGTAAGTCAGTGAAGAATCAGCAGGCTGTGCAAATGGATGTATGCATTATATAACTTGATCACAAAAGTAAATGAAATATTAAATGACAAAATACATTATTTAGGTGAATCACTAAAGAAAACTAAAAAGATTGATGATCTGATCCTTTAGAGGCACTGATATTCTCGGTGGCTCAATAATTGTTGTGGGGACCCAAAACCTTGCACCTGGTCACATTTACTTCCATCGCCGTTACGAGGAGTGCTGTTTCATTCTGTACCTATGTAGGAGCATCAGGGCCTGGATTTGACAAACCTGATGAAGATAAACAGTGTGCACCCAAGGTCTGGTACTGGAGCTTTTGTGTGCTTTGCTTTCCTGTTCATTTTTGTTCTTTTGTCTCCTTTTATGATGTGGCTCGTAAGTCTGTGAGGACTGTGTGTGTGCTTACAACACCAGCTGAGTAACTCAGGAAACTTCTGAAAGAAATCAACACTTGATCACAAAAGCGAGATTTCTGTGCCCTTGGTTTGAGGAGGCAAAATGCAATGTCTTTTGTTTTCCATTTAGCTGGGGTCGCTCCCTATGGTTTTCAGTGCCCTTTTGATTTTTTTTCACAGTCCGCAGGCTGGATTTTTTTCCTTAGAAGTGAAGAAAGCCAGTACAATAGTAGTAAGCCTGCTTTTGGGAGATTGCCAGTCCCTCCCACTTGACAGGAAGGCCTTTGAAGTCCTTCAAAAGGGCTGCTTGCTATTTACCAACCTGTTTGAAGAATTTTCGGGGGGGGGGGGGGGGGGGGGAAGACAACTTTAGTGAGATTTGCAAACTTCAGATTTCCTTGTATTCCAGTTTTTGATCTGGGAATGATATAGAAATCATATGGATTGCATTAGACTTATTTCCTAGTAAAAGGAGATTATATCCTTTTACTAGTGATAGAAGGTTATATCCATGCCTCCTATGAGCTTCTTTGATACCATTCTCCTCCTCTGGATGGTAAGATTATTATTTTTGTATCTTTGTAGATAGTTCTTCTGTTGGGAGTAAGCGCAAGGATTCTCGAATATCACTTCTTTGCAGAATGTGCACCATCATAGCTCTGAAATGAAAAGTAAATCAGCAGTCTCATAAAGATGCCAAGTCAAACCTGATTTTATATTATACACTGTTTTTTTTCTCAGATCTGGGGCTGGGTGATTTGCACATAGGATATCCTTGTGCTCCAAAATGTCCATTCAGAAAATGTGATGGAGGCAAGAAAGGGCACTTGCACTGCTATATAAGGTCATCGCTCTCAAATGTGTAAAATGTAATGAGTTAATTTCATTGAAATTCAAGACACGAGAGCAGCACATGGGATCAATGGTCTTCTAGGCCATTCTGTTTCTTACAGTAACTGCTAGGTGTTTGGGAAGCTTAGGGAAAACTGTAAGGACAAGGCAAGCACATAGTGATGCTCATAGAATATTCTCTCCCAGGCTTCTGGAGTCAGAGGGGATGCCATTGTGTTAAACACCCTTTCCTAGATAACTATTCCATTGGTTTGTCTAATTGCTTTTTGAATCTCTGCCGACTTCTAAAACTTAATTGAGTTCTGCAGTGTAATACATACTGCCTGATGAAACTGCTCATTTTGTTTGTTTTGAACCTACCCCATGTTAATTTGTTTCATGCCTCCTGTTTTTTCTAGTAGAAAACATAGCAAGCAGTCCATATTTCATATTTCTTTTATGTTGTTTCGTCTCTGAGTTACAATTATTTCTTGTGTGGCAGGCATTTCAAAATTCATTGTTGTAATTTTGTGCATCTACATCTAAGTCTAATCTATGCTTTTTTTGGATGATGGGAGTGAAAGTGAGTGACTGAAGTGAGCTCCTGGTAGTAGGGATCACTTCAAAGGCTTTTATTGATAATCCCTCCCAGAACTGCCTGATCTTGCTGTTCTCAGAAGGGAGCTGATGAGTGCATCATACTTTGTACGCTCTGTTCCTGCTCACAGCTGCACAGACCAGTATGTTGGAACTGGCTTTGAAATATTTTACCAAATTCAAACCTTTTGAGTTTTTTCTGTCTCTGAATGAATTCTGAGCTCTCCTGTTCACCTTCCTCCCCAGTTTCCCTGCAATGGTTTGGAAACCCAGCCTTTCTGGGGATGGGAGATGCTCTTTCTGAGGTCTCCATGCAGCGTAGACTCCGCCTAGTTGCTGTTGTGGTATTTGTCAAAAGTAAGATGAGGCTACCTCAAAGGTGACTGATAGCTGCGGGGTGCTTTTGTCCTGTCATACAGCTTCATTTGCTTTCAGGAGTGCCTAGGACAGGTCCTGCATATCCAGTGAGGATGGGTACGTGGCTTGGTCTGGTTGCGATGGCCACGTAGCACAAGTACTCTTGTCACCTAATCAGCACTGTCTGACTGATAGATGTCCAGATACATCTGGACAGATGTACCAGAAGTACTGATGGAGGATATGGAGGAAGGTAACGGACAAGGAAATGAGGGGAAAAGTGAAGGCTAAAAGTGTGAAACAGTAGAGAAGGAGAGTACTGAGGATAAGGACATGCAGATAAAATAAGAGGGTGAGGACAGAAGGGCAGAGCAGGAGAGAGGAGAAGGACAAAATACTGGTAACATTCCTTCATAGGAACCTGAGATTGGTAGTGAGGCTGTCATTTAATTTTCTGTATGAAGTGTGGAGTTACTCTAGTGCCAAATATTTAGTTGGGAGGAAAAATTCCTCCCAAACATACAGAAGATGATTGGCTGTGGATGAGATGATCTATGAACTGACCACTGATTCTAAACAGTCACAGTTACGGTGAATATATACATATTTTGTTCTGGAGAATGAGACATGACTCTGCCAGCCCAGAGTTCACTTTTGGCTGTAATAAAGACTCTGTCCCTCTTTACTGGGGACTTGCAGAGGTTGGTTTTCATGCATGGGCTCTTTTCAGGCTTCCTTTTTGTGTTGCTGATCTAGCAACTGCTTCCATACAGAGCTATACTTAAAATACAGGAGTAAATCTATTCTGTGTCTTTAGAGAGAGTAGCATTTTCTTGCCCTAAATGATTAGTGTGGTATGTTTAAGGATATAAGCCCCGTTTTCTATATTTGGAATTAGACCAGAATAAATATAAAACAGAATATCCCTTGTGCTGCATAGTTTATAATTGAGTTTGCTTCTTTTTCCAGTCTTGAATGTATAGCTTATAAATTAGTGGGGCAGCAGAGTGAAACAGAGTGTAAAATATTGCAATAAAATGGAACACTTTATATCTTCCTCTCTCACAGTTATGATCATTACAGAAAATAGTTATTAAATCTCAAAAGATTACTTTAATTTAATTGCTTGTGTTATGCTAACTTACTGTTTCTAGAGTCGCACAGATTTAAAAACACCCCTGTAATATTGCTCTCTATTCAGAAGGAACCGGGAGTCTTGATTTTTCACATGAACAAACCTTTTCTCTATTAGGTACAAAACAGAAATACTATTGTTCAACTTCTTATATGCAATTCATTTAAAATGTATTACATATATATTACTTATCCATAAGCTTAATACTATTTTACTTCTACTAATGAATTTGCCATTACCTTGGTGATAGTTTTATATTTTGCCAAATTGTTTAAAAAGCAGCAAAGCCCACCAAAAAAGTCAGTATTCCAATCTTGATCTTTTCTCCCTTATTTATTAATGTCTTATAACTCTTGTCAGCCATGGGTGGCTCTTGACCTGGTTTGTCAGGCACGCTCACAGGTAAAGATCTATTTCTGTTCTTTGGAGTCAGGGATCGACCAGACAGGTATACTAGTGCTTACAACTCTTACTTTGGTTAATGTTACCCCTAGTTGCTTACACATATTTTCTTGAAATATCACGTATAGATATAGCTCACTGTCACTGCTGCTGTGACCTTTTCGCAGTTGTCATAAAGTCTTAACTACCTTCCTCAGGCAGCAGGTTTCTGGTGAGCTAGTGGAAAGGTATTTTGGTATGAGGTGATGCTCTAGAGTCTATGCTAGGCCCGTGTTTTATACTTGGGGTATTACAGTCTTTAGTGGAATTCATTTACAACCCAGTGATGATCGTCAGGACTCTGGCTCTTAGTTTAGCTTTTATTTCCCATTGTCAACCACAGTACCTCCGTGTTATGTGGAGCCCTGTTGCTTCCAGTTACCCTTAAAATGCCTGTCACTTTATCTGGTGTTTCTGTGGTGAGTCCATGAAAACCTGGATATCATTTGGAATGTGTTTTGCATCCAAGTTGGAATGTTTTAAAAATTGTCTTCTACCCACTAATTAAAACAGCAGTAGATGAAAAAGAAATAGATTAACAGCAGCACATGACATAAGTAACCAGACACTTACTTAATGAACCATTGAAAATATGATCCATAGATGCATTATTGGCACATAAACTGGGCACAACTAGGATTGTAATGAGATTTGATAGGCTACTTATATCAGATTCTTGATAGGATTATCCAAATGTGTTCAAGGTGAAAAAAAAAAATAAATCAGAATATAAATTAATTGCAACTTTTGTGGTAGCAGATACTTAAAATTTATAAAACATAAAATTACTAAACCACATGGCTACCAGAACAGTTTTCTGTAATGAAGGTAACACCCTCAATAAGGAAGGGTTCTGTAAAAATTACATCTCCTGTAACGAATACGAGGTCCACACTGAACAGTTTAGTAGCAAAAGAGAGGAACTAACATATTTTAGGTATCTTTATGGATCAGTCAGTCCTTAGGAAGAAGACATTTTAGAGAAAGCTACTATAACAAATAATATCTCCAGCAAGAGCAACTACTGTGGTAAGTGGTGGTGCTTTCCTCTTTAAAAGAGGAATAGCTATTATTATGTTCTTTTTCAAAAGGCAAAAAATCTTAACATTCAAGTCAACTTAATAAATTAACAGTGGTTTAGTATTCAAATCTAATGAATTTCTTCATTTGTGGTGTCCTCTATTTTCATCTCTTAACTGACACCAATGATTGCTTTCACTGTCACAAGTAGCACAGTGTTCTTTAAGTGTCCCAGTTTTCTCTATCAGTCTGACATCCAAAATAAGTCATTCAGTCATCCATCTTTCCTCATTTCCATAAGTCGTAATCACAACTTTTTTCACTGGATAAGTCTGTTAACAGCCATCTCTGCTCCGTTTTCTAATGTAGGAGGTCCCAGATACTGAGCATTTAAAACTGAGTGTTGATAAATCATAATCCAGGAGTTTTTAAACTTAAGCTGGAATAAAATGTCAAACTAGGTTTTTTGCTTTTGTGAGCAGCAAAGCTTTCCACTATTTACATTTTTGTGGATAGTGTATATTGTAATTCTGCAATATTACTAGAGAAGAAAGATAAAATTGATACGCATCTCAGAGAAATGTGTGCTGTTTTCATCTAACAAGGACAGAGACATAATCATCAAAGTCATTCTCTTTTAGAAGTCTCCCTCAAAAAAAATAAATCAGTATTTCTGTCAAGTTAATAGATTGCCTGAATTTGATTTGTTCATGTTCAGCATATTCACTCGGAGAAAAGGAAATTATGTGTCTTCAGAAAGTCTCTCCAGTTTGGGTCTTCATGAGGTTCCTGGCAGGATTATCCAGATGTGTTCAAGCTGAAAAAAATCTCACATAAAAAAAGTTCTTGTAGCATTTATGGCAGCAAACAACTGGAATTGGTAAAACAGAACAATATGAAAGCTATGGCTTATCAAAAGGAGTTTACTGAGCAAAACATTCCCAGTAGAGAAGAGTTATTTAATTTGAAGAAGGTAATCTAATTTCAGTCTTCACAGAAATTGGCAGTCAGAATAAAGGTAGAGGCTATGCAGTGCGCTCCTGACTTTATTTTTCCATTGGTTGTGTTGCATTATTATGCTTAAAGGGTGCAGCCAATTCCCTGTACTTAATATAGGGACAAAGCTCCCCATTTCTCCCTGATTTTAAGCAGCTAGAATTTGCATTGTACTAGTAAGACTAGCGTTTCTGGTTTTCCAACAGTCTTGTTGAGGAATAAGACGGCACTGAGTACCCGCTTGCTTTCTCCTGCTTTTCTGCAGATTAGTTTCTCATACTATTTTACTCACAATCTAACTTTTTGTAGAGTGTAATGCTCTGTCTTTGGGTATTTAAGACAGGAAGATGATGCCTGTGTGCCTTTTCCATACTCAAACATTTGAGTTATAAACTTCCAATACCTATAATTTCAGAGAATTCTAGAAGGCAAAAAGTAACCTTTAATTTAATGTACAGCTTATCCTAAAATGGACCTCGCTTCTGCTGGTGTCATGCATTTATTGACACTAACATAGCATTTGGGAATCCATTTGGTGAAAACCTTTTGAAGGTATGAACTCCTTTTTCATAGGTTCAGTCTTGCTTCTACAAGACAGAATTCAGCTCTGACATTTTTTCTAACAAAATGAACTTGTACTCATTTGGTTTTTACTTTGTAAGAGCTTTCCACTTATACTTTAGGCAAGGTACATATCTCTAGTGTTTGGTTTTTTGTCTACCATTTAAGATGTGAAAAAGATTGTCACCCCAAAGCAGATGAAACTTTCATCCTTCACCTCTCTTAACATTCACAACAGAATAATTCAAAGTCTTAGATTTGAAATAGGTATTTAAAAATTTGAAGACAAAATGCTTTTTTCTGAAATTTGCACATAATTAATGATAGATAAATTTAAAGAATCCATAAATATTCTTTTAGACTTAAAGATGTAATTCTTGTTCTTGCTTTCATTCAGTTACTTTCTAAAGGTCAAAATACTTGATTTCATGTAGCATATTTAAAATGTTAGAAAACTGGGATACCTAGAGTGCCCTATAGTGCTATCTACTGGATATATTTTAAATGTTTGTGGCCAGATGTAGAGGCCTTACATTTCTGGTATCCGTTTAATACCTTGAGAATAAAATACAGTATACAGATTGTATATAAATACAAACAATAAGAAAATGAGAGCTTTTAAGATTAAATAAAGCAACATGGTTCCTCTCAGCATGTGTAGAAGAGTTTGATGACATAGTTTCTAACAGAAAAGTGGTTTTGGTATTTTTTTTTAAAAATAATGTATTGAAGAGATATACAAGGCTGAAATAAATTATATTCCAGTTTGAAGTTTTAACAAGGTGAATACTTTCACTCTAATCTATTGAAGCTTTTGTGGAGTCCAGCTGAATAAAACAGAGTCACCCTTTTTCCTTAAAATTAAATACTTCACCTGCACTGGGGATGGAGATCTTAGGATTTTGGCTTAATCAATGTCCTGTTGAGCCCACTAAGAAATTTCCTCCTTCACCTGCTTCTTATAATTAGCCAAGAAGTTTAATGTCTCTTAATGGAACATCGAGCATCGCCTCCTGCTGCAGGTAAATTGACCATTCATCATTTGCTTTTGTGGTAATTCCTGTTTTACTTGTACCTATTTCCAACTCATTCCCTCAAAATATATTACTTAATTAGTATTTATAACAATGGCTTCTTTTAAGATGGGGTTCAAAGGTTTGAGAGTAGTTTAGTGAAATATTTCAGCTGCTACCTGGTAAAGTCATTATAGCTCTCCAGAGTGAAGCTGTAGACTTTATATGATTCACTTAACAAAATGGACCAAAGGTGAGTGTGAGGTGATCCTTAACAGGGTTATTGGTAAGATTGTACTGAAGAGAGCGTATCCAGGAAATAGGATTGTCTACAGGATAACAAGATTATCCTCTGCTAAATTCACCCTGTAAAGAAACAGGTGTAATATGCAGTAGAGGAAACGAATAGGACTGCTGGAGATTTGAAGCAGATCTTTGATTGCAGTGGTGCTGCCCTTTGAGAAAGGTGGAATTTGGAAACGTGAAGGAGTAAGGGGTTGGAAAAGTTGTAAAGTGTCAAGTAAGACTAATGGTAAAAAAGGGTTTCCTGTATGTCAGATAAGGTACAATTTAATGTTAACCCTTATCTAGCATTATTTATTTTGAATGCTTTCAGCAATCCGAGATGAGGTTTTTACACAGCTATTTGATCAAGTGTACTTGTCAGACACAGTGTTTTAAATATAACGCTTTTTTTAATCGACTACCTCCATGAGATAGACTAATGTCTTTCTGGCTCCAGTTGTCTTGGCTTCCATAATACGATCTCGGTACCACTGGGTATAAATTCCTGTAAATCTTTCTTCTGCCATTTATCTCAATACACAAATGCAAATAAATTTGTTAATGCGTACTGTCAAGCACAGGCATTCCTGACTTCTTCCAAAACAGTCACTAAACCTCTTACTTAAATAGATAATGTCCTGTATAATAAGTGCTATGCTTTCTAGGAGTCTTTTTTTTTTACAGTGGTTTCTGCCTTGGGCTTGTCATTGCCAAATAAAAGCTTTTATGATGCTGTCTTTATACATTACAGGGTGGGGACACATTCATAAGGATTTCTGCTCTTACATGTGCTAATCCTGGTGAACTGCTAATGCCAGGAAGCAAGGACAAGATATTAACGGCTTTCGGTACATGAGGCATGTGTCTTAATTTTGTTCAGCATTTACACTGTCCCAGAAGAAGCTCTGGGTGCCTCCTCACAGGTTTCTATTCCCTGTGCCTGGCTCAGGAGGTGCACAGAGGGACAGGCTTGATACACGAAGAGCATGAGTGCAAATATGGCTTTACTCACTCTGTGCAGGTTTAGAAATGAGATGGAATTTGCCTGTGGATCTCCCTTAATACATCAGTATAAGCTCCAGCTACTGTCTAGCACTCCTTCCAGAAAGCATCTATCTTTCTGAATCCCATCATCCTCACCAGTACAGTTTCCTCTTGAGCTGTAATGTTATCGACAGTGGCAAGCTAGTCAAGTACACTTGTTCTTGGCTGATTTGTCCCACTTCGGCACTGAACAGTTCAGCCTAATGAAAGAAGCCAAGGCACCTGCAGTCACTGTCTAGAGAATCCAAATAATGCTGTCCCCTTTTTAATTGTGTGTAATGTCTTAACAGAGGACTGCAAAGGGATTCAGGCATCAGCACAAGAGACGTACAGATCTGAAGGTAAGATTAAAGAAATGACTCATATCCAATAATCAATACGTGCCACCATTTCTCCATGGGCCAAACACTAGGATTTAGGTCAGAGGGTTAATCTCTGGATCTGAGCGAGTGGGTGGCGAGGGAAGTAGAATTACATAGGGAGCCGGTCAAGGCTACAGCAAGAAAGAACTGCAAATATTGACAGGTAAATCAGGGAAGGAAAGCAGAGATTGTGAGAAATGAGCCGCTGGGATACAGCTGAAGGGATAATTTAAATGAACCAAGGGAGAACCAGAAACAGAAGAACCATGATGGTGTTAGGCAGGCACACCTAGCTGTGTCCCCCTGACAGCTCCCACTTTTTAAAGAAAAAAACCTGAGCTAAACCAGTTTCAAAACTAACAGGAATTCTAGCCTGGAGGCTTTAGCAGCCTTTATCTTTTATATTGAATCATTTACAAGAGAAAAAAGCATTTCAGCTGATCCAGATCTAAAAGCATTTAGAAATGGGGCGGGGGAAGATATTCTCCTCGCTGTGATCGCTGGCCTGTACAGCAACATGTTGAGAACTGGAGTTACTGCCAGGGAGGGCACGGTATGAGCTCAGAGATGTGCAGCTCCCCTCTCAGAGCGGCCGGGTCGTGTTTGTGTGGCCACAGGACTGAAAGCAGCCTGGGCAGAGCACGCACCATGCCTCCCGCCCTGGCCCTCCACATCAGTGTATGCCAAAAGCATTTGGCACTTCTTTCCCCTTCCCTGTGTGGATTTCATCCTTACAGTCTGTGGATGGGGCAGAAGACAACACTTGCCCAAATGTAGAAATGGCCCGTGGCTCTTCAGTTCAGACACGGTCTGTGCAGGTATGGAGCTGGCAGGGCATGAGCTGCCACGATCTTTACCCTTCCAAATTGTGCTGAGCTGCTGCTGCCTGTACTTCAAGCAGCAGATCCTCTTCATTTCTGGTGACAAAAATACTTTCGGTGTACCTCTGGAGCCTCTTTCACTTCTTCAGCTGGGTTCATCTTCCTATGATTATGTCGCTACTAGTAAGACATCTGCCTGGGAATCAATCCCATGTTTTTGATTAAGCATCACCTTTTTTTTTTTTCTTTTTTTTTTTTTAAATCCTCATTCTCCTACAGTTCTGTTTTTAGAAGAGGGAGAGGAAAACTCATGGCAGAACCCACCCAAACCTTGTAAAACCTCAGTGAACCCTAAACAGAGAATCTTCCATGTCACTTAGCATTGAATGCTCATTTATATTGCTATAGAAGTTATATAGAATGATATCCAAGTATATCATTAAACTTTTCACATTTGAAAGAACATTGAAAGGGGAAGAAGATAAGACTGTTGTCTTACAACTCTTCTATAAGTAATTACCTGAGTGAAACAAACAGAAGGCCTGTAAATTCCCTATTATGATATTGGCCCCATTTGGGTTATAAACACTCTTCAAGATTAACTAATTTATGGGCCATATCATCTGCAGTAGTTGCACATTGTCCATACCTTCATTATGGCCAGCGTAACTAGGGCAGTTTACAAGGGTGGAAGATCTGACCTGATCTCAATGCGATATAGAAAGTATTCTATTTTGTTCTCATTACCCTGTCAGCACGTACGGCACTTATATGTGATACAATTCCCTGAATACATAGCAAATATTTATCAAGCTCCTCTGTTTGCTTCAGCTGGACTACAGATGACCAACTGTCATCATCAATCGATTTATCAGCTGAGATGATTTGATCCTTACTTTATAAGAACCTCTGATCAAATAAGTTTCTTCCTGAGACAGTGTTCAAATTCGACAAACTGACTCTTGTGTCACTTGTAGTGCTTGGCAGTAATATTTTACAGTCTCTTGGAAAACCACTGTTGTCGTCTTTCTTGCTGCTACAAACCCTGTTAAGAATTTCAGTTTGTTTTGGGTGGAGACACAATGCTGCAGGATACCTTACGGTAAGGAGAGTCTGTAATTTTGAACATTAATGTAAAAAGCGTTACTGTTTTCATTTCTATATGAAAGAAGTATTGAATGCCAAGTCTACCAAGGTGCTATCACTGAGGTGTGAGAACCTCCATTTTGATGATGGTAATAAAGACTATTCTTAAATCTGAAAAACTTCACACCTTGAAATATTAATTCTTCCACTTTTGTTTTATAAAACATATATAATTCAGAGGCACTGGATGGTCAAACTACAGTGGCAAATTACAAGTTATTAAAAATTCTCTTTCAAGCTAATATCAAGTCATCAAAAAATTGAATACTCCTGACCCTTTTACCAAAGTTTAAATTAGCAGCCTAATGGTAATATTCAGATGGGCAAAAGGAATATAAGCTTCTTTTGATGAAAATAATACAAGGAAGTGCTTCCCTACTGTGAATCATCTTAACATGTGAAATAGCATTTTGGTACAATGATCTCTGCAAAGGGCACAGCAAGCTGGCAAATATGGAAATAAAAGATTAAAGCAATTTTGTGCATTTATTGCCAATGTTTTACACTCCCTCTTTAGTTGTTGTATGAAATCTGAACATCTCAAAGCATCTCAGTATGTTACATTAAAAACAAATGACTGGCCCAACCAATAAACTGTTTTCCTTACAAAAATACTAGTTATGGATGTAAAGTAAAGCTAAACCATATAATATACTGACCGTGTTTAAGAATGTTTCTTGTAAATATTTTCATCTAATAATGATAGCTGCTTTTACTGCAGCATTAATATTTACGAGTTAAAAAAAAAACAAACAAACCAACAACAACAACCCCAAGCTGTGCATTTGAAACAGGATTGGTACGCAATAATAGGCATGTTACATTTTTCTTCCATAACTGTAGGAAAAGAACATCTGAAGAAATTGAAGCACGTGTTAATGTAGAGAAAGTAGAACTTTTTCTTCTGCACACCCATCCATGCTATTTGCTAAGACCACCCATGGGAAAGGTTGTATAGCCCAAAATTCCTCAGTGGTGGGAAATCCCTTCTTCTGTAGTAAAAGCTTTATTGTATTATACTAGTCACTTCTGCTCTGTGATGGAAATTGCACTACTTTTTATGTGTTAATATCTTTCATGGGCATGCAGACAGTTTCCATGTATAAAGCAGACAGCTGTGCCCTTCCCACCATTAATTTTACTTGCTTGCTTTCATTCTCTTTTGGTGGATACAGCGCGTGTAGAGCCACTCTGCCCACAGGCATTAATCCAAAAAACCACTTGAGTTTAACATTAACCAAATGACTAGAGTCATTGAACTGTGCTGTCCTACTTATGAGCTAAGGTGCTGTAATGAATCAGAGCTATGGATTCTGGTCCAGCTCTCATGGAAATCAGTGATGTGGGCAGCATCCACGTCACTGAGAGCCTTGAATTAACCCCAGAGATCCAAGCTATGTGCTGAAGATAGCTCTACCCTCACATTCAATGCTTTTTTGAGTATACACTTTGTACTATAAAACACTGTAATATATTATAACTTACTATAAAACCATTAACTGCAGTGTCTTCTGCTTTTTGAACAATTTAAGACATTACCAAAATGTGTAGTTTTCATCATATGTTGTTCCAGATTGCTTTCCAAGATTGCTGATAATACTGAAAAGAATTATAATAGACAAAAAGTGGATACTTATTTTACATCTTCATCTTGGCAATTCTGAGTGAGAGGTGAGCATATTGTTCATGATGATTCATTTAATTACTTCGCCAGAATCTTTATCTAACTTTAAAGCTTGTTATCCTGAGGACAGATCTTTCCACCCACAGATTCCACTCATACTCAGATGTGCTCCTGAAGTCAAGGAGATTCTACTTCTGACCGAAACTCTCTTTGTTTATTACTTATACAGTTGTTGGGTAATATGGACTGTTAAAAAAGAGAGTTTACAGAAACTAAGAGAGTATGCATTTGTTGCTATTGAAAGCTATTTTATAGCTTTTAAAATCTTCCATGTTTTTTAGTCCAGTACAATAACATGTTTGGGGGCAGGGCTGTAGTTAATTGAAGGTTGCGATCCACAGTAAAAGCAAAGAATTTGGAGCCAAAAGACAAGAACCAGGTTAGCTAAGAACTTGAATGTGAAATCAGACACAGACTTTGAACCTTGGCAAATGGAAGTAACTTCAGACAGATGCTAAACTGAACTGATACTTCTTCTCTTCATCTAACGTTATTGCACTCATGGTTCATATATTCCAGCTGAAGTGCTTTGGTAGTCCAGCATTAGATGAGATATTAGATGGTTCAAACTCAACTCCAAGCTCAGTATATTTGGTAGGATCTCTAAAGGCTTAACCAGTCATTACTGTTGAGCACAACTCTCCAGAAAGCTCTAGGCTCTATCTACGCTGATGATCTCTGTACATACATGTTTGAGTAAGTAGTCTCTGTGTCCTTTATAATGGGAAGTAAAGACCTTGTTCTTATTCAAATTGAATCTTAGATGTCTCTTAGCCATGATATGTCACTACACTTTAACGATAGTTATGCTCCTTGTGGACAGATGTTGTGGGGCATAGTGAACAGGTATTGTAAGGGTAGGGGCACTGTGGGCATTTACATACTACTTTTCTGTGCATTAAGGTGATGCAATTGGCTGCACTAGAGGGTTTTGTTGTGATTTAGTACATTGTGGCGATAAAACCAGCTTTTGAATTGTAAAGGTAGTGAACGATCATGTTTTCTAGAGATCTGTGTAATTTAGCCTCATACTAAAAATAACTGGCTACTTGTCCTGTATTTTGTGTGGTCCATGCAAGAAGGCTAGGCCAGGTGTAAATTCTATGAGAATACAAAAAGGGGTGAGAAAGCCTGAAAAGAAATGCAAACACAATTTAGGCCCAGATTTTAAAGGGATTAGTTCAAAAACAGGCATATTGATGTACATCTGGCTGTCACTTGTAATATGATAATTATCCTTCCTTCTCTCTTCAAATGGCTTTCTTCACAGAATTACCTCTTCAGTCTTCATTAGCAATCTTATATTTCTCATTATTTAATGCAACTTTCCTTGGGACTTAAAGCTCATTTGTAGTTAAAGGACACCTCTTACATATTACAAATGACAAATTCTGCCATGTACAGTGAGAACATATCGGTCGCAGGGTTTCAGAGAACAAATTCACCTCTACTGTAGTACAAGATGGGAGGGCAAAGTCCAGAAAGAAGCATCCTGCTCTAAAACCTTTCCTGCATCAGTTCATTGGGCATTATGATAATTAGATCATCTGTCTAAATATGGTCCATATGGTGATTTTTCTGTAAATGTTTTCTTTATTTGAACACAGTGTATTAATCTATTCACAGCTCCACATTGAAATTAACCTTGGAAACTGGATAATTAGAATCTGAGCTGAGTAGCAGAATAGTTTTTTATTACTCAGGGCAGGGGTGATGGAAATATTGGACATATTATCTCCGTTTCTAAAGTCTAGGAAACTAGTTAGAGATAAATAACATGAAACTGGCAAAGGAGTCATATTCTTGGATTTGTTCTATTTTAGTTTCTCTGAGTACAGCAAAGGAAAATGTAAGTTAATTTGAGTTATCATCCTTTATTAAACCTACTAACTTTTCTTTCTGAAAAAGACAGTTGGGTTCGAGCAGGAGTTCAGGGTGTGAAGCTAAGAGAAAAAAGAATATAATTTGAGCTTGAAAGGATACCAGTATTGCTTCAGTTTTTCAATGGCTTTTTAAAAGTTTTTTTTTTTCTAAATGACAGATTTTTGTGGCTTTGAGACTTAACAAAGTATTTTGAACATAGAAATAGTTAGAAATAAGGTAAAAGAGTATTCTGATATTTCCCATTTATTTGATTCTTTGTCACATATTTTTTGCTTTTTCTGGGCATGATAGCACGTCTATTGGTGGCGTTACACTGAAATATTTGAACAGACATGAACTGCAAGCTTCCCATTTTGTATCATGGACCAGATTTTCAGAATATTTCCTGCAAAAATGTGCCAGAATTTTCTGCACCCACATAAGTACTTAAGTGCTCTGCTGAATTACAGCCTTAATTTGCATAATGACTGATTGTATTTGCAGTGTTGGACTTGCACAAATAATTGTGCAGGTAATACACCAGCTGGTTCCTGCAGCCCAAGACACAATGGTAATGGGTGTAAAGTAACAGGCTCTGTAGAGGAGGACGGTTTCTGCAGACAGAGCCCCTGGTGACAGTCAGCACCAGCCCTACCACAAAGCAAAGACATGGGACAACAGAGGAACATATGTTTTGTGAAACAAAAATGGAAATTTTTAGAAGTGCTTCCCTGCTAGCTTCTCGTGCTGGTTAAGAATATCAAGTGGCTTCATGCTTTCCTGCCAGGACAGTCCCTGAAGTATGGGCTGCCCAGATCAGCTCGGAGAGACCACTACCAGAAAATCACCGAGAGGTTTACCAGGGGTGATACCATGTTTTATTTAAACCCACAGCAAATCAACAAAGCACCTGGGTCCCCTGGTCCAGGCACCATCAAGCGGGCAAATCTTAGTTATGGCCCCACTCCAGCAGCTGGCTGGAGCACAGGAGCAGGGTATTTAAATAAACTTAAGTCCCACAAAACACCACCACCACCTCACCACAATTTCAATGGAGGGTGGTTTAATGAAGTTGTTATTAATAGCAATCACCTTATAAATAATCAGAACATAATACTGAGAGAGGAATCTCCTTCGTTTGCCCTCAAGACTGTAACAGTGTAGGTAACTGAAGTGTTCAGAGATCATTCCGGAACCAAGCAGCCTGGCACTGGACTGTTGTATGCATTCTCCATAGCTGCAGTGGTGGCAACAGTGGTGGCCCCATCAGGCATGATGAACCGCCAGCCCCTAGAGCTTCCCGGTGGGGCATCTCGAGGGTGGTTTGTGCTGCTTGTCTGAGGCAATCTTACAGTGCCAATGAAGATTGAAGAGGATTATTGAAGATGATAACCTTTTGTTTGCTTGTGAGAAGGCTGAGACCTTTTGTGACATCTGCCCCACTAGTGGAGGGGTGAATTGAGTAAATGAGGGTGTAGGGCCTCTGTGGGCAATAAGTAATAATTTCATGCATAATGAATAGTGAGAATCTTTAATTACTGGGATATCTCAGCACAAGACCTCTTTAAGATTTTGAAGTTGAGTTGCTGGATTAGATTCTTATTTCTTTATGTATTTCACCATCTGAAAGAGTTTTACAGGCTTTCCGTGTCCAAGGTAGCTATAGTTATGATGATTTCAGATCACTACTGTACTTGCCTGTATTAACTTCTCTGCGTAGTTTTGCTTTTTAAGAAAATGAAAATTCAAGACAATTTTCTTTTTAAAAAGATATTTAGACCTGCAGTCTGGCTCTTTCTTGGACTTGTTAAAATTTCCATTCAAGCTTTTCTGTTGTTTCTCAAAATACCTTGTGTGTAGATCTTACATTCTTTTCTTTTTTTTTTTTTTAACCAAAGTCTGCTGAGTAATTGTACTGTCTGCTCAATAGAGAACTGATTACATCTCCTTCACCTCTTGCTTATGATAATGGTTTCTTCAAGAGAATTGAAAAACTGTATGATTTAAATTTTTCCACAAGAAAGGTCAAAGTAAAATTCACTCACAAGTACAGTTTCTATCTGGGTCTATATCCAGCAGTTGAACGGCTCGGTGATATGCTGTTAAAATGTCTGTAGTGGAAAAACATGGATATAAAGAATAATCCAAGTTATGGTCTGATAAAAATACACTTTGAGCATTTTTGAATGTATGATAATGTAATTAGGGCCCCTCTAACCTCTAACAGATACAAAACAAGCACTCAACAAAAGTATCTGCTATCTTCTGTCTCTCCCAGATGCCTGAGATTGGCACATAAATGCAAAGATACAATTTCTTTCTTTACCCTCCTTTCTGAAAAGTCCGGTCCTCATTTCTCCTCTGTCCTTGTGACTTCAAGAGGTGGGCATTTGTCCAGCTTCTTCATTAGCATCTAGGCTGTTTCTCCAGGAGGCACATACAGTGGGATAACTGAGAAACTCTGTTAAGAAATTCTTATGAGTGAAAAGATGTTTTCCAATGTTCCCGTCTCTCTTCTGACCCTTTGTTTGATCATTCGGGGTAGAATTATGAAACCAAACATATGGGCTGTATTTTCCACCCAACAGTACTTCTCAGTATCCTGTTTTATTTGTTTAGCTAATAATTTATTTTAATCTTCCCTAAAAGAATTTAGCACTTTTCCCCCACCTAAATAATGTTGTAGTTTCCTTTGTATATTCTCAGATGCTGGTTTCCTGAGCTTTCCTTCCCACGGAAGGAGAAGACAGGAAAATCTTCTCTGGCTGAGTTGTCAACACCGTTGCTATATATACATACTAAGTCCTGAATTTCACCGTTTACTGTCTACTTTTGTAGCTTTCCATTGTTTCTGCCTCTACTTTGGCTTACACCCGAGGGTCCAACTAACGTGAAGATTTAAATCCACATTTGATTCCAGACTAATAGCAAAATCATCCCCTGTTATAGCTGCATCCCTTTCTTCTATGAAAACAATCCTCTGAATAAATGATCATCCTTTTGTCCATATTATATTATGCTGGCCTTTGCAAACTCTTGAAAAGAAATAGTTCAATGAAGCTCCTGGGTTTTATTTTTCTTTCTTACTCTTTTTTTTTTTTTTTTTTCATTTTCTCGTTATGTACCAGAAGCTGTCTGAATTTCTTTATGACTTAGGCCTTTTTTTGTGTGTCATATTAAGATTCTCTGTAAGATTAGGAGTATGAAAGCACTGCCAGTTTAGATTGGGCGATACTATGGTAAAGTCAATTTTCACTCAGATATTAGTAGCAAATCTTTCTGTACCTTTGGCATTTTGTCCTAGATGCCAATGAGTCTTTGGTTTCTTATTAGGAACTAGTTCCCTCCAGATTTAGACTTGTTCTTAAATCTGAAAAAATCAGCAATTTCATATTTCTGCATGTTTTCCATTTTAAGGGCATATTTTCATATTTTAATCTACATTATTGTCTCTTAGTTTGAGTGAGAAGTTTGAAAGTTTACCTCCTCTGCATGAATCAACTCAAAAAGACACAAAAAGAAAAAAAAAAAAAAAAAAAAGGAAATTAAGAGCTTTGGAAGAACCTGGTGCCAGAAAAATGTCAGCATAAATGTTAAACTTTGCATTGCCCCTTTGTGACAAGCGCTTGGTTCCATGAGTCCCTTCACACTTTGCTTTTCCAGTTGCCAGTGATTTTAGTCACTACGCAGTCCTCACCCATGTGTTGGCTTTGTTAGTCTTGTTTGTTAAGGACATTTTGTAATTTATTAGATCTGTTGATTCTAAATGACATTGCCTTTCCACATGCTATTGCTTTCTTTTAAAAAAACTTTCATATTCAGATCCGGTTTCTCTGTAATTTTCCTTTCTTTAATAATACTATGTAAAATGTTAGTGATGTACAGGAGGTCAGAAGCCACTTCTGTACATCTGTGGTGGATCTTAAACTCCATAAGGATATTAAGAGTCAGGAGTACATGGAAAAAAAGAGCTGTGAAGATTTAGAGTAAAGGTAACAGATACTTTTGTGGCTGTGACTGAATGAAGGAGTGGAGGAGATATTCCAGATGGACCAAAATAAAATTAAATAGCTCAACTCTGAAGAGTGGAGATACGGGGGAATAAATGGAAAGAAGAGAATGGTGAAGAGCAGGGAGAAAATTACCCATTTTGCATATAAATGATGTAATTACCCCCTCAGCTTCTCAGGCAGAAGTTGACATCCCTAATTAAAATAATTTTATGATCTTCTGGGGACAGATATACAAAAGCATAAAAAGAAGGGAAAAATAACAAATGCAAAACTAACCAACATCAGCAGCCATTTTTACAAAATAATTTTGCAGCAGGACTGATGATGTACATGCAGTCTCAGCTTTATAACAAATTATCAGGCTTGTATTTTATTTCAGATGATTCACAGGGCTTGATATAAAAGGCAGAGACTGAATAAAACCTTTTCAGAGAAGAGAATGATGAAACCACAATACAAGGACAGGGAATTGAAAGCCTACTGGACTGAATTTCATTGTTTTCTTCTGATTAATACTGGAAATTGAAAGCCACTGTGTTTAACCTGTGCTGATGCTACAGTTGCTGTAATTAAGCATGAGAATATGGTCTTACAACTTGTGCATGCTGATTGTTTTATACAAAGCACCTGGCAAATTTGCCAGCACATACACTATTAAATCTGCAACAGCGGTGTCCAGCCACCAAAGACTGCCATTGTTATTTGCTTAATTGATCTTCACTATTCCACCACATCTTCACTTCCCACTTGCCGGGCAAGAAAGCAGTTATGGAGCCTTTTCCAGACTCCAAGGTAGCGAGGGGATGTGTTGTTTTAACCATACGGGAAAGAAGGGGTTGTGGTACAAAGCGAGATAAAACCCAGCAAGTGTAACAAATTTGGAAAATTCCGTTATCATATGCCTTGCCTTATCACTCATACCATCTCACTGACTGATTTAATGTTGCTAAGAGACTTGACAGACCAACTTGTTAGCATTACATACTGCACGGCAGTGATTGATAAATCAATTGTTACCACTAATTTTACTCCAACAGGGTTTTATTTCAGCAGGCAGAAGTTGGCTGAAGGATATGTTTGTGTATGCGCAATATTTTTTTTTTTCTTTTTTTCTCCCCACATAGCTGGTTCTCTTTTGCATTTCCTAAGTGTTTTTGGTAATTTCACGGTAAGGTGACAAGCTAGAAGCCAAGAGAGTAACATTATCCTCAGGCACAAATGCAGAAAATCAGGCTAGAAATCTCACAAGAACTGATGTTCTTGTCCTAGAACTGCTACTCACAGTAGTGACTAAGTTTTGAATAATTTAGAAAGATTTAAATCTTTCTTGTAGAAAAATTCAAATCTTTCTTGAAGTATTTTCATGTCTAGTCCTGATTGATTAATTAATAAAAGCAAACAAAGCATTTTAAGCCTCAGAAAAGCTTTGGGTTTGGTTCTGCTCATAGGATGGGCACAGTGTCAAGTCCATTAGTTCTGAGCTGATTACCCCTGCCCTAATTAATACGATTCACTCATAGACCACAGAATCTGGAATAACCATTGTGGTTTATGAGCTAATTAAATATTATCTGGTGCACCACGTGTTTAGTTCTTCAATTCTATTTACGTAGGTGGGAAGGGGAAACATATTGCAGCTATTTTGTCTGACAAATAAGTCTCAAATGTCATAAAGATGAATGTTCCCCTTCCCTAATCCTGTTTGGAGTTTTTTTCAACAGAAAGAAGGACCAGATAAAATGACAGCACTAGTTTGAAGCACCTCCCAGGAGATGGTTTTGCAGGGGGAGCTGCGCAGCAGGCACCGATGGGGCAGGCAGTGGGACATAGGGGTCTTCTGCGTTATCCCAGCGTTAGTTGTGGCCGTTCTGCATAGTGGCACCTCCCAGATTCACGGCTATGGATGCAGGGAACACAAATTATTTCCCAAACAAGCAGAATGGTCTGTGAATGTTCCCAAGTGAGAAACCCTTTTGCAAAACACCCTTCTATGAACCGTCAAGGAGCTCAGCAAAGGTGGTGGGCAGCTGAAACAAAATACTGCGTTTACGAGCAAATAATGGCCTTTGGGTTTTGTGATGTGAATGAGCATAATGCAGCTCTACTCTTCCTGTAAGAGAAACAGAAAATCAAAAGCAAAACAGCATAACATATTGTGCAGAAAATATCTATAGCACCACTACGGCATGTATGAAAGCTGGCAGAAAGGGTCTTCTGTCGATACCACAGATATCTTGATCCTGAAAACACTTAAAGATAGGGGATTGATTCTTAAAAAAGGCTGAGGCACCGAAAAATGTGTGGAATGATCCATCCTTGATTCAGCTTCTCCTGTCAGGGAGGGAAGGGTGCTCAGTGTTGTACCCTTCTGCTGGAGCTCCTTTCACTCAGAGGATCAAGATTTATTCACAGAATATTTGACCTGAAAACAAATATATGGCTTTCTAGCTGCTTCTTTTGTAGAGATGTATATATATCCTGCCGAAAGTAGTATCCAATCTGTACCAGATAGACATTTTGTTTATTTCTGGATTTTAGCTTGTGTATAAATTAATCTGGTTTTATCCCTATTTCTCAAGAGATGTACGTAGCTGTCCATATACCAACATTTATCTTTCTTGTTAGTGCCACTATGTGGATAATACATCACTGGAGCAGTGGTGCTAGTTATGATGTATGACACCAACATATCATAAAAGCATTGCCACTTCTGTGATGTATTATTCAAAACATGGAATTAAACAGAAAGATCAATATAATACAAGCCTTTAATTTTTTAAGGTGGGTTAGAAAGTTTTAGATTAAAGAATATAGGCTCTGGAGGGTTTACATAAAGGCTCAGTATACAACAGAAACAAATGAGAATAACTGTTATTTCATATATGACCCTATTTGTTCCAAACTAGATTCATTCCATGGCCAGCAAAACTTTTCAAGTTGTGTTCCCTACATGTTTCAAGTCCTCTCTGTCCTTGGCTGTAATGCACCCAGCTTCCTACCGTGTTCCTCCAGAATACCTTCCACAAAACTCTGTCTTCCCTGTCTCCACGTTAGCCAGATCCCTCAGCTGCCTCTCACATCCCTGGACCACCACTGGCAGCTCCTAGATGCCCAGCTCCAAGCTGACCCAGAACAGCCAGCCACCGCCCCCCTGGTGATGGGCTGGTGACCCGGCATGCTGAGCAGAGAAAGTAACAGCACTGTTATTTTCCTGCTTTTTGCACAGTGGCGGCACTTACTTGAATCTCTCTTCTCTACCTGGTTGCTGATTACCACTAAACTTAGTGAAATTTAGTTCCTATTGAGTACCTCTTCCTGAAATGCAGTTGGAATTATCACATATTTTCCAAAGTTAATAGGGAGATGATGGGGTAGGGGATAAAAACAAAACCACCGCTACCCTTAGACATCCATCTTACTTCCTTTGTGGCTGACTGAAGTTCTTTTCTTAACTTAAATGAAGTTATTTTCATTAACACTTACTGTTTTCATGGATTTACGTGGGTAAAAATTGCATTTAAGATGATTCATTTGCTCTTCCAACCCTGCTAATCTAATGTGTTCAGGAGTCATAGTGTAGGTAAAATATGACTAATAAATGTTTCTGGCTTTGTGTTTTTAATTTAATTTCGGTTCTACAAATTGTTCCAAAGTGCTTAGACAGTATTTTCTTCCTTTTGCTTAGAAAGGTGAAATGGCAAAAATGGCTGCCAGGCCTTCACATACTTTAGGAAGAAATTCTAGATATTGCAAAACATGATTAAACCTGTAAGAGGTGACACTTCTGGGCATCTCCATACCTTACATCAAGATAAACAATCCCAGAGCAAGCCAGAAAAACTTTCTTAGGTCTGGAAGGCTCTCCTCCTAAACATCTTAACAGAATAAAATCTGGGCATTATTATCAATCTCCTGCTCTTTTCAGGCTCTTTGTATTGCACAGTTGCAAGAAGTCTACGTTGTTCTACTTTCTTATGGTTGTGGTGCAACCACCTCACTTGTCTTGTCTGCTTGAATATTTGATTTATTAATCTCATTAGCTATTTTTTTTCTGCTTTCTAAGCAGAAATTTCTATTTACAGTTTTGGGATAGTAAATTTATTAACCTTTCTTAGGTAATGTACAAAATCCTTTTCCTGCCTCAATATTATTTCCTTGAATCCTTGAAGATATTTGTACAGTTTTATATCCCCTTAATCTCTTTTTCTCTAAGCTGTTTAAATTAAGTTCCTGTGCTTGCTCTTCCTCTGTCATATCCTCTAATCCCTGGATCATTTCAGTTGTCCAAACTACCACAAAACCAGCATATATGTTTCCTGGGACTCAACATAAAAATAAATTAAGATCCCCTCTTCTGTAAGCAAAACTTCTAGGACAGCTTTAGCCAAAGAGAATTGAAATTCTTCATGCACAGTATGGGAAGTTCTATTTATTATATATTTTTATCAGGTTGTGGTACTATTCACAGAGTGCCAGGCACTGTTTCTACATTAGATGCTGTGTTACTCAGTCCAAAAAATTTTAAATAGAAGATTTTAATGGTGTGTGAGAACCTTCTAGCGCAGACCCTTACAAAGAGAGCTACGTTAAAAACTCTGTGCTATTTCAGTTCCTTTAGAATCAGTATTTTATGACATTCAATGCTATGTGATAAATGTCGTTCAGGTTTTTAATGTACTTCGTCCTAAGAATAATGTTTCAATAAGAGCATTTCTGAGACAGTGAGAGAGAAGGGGAATAGTTTGTATTGTGCAACATCCCAAACCACTGCGGTTTATGGAAGTCATGGCAATTTACATCTCTTGTCCCCAGATAATACACTGACAAGTTCATTCAGATAGTTCAGGTATAGATAATTTTATCTAAGACAGAGCAAGATTATAACATCAGTCCCCTAGCCAGTGATTTACAGTAACTGTCTTCTCTCTGAGGCAAGGTACTAAATCTGCCAAAAATGATTTTGTTTGTCTTCAGGTTTGAGTCTAAACAAATCCATATGTGTGGTCGAAGTACTACTCCTGCCGAAGAGAAATATGTTTGTGTACATAGGCAGCTGAAGATGCACATCGTTCTCTCAACTTCCTCTATGCCAGTGTTGTCATTGTAAGTGAATTAGTACAATGGGCTGAATGACGTCTTTGGTTACATTCATTCTCTGTGATGTCACAGGAATTCAGTGTATAAAGAATTTCTCCAAGAAATGTCTACAAAAAACTTGCTAGGATGGACAGAGAATAGAATCCTATATTGCTGTATCACAAAAGAGAGTGACAATATAGTTAATGTGTTAGAGCTGGTTGTACTACTGAGTACATATAAATGTGAATACAAATATAAATGACCAGTGTGATTGATTGACACTTTCATCTCTAGGTTTCTTGTGTATATATGGAAGCACATATACTCTAGTAATTTATATGCTTGTGTGCTCAACAGTACAACCAGCTCTAGAAGAAACTAGACTTTGGAAGCCTTTTGAAAAAGTTCTTGTGCAAACATACAACAGAATGTAGTCCCTTCTTAAAAAAAAAAAAAAAAAAATAAAAAAAAATCATTTATCTCAATGTTAATCTGTGACTTTAGAGTATTAGCTAGAAGTTAAGAATGGTGAGAGTAATGACATATTAACTTTTCAGTGTTTAATGCAAAGTTTTTCTGTATCATCATGTATCTGTCTCTCTACCTTATCTTAGTTCTCCTCATTCCCTTTCCCTACAGTTTGAAAGAGTCTGACTCTTAATCAGTTGTAATGCAACAACCAACAGTTGCTTCAAATATAACTTCCCTTTTGAGGATCCAGGTAGGTTTTAATTTAATATACACTAGGTACTATTATGATATTGTACAGTGAGGAAGTTACTACTTATGGTAATGTCAGGAGCATTCCAAATTATAGCCTTTTAAGATAAATATAAATTTGTATGTATTATGTCGAGAAATATTGAATGTAGTGAAAGCTGGATGTTGCAACTATTGGAACAAGTACATAAGAAGATACAAAGGGAGACGAATGCAGTTCAACTGACAATCACGAGCAGAAAATATAATTTAACTTCCTTTTTTAGAGCTATGTTGAAGGTAAAAAGCTAGATGGGAGCCATTAGCTTTTAACAATTTATAATGCTTTTAAGAGCTTCCATACAATGAGCAAAGAAAAGTGGAAAGGTATTGGTTTGTAATTCAGAGAAGGTCATTTCCATTTAGGCACGGAAAAAGTATCCTCTGAGGTGTTTATCTGTAAACATTTTACAACACAAATAGAGGTTTGATCAAAGGAGCAGGATCATGCAGAAATTTTGGAATGTACGCAGTTAAATCCTGTGCTTTTCTTTCAGAAAAAATATCAGTAAATACCAGTATGGTGAAGTGCAGAAACACCATTTTAGAAAGACTCATGGGTTTCTTTTGAAAATTTTTTCATTAGCACCTAGTGCTATCAAATTAAGCCTAACGTGAAGTAAATGAACATCGTACGTATGTTGTTAAATTTCAAAACAACAATGTCCGTGAATATATAAAGAGAAATCTAAACCTGAAATCAATATATCTCACTTCAGCCCAACTGAGAACAAAACGTAATACGTAATATTCTTTGATAAAGGGAGCATGAGTGCTAGGGTTTGATATTAGGCTTTTAAAATACCATTATTTTCTTTAAACTGTATCCTTGCATCCAAAGCATGTTGTTGTCTAAGGTAACAAGACAAAAGGATGATGAGTGCACATTTGGTTGCAGGTATTAGTTGTTATACATCCGTTATGTCCAGACAATCCCTAAAGGATTGCAGAAACCAGGCTAGCTCTGGTCAGGTTTTCTTACTTGCTATTACAGAGACAGCTAGAATCACCTGCACCTGTGGTGTGCAGCCATTGGCACCAAAGTCAACCACTGCAGCCCATGTTTGACCGGCACAGGGTCCTTCCCAAGGAGAGGCAGCCTGGCCCTTCCCTGCACAAGAGGTCTGGACTGCAGCCAGGAGTGACCCGCTGCACCCGATGGGCATTTTGTGCCCTTTCTGTTGAACTGGCATCATTGAGTGGCTGGGAAAGACAGCATCGAATGTTGGTCAGGTGAGGAAGGGCTTAGGAGCTGCGGCACTTGAGCATCCCCAAAGGGAAGAACAGGCTAGAAATGGGCTTCAAGTGTTTAAAGAAGAGAGCTTGAACCCATTTTTATTCCACTTCCCGTATACATATTCGCTACTGAGCAAGAACAGTTTTTATTTGTGTTGTAATTTGTAACTGTTTCTACTTTATTTTGGAAAGAGAAAAAAACATAGGTCAGCCCTTGAAAGAGGCTGGGAAGGTTCCTGTCTCAGCCAGATGCTGTACATTATTCAGCAAGCAGTCTGGCTGAAATAAACACAGGTCCTTTTCCATCCCTCACAAATGTTTTCTGCAAACATTGTATGAAAGACGTTATTTTGGTAAGTGTTACTCTTCTGCTAGGTCTTGATGGGTGGCAAGAACAATGGTTTCAAATTTAAAAGGCATGCTAGTAAAACTCTATTGGGACCCCTCACCCAGAAACACTGGAAAGAATAACATTTATAAACTTTGTAGCACTCAGGACGAGCCTGCATTAACATTTTATTTCAAAACAGACATGATGTTTGGAAGTCAATCTCCCTTCCACTTACTGCATTGTGGTTTGCTTTGAAGAATGACCTTGGAGCACTTGAGCCTGTTTCTTTTTAAGTGAAAGTAAACTCAAAGCTATGCTCTTGGCGTCCCCCCCTGTGTGCCCAAGTGCTTCATGAGTGCCAGCCCCACAGAACCAGGCTCCAGCTTGTCCAAAGGAAAATCCCTGAAGCAGATGGGTATCACATGGACATGAGGTCCTCGGCATCAACTCCTTCACCCTCCACTTCTGCTACGCTGCCTACTAATGTAGGTGCAGCAAGAAAACACATGCAGTTGGTTAATAAATAACATTTTATTACTGGGGAAAAGAAACCCATGGTAAAAAAATATACAAAAAGGTGACATAAATGCTTAATTCCTGAAGTACAACTACTGTGCAGTCTTCGTCTTCACTGAGGCAAATTCTAGGACAGCTGGTGCTTCTCTTGCAGGCTAAGGCTCAGTCACAGCAAGACTTAAGGGCTTTGTAACCTATCCTGATGGGTAACAGAGCCCAACGTAAGGCACCTTTGATTGTGTGACCTGAGGTGCTTTTTCTCTTGCTTTCTTGCCGACTGTTTCTCAGTCTGCTATCATCTGTAGTTAAATATTTGCTGGTGGTTTCTGTTAACTCAGCTACTGCATACAGTAGCGGTTGACTTTTATAGGATGGATTCTGCATTTCGCATATTTCATAGGTAATTCTAAAAGTTTTTTGTGGGTGGGGTTTTTTTTGGTTTTTTGGTTTTTTTTCACTTCATAGTGTACAGTAGACTCATGAACAATGAATTGTATTCCTAAAAAAGAAACAACTTTTGTATCTCAGTACTGGAAGCAGGCTCTAAAGTGTAATTGGCCCAGAAACATACAATACAGCGACATAATTCAAATTGTTCTCCACTTTGCCCCATTTCGGTGGAAACGGCTTTTAAATGTAATGAAAAAAACCGCACACAAACATTTTGGGTGCTCCCATCAGGTCTGTTCAGTTCGCTTTCTCCCTCCTAGTTCTTTTCTTGTGTCACAACCCCTTTCCTTCCGTAAGTAGCAGACGTGAACATGGCAGTAAGCCCTAGATTGGCATGTAAAAGGTGAATTGCATTTCCACAGATACCACCATCTTATATTTTGGCATTTTAACTAGGTTTGATCTGTCCATATTTAAAAGCTTAATCCCCTTCAGGCTGCTTTAGCCAGTGTTTAGGTGTGTGCTGCTCTGTCCCTAATGTGATTTTGGGAGCAAGTAGATCAGGCTAGGATGCTATTAAGAGTGCAGAGAAATTTTGGTACATTTGGCTGGTGCTTTGCTCAGACTTTGGTTGTCCAGTTTTGGATATCAGTCAACATGCTTGGATGTGGATAACTGCTTCCCAAGGAGATAATGTGGGTTCTGTGACATGTGATTTAGTTATTGCCTTTTGAATCACAATTTCCCTTAGTTTGGCTGGGTTTGGTGTCCCAGCAGGCTGACTATTGTGAACACCCCTCTTAGGTATCTAATTCTTTGTATTTAATATGGATGAGTTTAGGGCTTTATTCTGTGTTGTCGTTTTTAGCACTGAAGCACCGATCTGTCTCTCATTGCCTTCTGAGGCTAGGTATTTATTACCAGACTGAGATGCTGTCAATGACTTTTATGTTGAGGAATGTAATTCAGATCTGGAAAACAGCATAATGTGATGCCATGCACCTTGAAGAAACCTATTACATGACTTTGGGTGGAGTCCTGAAATTTGACAACTCTATGGACTTGTTCCAAACAATTAAATGAATCTCTCTTCAGAGCATATGGTGCAGAGAACATGTCATGTTTGAGAAATATGGTTGGCTTCTAATCTTGATTTTTAATTTTGCGACAGAACAATAATTTGGCACAGCCTATAAGCCTCCTCCCCCCCCATCCCTGGTTAAGTACAAGTGTGTTTTCTTCAAAGACAGGGGGTGGGGGGTGGGGGGGAAATATTTACAGGAAAATCCAGTTTTCCCTTGCATATCTCATTGATTTACTTTTGTCTGATTACTTTTTGTCTCAGCTCTTTTGAACTACAGTTTGGAACTAATGTGGCTGGTTTTATTTCCTGTTGATAATAAAAGTTTGTGATGGAAATTGAAAATTCAAAGCCTCAGCTATTCAAGACTGATCTGTTGGTCTATGTGAAGGACCTGGCTGGTATAATCGTTACTGAAAGGATGATGCTGGAGAGAAAGGAGTCATTGCTTAATACAACAGCAATGTAACAACCTATCCTATTGCCCTGCCTGGGTTGGATACCGATGTTTAATAATCCCACCAGGGTCCAGGCGGGGTGGTGGAGTGGTGTGGCACTGTTTGAGCTGCACAAAAAGCAGTAGTATCACTCTTTTCAGGCTTTTGGAAACATCTTAGGTGAGATGCTGGATCTTGCCACACTGGGAGGAATCTGCCATCGTTTCAGCTGCGCATCCTTCTGTGCTCTGAGCAGAGAGCAGTGGCATTATACCCAGTGACCAGTCAGCCAAGGAAGGACCTCTGCCCTCCCCTCCATGTTGCTCCCAGTACTCGGGCCCATCTGGGGTGAGCCCCCGGGCCAGACTGGGAGAGGTGAGGAGCAGAAGGCTCCTGCCCGCCCACCGCAGGGTCTGGCCAGGCTGCTCGGCTCTGCTGGGCACTGCGCCACAGCCTCGCCAAGCCAGGGCTGTTCTCTAAGGAGCTAAGGGGATTAGGCTTTTAAGGGGAAATCTAAGAGGATTGCAGATTTAAAAGATGGCCAAAGGGGCACATTTATAGCTTTTTAATTAAAAGATGTTTTGGCTTGAAGGCCAGAAGGATTAAGGAATCAGTAAAACCAAGTTAAATGTCAAACGCAGGGTTAAACCACAAATTAGGCATATTTCTAATAGATCTTTAGCTTCTAACTTTTTTTTTTTTTTTCCCCTGAGATTAAACAATCTGCAAAGCTTATTAAGGTCATTTCCTATCAATCTTCCTCTTTCACCACTCCTCCCCTCCTGCCCATATTTATGGCATTCCAAATATATTTAAATCCAGCACAAGAATTTGGATGGCTGATAGCATAAAAAGGAAGACCTTTAACAGACTATGTCATGCTCGCATTTTTTAAGAAAAAACTTATATTTTATGAGAGTAATAACTTAATCTACATTTTCTAAGCATAGCTGTGTTTGAATATTTAAATGGACCGGTATTTTCTTTGTTCCTTTTATGTCTACTTATTTTAAATGATCCGCAGTATATGAAAGTCAAAGGGAGAAGCAAACTATCGATCAGATTGTACACGAGAAATTCTCACAGGCTTAATGCAAAAAACCCTGTTTCTAATTTTCTCCATAAACCTCTTGTCATTATACTATTGAGTCATGTAACATTGTTTTGAAGTGAAAGCGAAGGTGTTAAGTCAAAATAAGTAATTTTAAGTTTTTAACTATTCTAGAAGTTAAGCCCTATAGCATATTTTCTTAAAATTGTACCTTTTGTTCAGCACTAAACTGCATGAATTACTTATAAGTCAGGCAGATCAATATCTCGAATGTCTTAGAAATAATAATTTAATTCAGCTTGGATTTTTTTTCTGTTGTTGCTGTTCATTCACCAACATTTTATTCTCGCAGCGTTAATAGCAAAAATCAGCTAGTGAAAGGAAAGGTCTCTTATCAAATGAATCTGCTGAGTTCAAGGACACAGCTAATCGTGTCATGCCAGTATTACTATGCAGCTGTTTTCTAGCACAGCAACCAGGACAGTCTTGAGTTGTTTTGTGGCATGTGATACCTAGAGTCACTGGAGATGACACATTATTTCTTACCACTTGCATTGATAAGCTAACCCTACAGTCATTGCACCTGTGGCTTATTAACTGTTTCCACACCACAGCCACACACCCTAGACCTGCTCTTGAGTTCAGTGGTGGTAAAACCAGTAACAGGACACATTCCACCAGAGATGAGCTTAACACATTAAGGGAATTCAGACTGTTGCAAAAAACTTTGTCCTTGGATATTTTCATTATGACGGAATTGTGGAGAGGCTTCTGGTCAATATGCTGAACATATTGACAGGCATGTCATGTACTCACCCATACATGCATGCATGCACTGTTCTGAATACAGAGTTGCTAGCTGTATGACTTGACTGAAAAAGAAAATCTACTTTCAATACCCAATACCTCTTCATTTGCTGTCTTATTTACTGCAATCTAATTTTCTCTTTGGAATGAAGGCCACTGAAAACCTAATGAAAAATCATTTTAAATAATGTTTAACAGCTGCTAGCATCTTGACACTTTCAAAAAATGAAGGGGGATAAGTGAATATTACTGAAAATGAATATTTCAGATTAGCATTGGCAAAAGTTTACAGGAAAAGTGTTCTATGTATGGCAGATATCTGAATCTGCTTGTGGTTTCACTAAGTTATATTGTGCTAAGGTAAACTTGTTAGGTTACGCTCAGTCAGAAGCATCTGCAGAATCATCTGCTTTGAATATTTTTTGAAAGTATCAGCAGAAGGTAAAAAGGGAAAAACAACCAGGAGCAGAAGAGTTAAAACACTGGCTTGGCAGTCTCCAAATCCTGTTTTTCTGAAGTCCAAGCAGAAGATAAAATATAGTGTTGCTCGCTTCTTTAAATTTCCACCGAGGGATTTCTGCTAGGACACTGCTATACCTTCAGTGCTCTGCTGTCTGCTTGCATACCGTTTGATCTAGTGCTTACATCAGCTCCCTGGAACCAGCTTTAATCCACACAGCCCCACTGCTTGCTGCATGGCAAAGGGTAAGTAACCCGGAGCTGGGCAGGGCTCTGCTCTCTTCTCAATGACATTGTCCATATATCCACAACAATGCTAGGATTTGCCCTCCTGCAAGTATGTTAGCTTTTGACCCTCTTTTTCCATGCGCCTCTGTTTGTAAAATTCTCATATCAACCCTAAAGCAAAAACATCACCAGACCCCTTTATTTGTGAAGTTCATTGACCTTATGGAGTGAAAAACATCTAAAACTATGTTCATCCACTATTTGCTGTCTCTGATGTTTTCAATAGATGGTGCAGTCAGGCTTGCTGTGTTTTTCTTTCTGTTTTAATGCAGTTAGTCCAGGTTTCTGTTTACTGCTAGCAGTCAAAGGTTCTGGCATTTCAAATGCAAGTGCTCCTACTGCTTTAGGATCAGCGCTTTTGTGTGTAGTCTAAGCACAGAGCTGGACTGAAATGGCATTGAAGTGTTGAAAAGCTAATGTTATGAATCGCAGCATCACTATCTTAGAGGAGGGGACCCCCGGGAGTTGCCTGCCCTGGCTCCGTGCCTTTAGAAATGTGGTGTCCTGGCAGGACAGGCTGCCTGAACTGAAGCGCTCCATCCCCTCCAATGCCTGGAGCAAAGGCTTCCAGCCCCACCTTTTCTGAATATGGACCTTGTGCAGTTGCAGTCTGTAACCTGGGTTGTGATTTGGCCCTTCATGCTTTTCCAAAAGAATCACGTTACCTGCCACCAGCCCAGTCAGTTGAGTCCCAAAGCATTTATCTTCTTGCGAGCAATGGTAAGAGAAGAGCCTTCCCTGGGTGCCAAGCTCCCCAGCCCAGCAGGAACTTGTGAGGCCTGGATCTTGCCCTCAGTTGTGTTTGCAGTTACACAGCTTTAAGTTACTATTTATTTAATCAGCGTTACTTTGCGTTGGTACAGCTGTGTGGTACAAAATGGAACTTTGCATATTTCCCTTGATCAAAGTGTTACATGCATAGGTTAGGGTGCTGCTTGGTTGTTGCAGGATGTTTTTCTCCATTAGTTCCTGCTACACTTTTCGAAGGATCATTCCTGCCAATATATGGGGGGATAATTTCATACTGATTCCTGATTACAATTCTTCACTTTATTTTATTTTGTATTACATCTATATTTACAACATGCTATATATAAGTGAAAGTCATAGTACCCTCCTACTTTCTTAAATAATTTCACTCTGCGTTAATAGCTATTACTTTTGTATTGATCCATAACAGCCTGACTTTAGTTATAGTGTAACGATTTAATACCAATAACATCAGTCTATAAAACAGTAGAGTAGAACAACCTAAACCACATAAAACCACCTGATTAACATTTTTTACAACGCTCTTTTCTGAAATAAACAGACCGTACTGGATTTTAACATCTGGTTCACAACAATTCTTGCAGGGGCGATGACTTCACCCCCACCTTTGCAAGTGCTGGCCATTTTTTTTATCAACTTTTTCATCAGAGCACAGCTGTTGCTACAAAGCACCACATATTCACATCTGAAATGTGGCTGATGCTCACTTCTGTTTACTTCTACCTGACATCATTTTGCATTGGGTACAATTCAAAAAGACAAACATCTTCATGTGCTTTAAAAAGGCATCTCATCACCATTTAGAAAACAGGCTTTTATTGGTGCTTATATAATAGCTACAAAAATGTGCTTCAGCACTATGTCTCCTGAACAGAAGTCTGGAGCAATTTCTCTTCTTAAAGGGATGGACAATAGAACAGATTCCCTTTGTATGAACTTGTACTTTCAGGCATTATGTTATTTTCTTAAACCAAGCCTTCAACTTCCCAGGGTAGCTGTATTCACTTAAATTGGTCAAAAGAACGCAGTCCACAAACATTCACAATATGTTTTGTTTTAAGTCCCCAAATACCTTGTATTTTTAGTGTGCTAACTATGCTTACTTTCATCTAGAATAAGAATCTTTCTTCATCAAAAAACATACTACAAAACCTTGAGCTAAAAAACAATAATTTTTTTGGTCAAAAACAATAGCTGTCACCTTAACTTTTCCTTTTGAACAAGGTTTCAGTAACTATTTGAAAGATAATTGTAGTTTTCAAAGGGTGAGCAGTTTTCATGGTTTTGAGAGTATTTTTTGTTAAAACTGGCAGAGTGGAGAACTCTAGATACAGTTCAAGTTTCCCAGCCTTGCATTCCTGCAGCCTGCTATTTTTTTTCCATATTTTGAAAGGAACTTTTATAAAAAATTGAACCTTAGTACACTGTGGTTCTGTGCTGTAGACAAATAAGAGCTATGCATTTTGACTAATTTTGATTTGGCCTTGTACAAACACATCAAAATCCTGAGCTATGCAGTGAATTAACACTAGGCGAGCAACTCGGTTCATTTTTCTGATACACTGAAGATTGCAGTTAGGTGGCAAATTCTTTTATACCTATTTCTTCTCAGCATACAGCAACATGTTTCCCTGTCCCTTCTCTCCTCCCTGTTTCCCACAGGCTATCTTTAAGAAAAAAAACAAATAGGAATTTGTTCAGTAGGAGCCTAAGTTATATGAATACGGAGGGGAAAATTGTAAGAGGGCCCCATTCCTTTACTAACCATTTCTGCTCAGATTTTTCCAGGTTACCCAAGGAATTGTTTTTATAAATATTGTAAATTAATGGTAAAAATCATCTGAGAATGGGCTTCACCTTTGAAAATATGAGTGAATGGCCACAGTGATTAATAAAAAGTTTAAGAGTGGAGTAGCATACTTTTCTGAAAATGGGACAATAATTACCCAAATTTGAGGAGGAAGACCTAAACTTTAGAACATCTACTACTTTCTCCGTTTTCAATGAGAAATGAGAACCTTCTTGTATCAGCCTCCACTTCCCAACATACTGAGTTTTAACACAGAGAAACGATAAAGTAAGGCTTTTAAACCAAACTCTGCATTCGGGAAGTTTCTTCCTGTGATTGTCAGTCCACTGCAATAGTCAATAGGTTGTCAGTCAGACCTTGGAAGCCTTCTAGGCCTCTGTGCAATAGCATCTGCTTAATGGGCAAGGAAAAAGTCGGGATCCTTGAGATTTTTTACCTTAGACCGTGTACTGACTGTTTTAGCCATCAACTCTGGTGGTTTCTCTTTTTATTGCAGACATAGCCTGGATGTCTTGTGTCATGGTTTAACCCCAGCCAGTGACCAAGACCCACGCAGCCGCTCACTCGCTGCCCTGCGCTGGGGTGGGAGAGAGGATTGAAAGAGTTAAAGTGAGAAAACTTGCGGGTTGACATAAAGACAGTTTAATAGGAAAAGCAAAAGCCGTACACGCAAACAAAGCAGAACAAGGAATTCATTCACCACTGCCCATGGGCAGGCAGGTGTCCAGCCATGCCCAGGACAGCAGGGCTCCATCACGTGTAACGGTGACTTGGGAAGGCAAACGCTGTAATGCCCGATGTCCCCCCTCCCACCACCTTCTTCCCCCAGTTTGTATACCGAGCATGACATCCCATGGTATGGAACATCCCTTTGGCCAGTTCAGGTCAGCTGTCCCAGCTGTTTCTCCTCCCAACTTCTTGTGTCCCTCCAGCCCTCTGGCTGGCAAGGCCTGCGAAACTGAAAGGTCCTTGATTTCATATAAACATTACCCAGCAACAACCAAAAACATTGTGGTTTTGATATCTTAGTCACACAACACGTGTGCTACCACTGTTGTTCTCACACCAAATCGAAAACACAGCACTGCACCAGCTATTAAGAAGAAAATTAACTCTATCCCAGCTGAAACCAGGACACCTTGGAAGATGTAAAGGTATTTTTACTGGACTTTAGTCTAATTTGTAAAGGTGAGGCTTTTCAGCCAAAATGGACTAAATGCTGTCTCCACTACCACTTTCCCCAGGTAAGTTTTTCGATACCTAAATTCTCTCCTGATCTCATTAGCGGAGGAGGAGGTTGGAAATTTTTCAAGGAAGCCTTCCCAGTATTCTCAATCCAGCTGGTTTCCCCGGTGTATGGGAACTTTTTTCACTCATAACATAGCTAAATTTTAAGGAAGTTATAATGTTCGCATTTAGCTATTCTGCCAGCCTAGAAGCTCAGTGTCTTTATGTCCAACCTATTGCAGTCATTCATCTTAAAGTACTTTGATAAGTATTAATTAAACTGCAGAACACACCACATACTTTTACTCCAATTTTTCAGTAGAGAACACCAGCTATCAGGAAAATCTGCACAATGAGTTCAACTAAAAAAGCCTACGTGCTAGCTAGCTTAGTGGGTATTCTTCTATTGGGAGAGTTTTTATTAATGTATCTGTAAATGTTCTGGGCAGAGGCAAGGTAACACTGACAGCAATGAAAATATTTCAAAATTATATTTGATAGGGTTTATGGTGTTTATCTGCTTATGTTTTGTTTTTGTATGAGTATTCATCTGTTCTATTTTTCTGGCAATTCAAATTCATTATTTTTCATAGATTCCCAAGATGCACTACACTCCATTTATTTGTTATCATACTGACCATGATTAATGACCAACCACAGTTTGAATATCTCATTTTTAATGATCATGATAAATTGTAGCCCATCACGGCAATTTAATATGCTTATCGTGCAAGATCTAAGTCAAAAAACTTAAATTATATCATAATTAGGAAGCACATCT
This sequence comes from Falco naumanni, assembly GCF_017639655.2. Taxonomy (NCBI): domain Eukaryota; kingdom Metazoa; phylum Chordata; class Aves; order Falconiformes; family Falconidae; genus Falco; species Falco naumanni. Next base: position 8,922,046 of record NC_054054.1, read on the forward strand.
TAGCTGGGAAGTACAAGAACAGTTTGCTGTTATAAAACTTGCAGTTCCATGCTGTCGCTGAAAGGGTTTTGTCGCACATCAGCCTGTTCTGTTCTGATGGAAATAGAGGTCACAACTTTTCCATAGTGCGTCTCATATTGCAGGAGGGTCTTTTTGCAAACTTTTTGATTGCAGTTTTCTCCCAAAACTAATTGATGGTTGAAGGGGATAACGAGGGCTCATGAAACAGGTCAGATAAAAGAGCCTGTCAGGTAGCTAGGTGAAAGGTAAAAGATTCCTCATATGGTCTCTAGGTTACATGAGATGCATCACAGCCAGACTGTTGTTTGACTAAGCCTATATACAAGATGCTGGTCTATTCCCCAGTGCCCAACGTGTCCCTGCTCCATATAGTACTGAGAACTGGTGACAAGCATCACTCCCCTTTCTTCCTCTTTTGTTTTTAAACACAGGAAAGCTGTGGGCGCTTGGGCTAGAGAGGAGCTGCAGCGCTTCCTAACACTGGCTCTGATATGGGTGACTGAGATAGTGACCATCACCCCATCAAGTAGTCTAAACTTAGCCTCTCTGATTGTCACATTCGGTACAACACTTTCATGCTTAGTTTCCTTCTACTGTGATGCCTTCACTTGTCCTGCTGTCTTTTGTCATCCTCTGGGTGACAGTGGAAGCTGAGAGCACAGAACCATCAATGCCACTCCAGTATCACCTGTGGCTACACTTGTGCTAGAGTGAATGTTTAGCAGATCTTTTGCAGTTTACCACTTGATTTTCATTTTTAAGATAACACCAAAAAAACCGCAGTAATGAACATGGTAATTCATCTTTTTAATGATTTTTTTTTTTTTTAAATTACTGCTATAACATTTATGGTTTCTCTAAATGCATTTCTCAAATCAGATCTGAGTTAGCATCTTCCACTTGGCAAAATTATTTTGGAATGGTGAGTGTGTTTGTACTTTGCATCAAATAACATCATGCACGAAAATTATTCAAGAGAAGCATGATCAGCAATCAGTAAAATGAAATGAAGCTGTTCCTTGGTCATAAGCAAAACTAATCAATTGACAGGATTTTTAAAATTCACTATTAATTTTGTCGGTAGAAGTCTTTGGGTGGTAGCTCTTCAAGACTGGTCTCTTGACAGGGCCAAGAGAAGAAAAATTGTATTACTCATCAGAGAAGTGGATTCTGTGAAGTGTTGATGGGAAGAAGCTGGAGAGCAGAAGAGCTGGCTCTCCCTGCTGTCGCTGCCAAAACAAAGCTCTGTAGGGGTAATCTTTTCTTGATTTGTTAGAGTCGGTACACTTGATTCCTAAGAAGGAAATGATGGAAATTGCAAAAGTCCTCTAAAAAACCTCTTAATAAAAGTGGGACCCGACAGAATATCTTACAATGGACACGGTTTAATCACAAAAGAACATGAATTAACAAAGAGTATTTTAAATATTAAAAATGTCTTTGCAAGTGGAGATAGCAACATCATCTTGTGCAATGAGATGCAGAAAGCTCAAAACTAATTTCAGATATATATATATTTTAAGACTAATTTATGGGGTCATTTTTAAAATACTCAATTTCAATGCCATCAATGTTGTCTTAATGTTTTGTAATCATAATGTTGAATTTGCACTGCTCTTAGAACTTTAATTAGAAAGCTAAATTGTACTAATATCCATTAGGTACCTCCTAATTGAAGCTACATCATATGTCTGATGTGGCAGTACTAATTGGTATAATTAAATTCTAATACGCATCAGTAGACTATTAAAAAGAGAGTAAAGAACAGAGGAAGGAATAAGCAAGTTTGTGGAACTTTTCATATCTAAAGTATTCCTATAATGAGAAAGAGTGCTGACTGTACTTCTTCCCCATTTTATTTTAATTACTATATGCAAAATTAGCAATGTTTCACTGACCAAATTTCACTTTTTCTGAAGCCTTGCATCAGCATATTTACTAATAATGTATTTAAAGCTCTTTTTATTTAACCTATTTTGTTAATTTATGTTTTAAGTGTCCCTAAAATGTTTGGGATGAATCCTAAACTGTGATTTGCCTACCTAGGTTTGGCTTTAGACTAACTTGATAATTTTCTGTAGCAGACCAGAGTATGTATGTGTCTTTTTTTTTTTTTTTTTTCTGGCATGGCTGAAATGGATCTTTTCATAGCAATTTGCCACTTTTCTGGGGTATCTCACCTTTAATCACTACAGTTTAGAAACCAGAAGAGCCAGCACTCACAGCCACATATGAAAATCTTCAAAAGCCCAACATTTGCAGATTTTGCATGTATCAAAATGTGGAGGATCAGGCTTCAGTTTCTTGAGCTCACAGGCAGGAGATATCACTGCTCAAAGAAATCACTCTGCTTCCTCCTGAGGTAAAGCTGGGACTGCAGCTGGGTGCCAGGGCAGCGATACCATTGCCACCAGTGCAGAACTCATTTTTTTTCTAGCAGCCTGCTAACCATCAGCATTCCTACAACCTAGCTGCAGAACAGTGGCTCCACTTGAATTTGTCAAGAGCTGCGTATGGTTAGGCTACTCCTTGGTGTATAGTTTTTAATAGCAAAAATACCCTATCAACTCACATGCAAGAAATTTATGTACTAAGCACTGACTTTATGAAAAGTAAATTAATTCTAATACTTAGTCTGATCCTTCAGAGAGTAAATACTGTAGTAATCAAGGTATATAACCTGCAATTTGCTTGCTGGCTAAACTTGCAGTCAGAAGGAATTTCTTCGATCTTACAGATGGGCTAGGTTCCCCAGACAGATACAGCAGACATTTGTTGTCTCCTCCTTACAGTAACCTACATAAGGATATGGTTTATCTCCTTCTCTTAATATGGTAATCAGATGTTCGGTGTCAATGAGGATTTTCTCTTTTCTTTTTGAGGCTATTTCACATCTTTCCTTTACAAATGACACTCATACATCTTTGTCACTTAGCAACCGGTTTTAAAAGTCAAGTGGGTTTTCTTTTAAATACCAGTCTTTCATACTGTAACAAGGGTAGGTCAGCATTTTGGGCCATACAAGTTTTCATGGTTCTGTTACTTCACAGACTGAATTTTATTTTGTGAATTAGTCTTTTAGAGACTGTTTTGTAGATCTAGAAATCTTTACAGTTTTTTTTTTTTTTTTAATTTAGATACAGTATGATTTCCCACAAAATTTAATATCTAGCTGACAACTTGGAAATTGTTTGAGGAGGGCCTTAAAATATCCAAGAAGAGCTTGAGTATGGGGGGGAAAAAATTCTGCATATATATATGTGTGTGTTGTATATATATATACACACACACACTTGGAGTTTCTGGAAGGATAAGACATTTTAGCTTTGAACTAGACACAAGAATGGATTAGCTTTCAGGATTTTAAATGAAGCAACATGCAGCAGGTAGGTCCAATCAATGAGTTGTTTAATCAGCTGGAGAAGTAGTGATGAATACGAGGGATTCTGTCACTAACCTATATCATTATTAGTGCTTTTAAAATTTATTTATTTACTTTTTACTACGTATGGAAGCTTTTTGTGATACTCTCCTTGAAAATTACTTCTTTCCACACCACAGAGCTCCTGCTTTGTTGGGTAGTGAAATCAGAAGGAATAGTGTATTAATGATAAATAATGGAAGGAAAAGAAATTGGGATGTGAACTTCTGAAAATCTTTCTCTTGTACTATTTATAATGTTGTTTCTATTTATTTTTTAATGTTGCCTACCATTTGAATTTTTTGTTGTTGTTGTTTTATTTTCAGTTCTCTTTCACTTTTATTAATTTTATTTTCTATTGTTAAAAATTCAACAGTTTTTCCTTTTCAGTCAAGATAAACTAGGAAAACTCATGTTTTTCCTAGCACGCAAAATCAAAGTCAGTGGCCACAAAGATGGCAATGGTGTCTTGTTCAGCAATGTGGAAGATAATACAAAGGCAACATTTTTATAATGATTGAATTGCCAGAAACAGCAAAATTGTAGGCCTACTGGAAATTAGAGGAATGAAAATATTAATTTGCTGATGATTTTTTTTCACAGTCTATAAAATCTGTCATGCATCCAGAAACCACACTTGACGTGTATAAGTTTGGTGGGGGTTTTTTTGTGTTGGTTTTTTTTTTTTGCTTCTATCTGTGTCAGGATTGATTTTGCAGAATTGTTACTGGTAATTTAATGAAAATGCAGATTGAAAATCCCAGTCAAGATTCCAGGTCCATATTAAATGCAAATGGGAAAAATTAAAAGTTAATTTGATATGATTAATGAACAAAAGACTCTAACCCATTTTCCTCTTTCTTTTGGTGGTTACTGTAGCTAATAGGCTAAGACCATTAAATTAAGACTTTATGCTTTCTCATATTTTTTCAGAAGTAGTCTATACTTTAAATATTATGAACATGTTAATGTAAATGAAAGTTGTGCATCTTTAATAGAAATACAGTGCTATAACCAGATGTACTTAACTAGCCTTAGTCAGTGTTGTAACAGAAGAATTCCTGGTTCAGCTGTATAGCTGCCTCCTGGTCTTCTCTGGCCTTTTCTCCTCTTGACATACATTGACCCTGAGAAACAAGGCTGTTCAGGAAAGTCTATGTTGAGGACATTCTGGTGTATCACGTGTGACTTTGGAAGTAACACCAGGAATGCTATAAGCCTCCTGACTCCAACAGGAAGTAGACAGTGGAAAATTAAATAAACCCACAGTTCTCTGTGTGCCTGGTCAGAATTTAGTTTCTTCAGCTCTTCCATAGTAATGTAAGATGTATTTTGCAAAATGATTGTGTATTATGATTCAGCTGCGTTTTCATACTTCCAAAATTGTAACCATCCTCCTTTAAGTATTCTTCGTAGTAAGTGATGTTCGAAGAGCTGGACAAGGTGTTTCAAACCTCCTCAGATGTGACCCTCCTTGACTCAGATCACTTGCTAGATGCCTATGGTCAGCACACAATGAAAGAGAAAAGAAACAGCATGTGATGAACTGTTGGATTTGTATTTTCACTACTTAACTGTGCAGCTGTTGAGTATTTCATGTTTCTGTGATTAGGCGTATCAGGAATGACTGCAAGAGAGTCAGTGCTTTCCTGAGACTAGCTGAAGATGATCTGGCTGGAAAATACTGTAGAGTTCAGTGGAGTCAGTGAGAAAGACTGGGAGAGAGAGATGGCAAGCAGAGATCCTGCAGCATGGCTGCATGCTGTTGAACAACTGAGTTGAGCAGTCCCAGTGACAAACCTGACAAAAGATGGGTAGAATGGGTGAGACTTCTAAAGACATAGAGAAAGTTGTGTAGGGTTTGCTTTGTTCAGAATGGCTCTGAAAAGTATTTAGTAAAGCAGAAAATAAGTCCTATTTTGCAAGGAAATGATTGGTAGAGGACAGATTTGTTTTCAGTTCCCTTTAGTAGCCTTCTGTCTATCAGATTTTCAGTTTTCTGGTTTAAGAAGCCCGTATTGATCTGATTTCTTATTTCTTTCTGTAGTTTGAAAAACCAGCAACAACCAGTTTTAGAATTTTGAAGTCTTTGGCAAGTCTTCCAAAAGATGTTGTACCTCAAACTTTCTGCCAACTTGGGATCCCACCAACTGAAGAATTTACAAACTGATAGTAACTCTCCAGAAGATCCATTGCTTATCAAATTTTCCTTGCCTGAGGTCCTCCTTATAAAAAGAAATTCAAACAGTGCTCATTTTCCCATAATCCTACTACTAGCAAATTGCTGAAAACAGATTTTAAAAGTAATTAGGCAAAGTAGCTAATAGATTATTTGAACATCAGGTAAAAGAACCTCTCTTCTCTTGGGACGCCTTGTTCAGTCTTGAACAGTGAATGCTGAACTTGAGTATGTGACAGCCCAATACATTTAATATTTAGTTAGTCCTGCTAGGCACTAAAAAGCTGCTCACCCCATTTTAATTCAAATTAATGGACCACACACATTCGTAGGATGCCTTGGAGGTCTCAAATATTAGATGCTAGAGGGAAGTGAAAAAAAAAACTTTTTATGTATACGGGAGTGGATGGATCACATCACTTTCAAATATTCATGAATGAGCTATGTTTGGCTAATTCCAGAGAAGTAAAAATAAGTGGTTTTATCCATCTTTTCATCATTTCACATTATAATCTCATTATGTGAAAGCCGATTGCTTTTATGTCTTTTTAATTTTATTTTTTTTTTAAAGTTATTTTATTGCAGGAGGAGTTCTAAGGCCTCTGCAAGCGGCTCTGCTGCTGTTAAATTTAATGGGCTCCAGCTGTGCAAGGGTATTGTCAGGAAGAAAGAACAAAACCCCTGGAAGAATAAACAGGAAAACAGGATACTTTTTATGGGTTACTTGTTTATGAGGAGGGTGTACCATTGAAGTGATACATATGTGTGGGTTTTTGTAAGAAGCACTGAAAGCACACTTAGTTACATATGCATGCAGTCTAATCTTGCTAAACTGAGACACTATTAAAGATCTCTGGGTGCAGTGACTATTAACAGTTGAATATCCTTTCAGACATCCTTTGAAAGGGAATTCAGAATCATGTTTCCCTACGCATTAGCCATCTTGCTCTGAGAAGTTTGCTCCAAACAGAAAGCCCTTCAGGCCCTACCCATGGAGCTACTAGTGATCTCCTCCACTGTCCTTGCCACCACCACCTATTGTATGCACAGAGCTGCATCACTGGCCACGCGGTACTGGCACAGCTGGCTACCAAAAGGGCCAATACGAGCTTCTGTCTCCTGTTGCTCCCTGTGCTGCCCTGCGCCTCCATTTCTGAGACTTTGGGAATGGTGAAAAAACTGTTGTTACTATGTCCCCCTTTCCGGCTTCCCTCCCTACGACCTGCTTTGTGTCCCATTCTCCAGCAGTGTTTTGTGAGGCAGCTGTTTGAGATGACTGTGCCAACAGCTGTTCCAGAAGCAGGTAATCACCCTGACCCACTCTGGGCACTGTTTTGTTGCTGAGGCGCTGCTGTGTCTGCTGATGACATCTGCCATGGATAAGATATTCATGACATTCACGTGTGTCCCTCATGCTCAGGTCCCAGACAGCATCTTACCTGCATCCTCATCCTTGCTTGCATTGCAAGGAGCAGTTGGTTCAAGCCAGAAAAGCATGAAAAGTACAGTTAAAATAGGAGGGAACAAGTGGGATTTGAAATTGGTATTACATACAGATGTGCCTAACTTCAAATACTGCAAATCTGATGCTTTTAAGGAGGGTACTGACTGCCAATCTTCTGAAAACAGACCTTTCCTAGTCTTTTAATAATGACCTAAATCGTAAGCTACTTTCCTATTACCTTCTCTCTAAACACAATTAATTTCTTCTACCTTACTGATTGAGTATGATCAAGACAATAAGGCCTAATTGAGTGTTCCTTGTTTACAAGTTAACTTGGAAATACCATGAAATACACATCTGATTTTTTCCCCTTTTTTTTCAGATAACCACTGTTACATTCCGTGGGAGAAGTATAAGTATTTGAAATGAAATATGGAAAGCAAAGCTGCCGTGGAGCACTCTGCCTCCAGAAGCTGTTCCAACGCTGGATGGAAAGTGGCACTGCAAGATGGAATTGGGATGTTTGATAGACCAGTAGAGTTTCTTCTGTAGCAGGGCAAGGCCAAATATATACTTCTGCACCTCTGCTTGAACAGCTACTTCAGGTCATGAGCTAGAGCCCGTTACACCTCACACTCATATGTGCCATTCCCAGACTGGTATCTGGTGTTTTGCACTGGCCCACATCTTTGTATCCAGTATAATTTGTATGCAGTGCATTTTTTCACCCCCCCACCCCCCATCTTGTTCATAGCCTAGGTCTGTTTCAGTTTAAAAACACTGCATTTATGAGAAACGAGACTAAGACTAGCAAGCATATTAAACTTGTATTTAAAAATTGATCTTGTCTGGAATTATAAATATCTAGTGCATTAACCAAAGTACCACAAATTTCTTTTAACTATTATCTTTTGTGTGTAATGATGTGACTTTGAATTTACTTTTTAAGAAATACTCATCATGAATACAAAATGTTCATCTTCAAACATCATCACAAAAAGATCCATTATTTCAGTATGTTTTCTGTCTTTCAGCTATGCTTTCTGGTTATTTTTAATGCTTAATCCATCATTTTGTGACCTTCACCATGGGAAAGGTAAATGTAAATCTTTCCAGTAGCAAAGAAACAAATGGAATGAAAAGAAAACTATTTTGTTTTGACAGAAATGCTGAAAATTCAAACGAAGAATGCAAAGGTAAAGCTCTGCTCTTCAGAGGACTGTCTGCAGACTTCATAGTAATTATTAATTTTATACGCTTATATTTGAGGATAGGAAGACAAGACCACCTCTAGATTTTTAAACTGTGTCAAGGGAAAGGTTGCAAACCTATATGAAACCTGTGCTTTATTGTTTCTTCTACATCCTTAACCTAATGTTTTGGGTTTTTTTTTGTTTTGTCTTGTTTTGTTTTGGTTTTTTGTAATGCAAGCAGAAGCAGATGATTGCCAGGGTGCAAGAAGAGAGCAGCAAAGACCCTTGATCATCTCAACAGTCCACCTCATCTGTTTCTACAAGATGAAGCGCTACTCCATTTTCCTGTGTTCATCTTCTGCCTCCATACTCTCTTCAGTAATGATGTTTCTTGCTGCTTTTTCTCCCCCCCCCCCCCCCCCCCCCCCCCCCCTTTTTAAGGTGAGAAATGGTGGATGTCTTATGCTGCCTCTGACTCGTGAAGCCTATTTCATCAGCTCTGTCCTGTCAGGGATCAGAAATGTGGAACTGAGGATGGGTGACTGGGCCTGTGTGAGGGTTTTTAAGGGCTGATCATTTGTTGTCTAGATCTCTCAACTGACACAGACTCCATATTTCATTCCCACCTGTACCCTAATTATTCTTGGCAATTGAAGTGGCTAACTTTGGGACATGAATGAGATGTTACTCCTATAGCAAAGCCGATAAACAACTGTTTTCTTCTTCCCCTTCTGTCTGGCATCCAGGAAACATGATTTAAGGGTTTTGGTTATGAATATATTGTTGGCAGATTTCATCTGGCTGCTGGACTTGTAAATCACTGAACGGCTTGGAAGCCACACAGGGAAGAGGCATGCCTCTGATTTGCTCAGCTCTGTTGCAAAAGAAGTGGTAAAATACGCTCATGGTTTTCAGACAAAAGCTCCTCTCATCTGTGGTGTGAGCTGGATACTGGTTTTTCAGCACTGACCTTGGCCGCTTGGGGGTTAGAAAGAGTCCTCACACTTACATTCATTAGTGATGGTGAGTGCCAGTTGAAAGCACTGCTGCATCAGCATCGCCATGTTAGCGGTAGTTGTTGCTCCAGTTAGATAATACTTTCTAAATTATTTCAAATTGGACATTATTTGTTTTCTGTACACATGAAAAAGGACAGATGATACGATTTTCAGATAAAATCTAACATGGCACAGCATTGGTTTTTTGGACCTGTCAGAACTGTTTTCTTCTGTCTTTGCTTTGCTGTTCGCCAGTCAGTGCCTGTATTGTCTCTGATGGGGGTGCAGGACAAGTGTGGCCATCATCCTGTTTATTCACAGCAGACTTATTTCATTTGAAACAGCCTCGGTCACAGAGGAGATCTCTCTAACTTTGTGCTTAACTTTGTAGAGCACTCAGGAAACCCTAAATAAGGAATTACTTGTTATTCCTATTATGTTTTATTTTGTTCTTATCTTCAGTTTATTTGATTTGTAGCAGTTATTCCAAATAAGAAAACTGGTAAAAGTGAGAAGCCTGTTGACTTTTTGTGTGTGTGCGCGTGCATTTGAATGGCATTGCTACATATTAAGGGACATGTTTCACAGCAAGCTTGCTCTAAAAAAGGAATTCCAACTAACAGGAATAAGTTCATTTAGCTTTAGATGTGTGAAGATGCTGGTGTCTCAGGTGAAATTCCCTTAGACTAGTGTACTGAGGTAATATTGAATTCAGTCTGAGACTACATGACACAAATTTTCTCCGACATGAGAGTGAAGAAATTGCATCATCACAGTCAACAGAATGTTGTCACTGAATTTTAAATGGTGTGCATTGCTTTTGAAGCTAGGGAGAACAGAAAATAATTGCAGCAGTAGTTGGGCAGTGTCTGTTGTTTCTAACACCCTTAGAGAAGTGTTCATTCTGATATACACCCTTTTTTTCCCAGAGGACAGAGCACGGCCTCTGTGGAAGCTCATGTCATGAGTAATGTTACAGAAGGCTTTTTAGTACCTGTTACCTGATTCTTACACTTTCTCATTTTAGTACATTAATGTGACTGGATGGAGAAAATTCAATATCTATATATTTTCAAAACTCTCTGCTTAACATAATAAGTGGGCTTTGTTCTATGTTATTTATTTTTTACATTACCTTAAAATGTCAGTTGCCGTAACAGCAAATGCCATTTTAAGTATGTATTTCTTTAATTAATCTGCTTTTCATTCTCTGGATATACACCACCTCTCTTTCTCTGAAGACTGTCACAGATGGAAATGAGATGACGTTGTGGTTTGGCTCAGGTGGAAATTAGATGGTATCATGGTTTTTACCACTCATATATCAGTTCAGAGTAGGAGTTAATGACTCTTATATCATCTCTGAAATAACAGTAGGAAATTTGAAAGTCCAAATTATTTATGTATTAATAAAATTAAAAGAGAGAAGGTGGGGGGAGGAGAACTAGGTTGAAACAAGTATTTTTGCACTTCACCGAGGAACTAGTAATCTGAAAGAGGACGAAAACAAGAAATCAGGTAAGTGTCAAATAGAGATTCAGTTAGAAAACTAGAATAGCTACAACTATTGTAGCCTAGTGGAAAAAAATCAAACAAATAAAAAAACCCCACATTTAAGCACTTAGAGTACAAATCAGTTCCCACCTACACATTTATTTAGGTACGTAAAGTTTTGCTATACTTTAAAGTTCTTCCTATACTCAGTATTTCCCTCATTTGTTGAAGCTAAATATTTTGTAATGTAGGAAGGTCTAGCTACAAATCATTTGAATGAATCTGGTTTAGCTCACATTATGTTAGGTGTGCTCACAGAGACACTGATAATATCTCAATTATTGGAATAACTTTTCAAATTTTAAAAGTTTCATTTTCATTTGCCATAGTACTGTCTGCAGTATCAGCTCCCTTAATTAGACTTTTCTATATCTGAGATTTTTGAGAGGATGATCCAGTTGGTGTGCTTGAACTTCATAATATACCAAGAGCACTGTGTCTTGCGCAAGAGATTTCTACAGGATCATGGTCTGTGATGGTCTACCTTTCAGGTAATGATTTAGTGATATTAAGCACTCACTGAGCAGTAGGACTCAAGCTGCAAGTGGCTTAAAAAGGCACTAAACCTTAAGAGATGCTTTCCATGTTTGGCAGATGCTTACAGACTAGGGCAGGTGATGCTCAGTGTTATCTCTGTAAGCTTGTTTTAGATTAGGGCCTTTAACCTACATATCCTACATTTGTGAATCTGTGAACTTGCATGTGTGTTCTTGCACATTACGTCATAATAGGCTTTTCCTTCCTGAAATACATTTAATGGTTCATATTTCTTGTGCCTGAAATAGCAGATGGTCAGTAGTGTTTAATCTTAGCTGTATGATGGGTCTTTCTTGCTGTATCCACAAAAGCAACCTCTTTTTTTGTTTCTAGAGATGTAACCAAGATAGAACAACTCTCACTTCCAGTAACTGTGATGATTCAATAACATTTGTGTGGGAAGAAGTTGTGTATTATGAAAACTACATTAAACGCAAAAATCTCTTAGGGATACTGAGGGTTTTTCACAGCAGAGTAAATACCAGGCCATATTCACCCCTTCCTATCATTTGTGATTTCACAGAGCCACCATGTATGAAACCATCGTTTCCTTTCCAGGGGGATGATTCATGGCATACTTAGTTGAACTTAATACAGAAGTCATACCACTCCTCTCACCATCTTTACCACTTGACTCCATGCTGTAGGGAATCTCCTCCACATGGACTGAGCTGGTGCAGAACAGAAGCTCAAATTAATCACTATTATAGGGGCTAAAAGAAGAATCGTGTCATTTTGAGGCACTTAAAAAAATACCTAGCTCTTGTCCCTCTCTTGTGTTCTACCAAGAGCTCTGGGTTACAAACCCATACTTGTGAAATATCAAGTAGTGTATGTTCAGCTGTTTTTAAAAAAAAAAAATGCTGGCAGGGACTCAAGTCAAAAGTACATTTATTTAATCTTGTCAGCATTAATTTACAATCCAACATTTAAAGGAGACAAGATTAAAATCATTTTCCCCCACTGCACAAAGCACCAGACAAAAGAATCTTTTCAGTAATAGTATTTCATTTTGAGTTTCACCAGTCCGTTTAGTTTTGATATTACAAGAAGCCTATTAACTTTATATTCTTGTGCTGAATGTTGATGGATTCTGACAGCTGTCACTGAGAAACTGATAGAGATGAGATTTTCAAGTTGAATACAAATTTTCTTGAATAAAGGTGAAATTTACTTCACCCTCATAAATCATAAGAATCAGGCTATGGATGGATGAAGTATGGATGGCATGAAGTACATGCCCTTGCCTCTACATCTGGTCTACCCTGTATTATGTCACAGTCACTCCATGTTGCTGGAGAAATAAGCCCAAAGCAGGTACTTGCGTGTTCAGGTGGGGGCTGTATGAGACTTCAATAACCCTCAGCCGGCCTGGTCTCATCTTCTCATACTAGACAAGTCATCTGGAAAATACTTTTCATAATGATCAAAGGATGCAACAGTAACAGAACCTAATTCCCAACAAGCAATTGAAGTATTTTATGTAGTGTGAAGGGCTTCTTTGGACTTTCTGTTGTCCTTGTTATCACCGTCACAGACTACAGAAATAACAAAAAGAAACCTATTTGTTCTCTCTCATGCATGTTCTGGAGACAGCGTGATTCCATTATTGGCCACTAATTCATTCACCTGAATTTGTTATTGTTTTAAGAGGTGCCCTTTTTTAAATTTTACATATATATATATATATTTGGCACTAAAGAAAAATTTACAAAACTTGATCCTTCTCTTGAATTTTTTTATGGTGGCCTCAGATGAGACATCAGAATTTTTTGCTTTGTGCTCTTCCCTGTTACCTAAACACCCTACCACAACTTTTTGTCTCTAGCAGCAGAATGTTTGGCAGTATTGATTCATTTATTGTATGCTATCCTGATCTATTTTTAGCTGAATTAGCAAGGTGTTTTGGTGTTATTTTGATGAATTAAAGTACTTTTCAAATCTTATTTGCAAACCAAGAGTTCTGGAGGGCCAAATATAAGAGAAAAAAAATCTGTAGTGCCGTTCATAGGCATGAATGTGCACATTCTTGTAGGCCGATAGCAATGAATAATTTGCACTGACCTGGCAAAGGAGGTACATAGGCTGGTGGAAAGGTGCATTTGGGTAACTTATTTAAAACTAGTTTATTTGTGAATTCACCAGTTGCAAATTGAGTTATTTAGCAGGATACTGTAGTGCTACATCTTTTTGGTTCTTTACTATAGCATCTCAAACATATTTTATTTGAATTTTATGTTTCAGTAGTTGTTTTACTGCAAAGGACAGTATATCAGTAAACAATACAGTAAAATACTTAATAACATGGCATTTTGACAAGTAAAATTAATTTATTTGTATCTCTGTATAAATATGTTTTCAAAAGGATTTTCTATGATTCACCTTCATTACATTCTGTTTGGCTCATGCCTTTTGAGGCAACAGTTGAGTTCCTGCAGGGCTACTTTTAAACGGCTGTCATTATTTAGAATGGATCATTTAATTAAGCTACCACAGGGTCTGTAAGTAAAATTAATCAGAGTAGGTATATTGCTTGTATGCGTCACAATTACTAGGCAAATAGGTTGCTGCCCAACAGAGTTGCTGTAATCCAACTGTACATAGCCTCAAAGAATTTAGGGACAAGCTTTGTTTACTCTTAATTATACCTAATGCCAGTTACCTCAGCTAGGCTGTAGCCTTTGTTGCTACTAATTAATTTATGTAGTTGTTAAAATGCTTTATTTTAATACCAGCATGTGACACTATCTGAGATGAAACTGCCTGTCCTATGACTGGAGGGAATAATTACAGAGAAAATATATCAATTAAAATGAGCTTTATTAAACCATATTTGTATCATGAGCATGGTTACCAAAACCTCCAAAGATCGAATCTGTGTTCTTGGCCTTGGGGTACTTACTTAATAAAAACTTAATAGAACATCTTCAGTGACTCATACATTATGTAGCAATTGAATCATCAGGATAACAAAGAATATTGATCATTAATGTCATGATCTAAAGCCAGATATTTGGAGGACAGATTCTAAAAAACTATTGAGTCTCATTTGAAATGGTAAAATCAGATTTGTTATCCTGCCATAAGGAAAAACTGATACATAGTTGGACAAATAGAAGGGATGTTCCAGCAGTTGCTATGCTAACCTGAGATGTAGAAAACCAGAACTCAAGTTTAGTTGCTGTTTCAAAAGTAGCTAGAAAGTTTCACTAAGACAATTAAATTTTAGAGTGATAAATTTAAGACAGCAAATAATACAACCTCAAGACGCAAAGCACTGGTAGAATATAAATTAATTTAATACATTATATATTGCTAACAATGCAACTTTTTTTCCAAAATATCTGTAATAATGACTTTGAGCTGTCAGAAATTTTGCTGCTTCTGTTCTTTAACTGGATTTCCTGCAGCAGAGCCCACAGGCCTTTTCTCCTGCTTCACCCTACGCCCTATGTGCAGAGGTTTTGATTTCTGGGTGCCTTCTTTCTACACCTTCCAGCTGAATACTTGCATTGGACCTCTGAGGGGAGGTCTGCACAGCCTCCTCTCAGTAACATGGTCTGGATTACAGCAGCTGATCTGGAAGGAATGTCAGCGTCACCGCTGCTTGTGAGTAGAAGACCCCAAATTGTTCTGAGAGCATTGGCCCCCACACTGATAACCTGCACCAGCTGGCACCACAGGTGAGACACACGGGAGTCAACACACCAGGTGAGTGTGTGGGAACTCAAGGGCTGCCTTCTCAGCAGGGCACCACTAGCAGCCTTCAGGGAGTGGCAAAAGTACGTGGAAGGCGGGAGCACCCACGCCTCCAGCGCGAGGGATGTGCAGATCAGGGAATGTGTGCTCCCGGAAAGGTTGGCAGGTGTGCTTGTAACCCACACGGCTTGCAAGAGAGGAGGCTGAGCACATTGCTTTCTGTGTGTGTCTGTAACTAGAACATGGTGGGACTATAGAAGTGGGTTTAGAAATTTTTAGCCTTTTATTTATTTTTATTTTTTTAACGTATCCAGTATTGTGGTTTATCTGTTGTATTCCTGATACTGACCCTGGGTGCGTAGTGCTTGCCAGTTGATTACCCATCCTTACAAACCAGATAAACCACTTCAATCCTGATTTGGTTCAAACCCTTTGAGTTGAGTAGTTTTCCCTGACAGCCCCATCACAACCCCAACATTATGCGCTGGAATGGTAGTGCAGCATCACTACTGGGCCTGTTCCAGGGCTGGAGATGTGCTCAGCTGGTGAGCCAAAGGCAGCTATGGCAGAGAGCACACGGGCAGTGCTGAAGATGAAGATGGTGCTAACATCTTTTGGGAAAGGTCATACAATCAACCAAGCCAACCAAGTTCTGATCTATTGAGAGAGTTTAAGAGCAGAATTTCCTGAATGGTGTAGTAACATCCTGAGTAGCCACAATTCTCAAACCCCAAGAAGACTGGCAAGAGAGGGGTAAGTGTTAAGACTGTCAATATCAAATTAAAAAAATTGATGTTCTCACGTCTCAAATTGGTATTCCAAAATGATTTTGTCGTTGGCAATCTATGCGTGCTTGCTGCAGAGGAGCAATACGTACAGGCTGGTAAGGGATGCTACACATCCTATGCTGCTGGCAATTACAGTGCAGGCAATTAGGGAACTAAGATTACAAACTTGAAGAGCTTAATGTGCAGGGTTATGCAACTATATTTGAGAACCGTTTTGTGTATCTGAATACTATGGGACAAAAGCATAAATTAACAAAGTACTGTTCAGTCTTCAGTAGGAATTTCTTTGAAAGTTAACATCTGCCTCTGGATATTGTGCATGCATTTATCCTTTAACTGATAATGTTTAGTTCTGTGTGTCACATCTTTTCTTGTGAGAGTGTGAAGCCCCTAGGCTTTTGTTTAATAAAGGCATGTATGCTGGAGTGGAAAATGATAACAGGGTAAGTATCCTTCAGACTCAATCACATAAAATTTGCAAGCTCAGCAAAGAAAATTTGTTCAGATATCTGAGATTCACGTAACTGTGTGACCCATGGTGAAAACAAACAAGTTTTTTGACAGTTCAAAATGATTCTCTTTTACACAATTTATGGCTAAGAAGCAGCTTTAGAATGTTTCAGTAATGTCTGATAAGTGGTTGTTTCACTTTCCAGTTTTAATGATTTATCATTTGCCATGCATTTCCGAGCTCTGAATTGTGCCAAAGAAAAGTCTTCATGGTTTACATTGTCTTAGTGTTGGCACTAGCCAAATGTTGGTAATTACAGCTAGCGGTTAAAAACTAAAAGAGCTGATTTGTCAATGAAGGTTTCTGATAAATCAAATGGGCTCACCCTGATGTATGAATTTCTGGGTGGCTTTTCTGACAGGCCTGCATAACTAACTGATACCCAAGAAACATAAATTATTTTCCTTTTCATTGCAACAGGTATGTCATATAAATTGATAAAATCCAAAATGCAAACCTACAATACAGAGTATTTTCAAGAAGTATTTAATTCCTTTCATTTTTATGCATGGAGTAAAAGTTAAGAAATTTTGTGGTGATCTTTTCTTAAACTACAGTTTTATTAGCATTACAGGGGGTGCTTCAACCTTCTAAATAGGGATGTATCACAAAATAACAGTGTACTTAGGGGAAAAGTGACATATTACACAGGAAGAAAAAGCATGTGCTTACAGCAAGTAAACAAATCATTTGTTTGTTAGAATTTCATTGATTTTTATTTGTAATCGACTGAAAATACCATATATGACTAAAAGAAAATATCCATTTTATTTGACAACTTGTATTTTTAGCCCAGACACTATTTACGGAGAAAGCATCTGTTGTGTTTACAATATTACTATACTTGGGGATGTTACACCATTCACATCAATAATATTTTTTGTTTCCTTTATGGATTTACACCTCAGGGAATCCAGAAGTCCTTTATGATTATTTCTAATATTTAATAAAACAAATAGTTTACAGTGTATCTTAAGTGTATCAAAAGATGTATCTCAAAAAATTAGCAGCTAATTTTACCTAAAAACAGTCGGATACCTAAAGCCACTACTAAATTTAAACAATAATTTTTAAAAGTATGTAAAATACCATGTATTTTCTCTTACTCTGCTCAGGTGTTTTGCTGTTTTTAAGTCTAAGTTGCA
The DNA here is from genome assembly GCF_017639655.2 of Falco naumanni. Taxonomy (NCBI): domain Eukaryota; kingdom Metazoa; phylum Chordata; class Aves; order Falconiformes; family Falconidae; genus Falco; species Falco naumanni. The sequence goes on from NC_054054.1 coordinate 8,939,536, forward strand.
AACTAAAAAGTTTGCAACACTATTTGGTCTAGTTTTTAACAGTTTCCATAAAATGGTTTTTTTATGTTAGGAGTTTGTGTATACACCTGTGGCGGATGCAGAAGGCATCCATGCTTCACTGGTGACAACACTCATCTCTGAAGTATTGGACAGCTTGCTTGGCAGCACTGGAAGGCATGGCTGGGTACTCCACCCTGCAGCCACAACCAGGTCATGGTGCTCTATGGATGCTCCTATGCTTTGTCTTGATGCAGCTCCTGAGGCCTCATGGCACAGTACCATGCTTGTGGACTTAATTGAATCTCAGTGCAGGATAATCAGCTGCACACTATTAATGGGCTAATACCAATTTAGGAAGCCAGACCTTAATACATGTCATTTTTTTTTTACTGGGGAAATTGTATCTTGTTGATGTAAACCCCAATGTGCAATGCAGCAGTGGAGAAAATATTATCTATTTAAGAGATTCAATTATGAAACAGGTTTAAAAAGAATAATACAAATTCAGATTTCTGCTAGAAAAAGATGAGAAGTTTAAGTTGCACTCATATTTAGAGCACACTTTTAATATACTGATCACAGATATTCCTGCTCTATATGTGTCTGGATTTTAACAAATTCCTCATGCCTAGCAAAGTTCTGAACCTGGAAAAAAAGAAGGCCCTAGAAATGCCTTTAAATTAAGGACTGAAGATTTCACAACAAAACACTTTCAAACTATATTTTTGTCCTATTTTATCAGCAGGCTTAAGCTCTTCCTGGCTTAGTTTTTTAACCTGTGAATCCTAATTCTGTGCTTATAAATATGTACTTAATTGAATGGGGAACTTTGTGTTCAACATACTGTTATGGATTCCTGTATCAGAACTGGATATTGAGTGAAAACACCTCAAGCTATTTTTTGGTCTTACCTTATGATTTTTCTATATGGTGCACCACTAAATGCCTAAAACTAGTTTTTTCCATATGTTTCAACAGCTTTGCTTTTGAAAAAAAAACAGAAACAAAATCCAAATGAACAACCAAACCAAAAAACAACTGTTAAATTTTAAGGCTTCAGAAATGTTTTTCCATGCAATGATCTGTTATATTGTTTAGTGGATATTTTCCTCAAGTGTTTAAATTCTTATCTTAGAATTTATCAAATTTAAATATGAATTATCTAAAACTAGAACTCCAGTTCTAGTTTTATAATGCATTTTCTTAGTTTCCATATCTTACTGTTATCTCTGCTAGATTGAAAGATCTTCCTAAGTAGGGATTTACAGAACAGGTATCTTCTTAACTTGAGGACTAACATGATCTCCAGAGTTCAGCTTATTTTCGAAGCATGTTTCTGAAACCTCTTTGGTTTTATTTTGCTCTTTCTGAAGTGCAGGCAGTGGAAAATGTATGCAGCAGTTTTCTCATCAGTGTTGTACAGAGATGTCTTCTCACAGAACAGTGTTTTGCTTGTATGCCTGGAAATTATTAGGATCACAAGGTCATATTGGAAATTTACAGCAATTCTTTACAAAGGTATTCTTTTCTAAAATACCCTCTTTTAACATGACGAGACTTACATGAATTTCATGTCTTGCTTAAAATTAAATGTGCACTCACACATTTCCCTAAAAAGTGGAATAGATTTAACAGTGCAACAAAAAGCCCTCTGTTATCCCATCTTACCATCTTAGCCGGGATTTTACACAGTGATTGAAAGAATTGAGCTTTCACAGCCATCAGAGAACAACAGGTGAGTAAAAGGTTGTGGAAGAAAAAAATGTTAAGTTAGTACCTCACACTCGTGTTTTCTTGTTGCTTTATTTTTCTGTCTCTGTTGCTGTTCTTTTTCTTTGGTCCAGTTAGATCCAATAGCTGACAATGGGTAGAATGGCATTGTGTCCTCAGCATCACTAAGGAAATAAAATGAATCAAGAAAATATTTCCTTCAGGCCAAAAAAAAAAAATAAAAAAAAAGGGTAAGTGTATTAGTTTTCTACTTAAATCACAAAATAAAATCTAATTCAACCAATTTCTGCAGGAGCCAAATAGTTTTTCAGGCACAATCCACTTAATGTTATAGTAGCAGGTGTTACAATCTACAGCAAGAACTTAAACAGGTTTTAGATATAAAATCATACAGAGTTTAGTTGGAAAATAATGTGTATTCCTGAGTCAGCTATCAGGTAGAACCAGAAGTGGTGGCAGGAAGGATAGGATTCATAGAAAGAAATGTATATACTATAGACTATAGCTTACAGGATTGGTGTTCTAGAAAGACCACTGAGACGAAGTCCATCATGAAATCAACTCCTGTGGGAGCAGAAAACATAAAATTCCTCATGTAAGATTGAGCTGCATACAATTCTCAAGCAGTTTAAATGCAGCTGCTAAGCTAGGATTGTATTACATGACCTGCTCTGGGGACGTGCTTCCTGGAAGACACTGATCTGTATCCAGGCTGTGGGAATAGCTAGAGACCACATGCTGTTGTCCTGAGTGCGGTGACCCAAGTTATCAGCCCCATGACATGATGCAGTAGCAAAATGGCTTGGGAGCTAGTCTAGAGTTCAACTAGTAACTGCTTTCAAAGTCTTCTCTTTGATCCCTCTTGTGTGTGTTTTGTGGCACTTGGTTATATAAAGATCCTGATAGGATAAAGGAAGGTTGACCACCCTGCAATGGTCAGAACAAAGAAGGGACTCCCCTTGTGTTCTCTGGTTTCATTTATTTAAAATTTCTTGATTGTTCATTAAATTGGTTTTCCCAGTCATTTTCCATTGACAGTACAATAAGGTATTAGTACAAATATGCAGCATTCTGGCATTTCGTAGATTTTATTGTATTACAAGAAGAACGTTTAATATTAAAAAGTGTATTTCAAATGGTATCTAGTGCAATGTAGTGACATAGAAGATTTTATTACATAAACAAAATGGAAAGCACAAATGCAGAAGTAACATTTAATTATACCATACTGAAATTTAAAACACCAGCCAATTTCTTTGATTCTTTTGTGAGATAATGTTACTCCTAAACTAACCACAGTTTGCAATATTACAAGTTTCATACATTTTCAGATAGTATGAACAGAATAGCTGCATGTTCCAATATCCTTGCAATTTTGAAATTTTTCAACCAAGGTAGAATCTGAGAAATTCACAGAGTAACTGACTCTACTGTTATTTCGCATATACACAAGTACATACTGGTAGACACATAGCTAACTACATTATTCTTCCAAAAAGCCTGTCTGGCAAAAATTTGCTTTTGGTCTTCCTTCTTTTCCTTGATACTGATACTTTTCCTTGAAATCTGTAATTGTGCAACCTAAAATAGACACATTTTAAGATGCATAAACTCCAGCGTGGAAGTATTTATGCAATCAAATTGTATTTTTCTTGTTTAAAGAATTAAGTATCTGATCAGTGTGATTATTGTCTTCCAGTTTATCTGCTTAGTAATTGAAATTTCAAGGTCATAGAATCCCTATAATAAAGAATACAAAATTAAAAAAAGCAAATCTGTTACAAGATTTAAGATGCTTTATTTACTCAGGGGAAAACTGACTAGCATTTTCCACTTAAGTATGAAATATCCACCAAGGGTGCTTGTGCTTTTGTTAATTTGCTTATAGATTATGTTCTATTGCCGTGGAATTCAAAAGACAATTGGCGCAGAATTCTTTGGGCATCAGAAAGATCCGAATGATCTTTCACCTTTTAATGGTAAGGTAGCTGGAAGAGGATTATCTCCACTAACATTTTCTCATACTCAGGAATTAGTTCAGGCTGAGGAAGCCTGTATATTCACGGTTATGAAAGGACCATTCCGATAATCTAATGCGACTCCTTAGCATAGTCCAACAATTTCTTCATTACACCAGAGCAGGTGACTGACCTATGATATTATTTCAAGTACCTATCTGATGTGTGGGATGAGAAAGAGGGAATCTACTGAAATCTTCTGAATAAACCAAAACATAGAGTAGTAAATCCTGTCTTTTTCATGAATACTTAGACCCATCCCACAAACACTCAAAAGTCCTCTAGCATCAAGACAGCTTAACATTGCAGGACATGGCCATGAAAGATTTGTTAATGTAAATAGTTTCTAGTTCCAGTAGTTTGTACCATGGAAATAAAAATGTCCGAAAGATACTGCTTGGCCTTTTGGTAGAGTGTTTTGTCAGTTTGGTGAGAAACACCTAATTTTTGATGGCCTGCCAGAAGGCCATCCAAAATTGCACAAAGTGACTGTAAGGTCAAATGTGGAGGTAGAGTAAAAGAAGAAGCAGAAGAACATCCCTCAACAATGAAAAATGTCTAAATAAAAGAAAATGATAGAGGTCATAAATCAGAAATCACCATCGCCCTTAAGTCAGCAACTGTCAAAAAGATTTTCCTTTGCCAGAAACATGCTCTGCATTTGTCAGTGCTCTCCATGCGTGGGCCAAATACATCTTGGGGAAAGGAGCAACCAGAAGCCTGAGAGACTCCAAGCAGAAGTCATGAAAAACAAGGCACAATTTTGTCCATGGAACTTACCAAGAATAGTATTTTAAAGCTATCCATTTAGGATTGGCTGCAACTTTCCTAATAAAAATTGTTTTCTTTTTTTAAATAATAATTTGCTATGCTGATGTGTTTAAGGATGTCCTGAATCACCCCATTAAAGGGAATTTTCTGTGAATTTAGGAGCAGCATCGCATTGTCAAAGCATTATTCTTCTTGTCACTGATAAAGAGGGAAAGGTAAGTATAGGCGGGGTGTTTCTGTCTTCTAGAAAATGATAATAAATCTTTGGCAGAATTTGTTCCAGGGAAAAAGCGCAACCTTTGTGGCTTTTCAGGTTTGTGTTGGGATCTAGAGCAATGGATGGCCATAGCTAACTTCGATTTGTGTGGTGGTGGTGTGTGCGCTTTTCCTGCTGCTTACAGCTAAGAACTAGCTGAAGAAAATGCCATTGAGAAGTATGAATCAGTTGACCTGAAATATAGTACAAGTGATTTAGCAAAATCATGGTGATACTCTTTTGGCCAGCTGGGCATCATAAAGTGGTTTATAGGAGGAGCAACTTTCCTGTGAAAAGCTTGGAGGCACGGTGATACTCCTGCAAGCCTCAACTTGCTTCTGTAAGTAGCTCTCTTGCAATATACTGCCCATTACTGCTTTTGCAATGTGCTGCTTCTAGTCCCCTTCTCCTGTTGATCTTTTCCTTCAGAGTTTTTACTGCATATATGAGGATGTCAAGTTAGAGGCTGCTGCTTGCTGGCTGTCATCTGAATGAGCTTCACAGATCATTCCTTTTCTTCGCAGCTGAAGATCTGTGAGAAGATTCAAGCGACTACTGACATCCTTTCAATTTGCCTTAATCTCAACGGGGTTTTCTCTTGTTGCTTCTTAAGTTCAGCAGAGCAAGGAAAGAATGGGAGGCACACTGTGCACTTGAAGTCACAAGACATGTGGAAGGGAGGAGAGGAAAATTGTAGGAAGCACACTTCAGAGACATCGGTACAATGCGAGAAAGAGATACATCCAAACGTTTAAATCGTATGTAACTGGTGAGCTACTGCTGCCCTGTTGTGTCTTTCTCCTCATAGCAGTTATGTTCTTTTTATCCACGATGCCTTTGACGCACTGACTGTCCTCCAGCTGGACCAGTCTACTATGCTATCTTCACTGAAGTTCTGACTATAACTACAACTCAAATTTTGCAAGAGTACTGTGGAACTGAAAGCAAGCGCCTATTTAGATACTAGGAGCTGGGCAGCTTCTAAGCTCAGGAGTAGAATCAAATCTTCTATGGGAATACATTACAGGAAAAACTGCATTTTTTTCCCCCTCCCTAGCTACTCGTGTTCTATTTCTTAACAATCTTGCTAAATTCCAAATAGAAATTTTACTACTGGAAGTCAAAGATAATATCCAGAATGCATAATTTTGCCATTTAAACAAGATTGCTAAAATAACCTATTGTAACACTACTGAAAGACACAGACTTATATCTGGGATAATCTTATCTACTTATTTTTATTCATATACACTTTCCTCATAATGTTGAATTCACTTTGAAAATATATTTTTCCCCACTGTCAGTGAAGACAACTTCACTGAAATTAGCCATCAAGGAGTTAAGAGTAATTTGCACTAAAATACAATGTATCTCTGAATGAAAGACCTAGAGATGTTTGGAAAGATTATTGTCACCTTCGGGGTGTTTGGACCAGGCCCTTTTGTTAGTAACGGAAGGTAAATCTCTTTCTGACTTCTCATGTTACTTTCTTGCAGTAACGAACGAAATCCTCTCCTTTACTGTGTAGGAGCCTCCCAGTATAACAGGATGGAGCAGTCAGGCAGGAGATGGTAACGTAACTTACTAGTCTTTGAGTTCAGCAATCATTTATTATGCTGTGAGTATTTACAGAAGCTCTATCTGATTTATATAAATCTCCAAATGTACACTCCTTTATGAGATTTTTCTGCTTGTAAATTCCATATTTCTCTCATTGTGTTTTCATTTTTAATTTACTACATTCCCCAAAGGCTTTCCTTTAACTAGTTTGCTTGTTGTAAATTCAGCAGTGATATTCTTTAAATAAACAGAAGCACAGAACATAATTTCCTGGTAACACTATTTAGAAAATGGATCAGAATAAGGCCCCAAAGCTATTCTGATGATGAATTAATTATAAGATTCCAGGAAAAACACAACATTGACATTTTACAAGTTTTGGCATGCAGCCTTGTATAATGGTGCACACTTAATAAAGTTGTTTTGATGCTTATAGTATGAATAAAGACTTAACTCTCTAAGAATCAAGAAGTATTGCAGCATAACGTAACCTTGAACAGTAACCTCCTATGTTTATTTCTCCATTTAGGTTGTGGAAATCTATGTGTACTATGCGAGCAGAACAAAAGAGATCTTAAAATGTTGAGCCCACGTTAAAACACCAGCTGGTGTTTTCTCTTGTGAATAAACTTTCAGAAGCCTTTGCTTTAATGGCAAAAGTTTTCTGGTCTTTTATCATTAGAATGATAAAAAATTGTAGTAGTGCATGGTTTTCCTCACGCTATTTCATTAACAGCTTGTTCCTTTTCTGCTTTACATTAATGCATTTTCAAGTAATCTATCTGTAATACCCATATACTTCTGTGTCTTCAGCTGAGCAACTCTCCAACATTTAAAAACCTCAAAACTCCTGCAAAACCAAGGTATGTTATACCGCTTGCAGCTTTGGAGCCAAAAGGAATATACCCAAACTCCAAATACCCACAGGGATGCAATTCTCATTGCAGTTAATAGAAATTAGATCTCCAATATGCCTTTCAATATTTCACCTGAAGAAATAAGGCTGCTAACGTTCTTAGCAGGAAGAAAAACAAAAAAAAAAAAAACGTAAATGAGAACTGCATGTAAAGAAAGTAAAGCCCTTTAGCACTTCCAAAATTTTTACTGGTTGCTGAAGTTCTTTTGAGGAATCTTCACCACTAAGGGTGCAGATCCTCAGACATAAATGTCTGCCTTCGTACCTCTCACTGCAGGAAAACTACTAGAACGTGATGTTGAAAAAGCAAGTTTCTAGCCCTGTTCTCAGCATACCTGCACTGGGAACTGGCGTGTTCTGTGCAAGGGCCAGCGGCACCTCAGGTCCCAGTGGCCACCGCCTCACCCGCCTGGGTGCACAGGGCTGGTCGGCAGCTCCCCCCTGCCAGGCTTCTGCCCCCTGAACCCCGCAGGGCTGCTGACAGGACCCTCAGGTGCTGCTGCCAGTTTGAGGAGCTCTGTAAGGACATCAGTAGAAAAATCGGAGCGTAACGTTGTGACTGAAAGGGAAACCTGATTTGCAGCTGCAGAAAGTTAGGCTGCAGGGGGTTTTAGGGTGAGGATTAGCAGCTGACGTTTAGGGTACAGTCACTGTGTTGCTTGCTTTTTCTCCAAAGAAAGTGGAGTAGTTACAGCCATTTTTGCCACCTTTGCTAGTGTAGGAAACCCTCGAACTTTCTCTGTTGTAGGAGCTGCATGGGTTCATTAACGTTACGCTTTGCCTAACTTAATTAGCTTTTTGGAGAGCAGGAACATATTACACCAAGAAGATTGCTGTGATACTCTGTGGTCTGTTACTGTCCTAATTTGTTTAATCCTAGCTTGGCTGTCTATGCGTGATATGTGTGGTTCATAGCCTAAAAATCTTGACCACACACGGACTGCTGGAGAAATCTTGGCCTCATCACGGCCTTGGTGAGGCAGTGGAGCTGTCTCACCTGGGCCGGCTGTGTAACACCTGCATGATCCCTGCTCGTGCTCAGCACCATAGCAATGGGTGCGCTACACTGGCTTTGGTGCTTCTACATCTAGCCCTGGCCAAGGAGGCACCATAGACTGTGAGTAATAAAAATGAATCTTCTGCGTTATTTAATAATCTCGTAAAATCCAAGTGCTGTTGCAACAAGGGTTTTAATTAGTTCATGTTCTAATTTGTCTGCTTTTTCTGATATTAGCCTTGGAAATTACCTGGATTCTGATGATGCTAATTTTCGGTCATAACGCTTCCTGCACAAAGCAAAAGTAATACATTATATATATTGAGTTCTTACATGAACTCTCTGTAAAAAAGGACCTCTTTGGAGACAAAGACATAGATTGTGGTAGCTGTGCAAGAATTAATAATTGTATTTTCTTCTTGTACACTGGATGACTTGGACTGAAGTCAGAGTAGTAGAAACTCATACAGGTTAAGGATGCAGGTATTGTTGTCTTCTTGACAATGAGCTGTTTATAATGTTATCTCAGAGTTTGCTGTGAATTTCTGAAGCTGTTTTTACCTATGTTGTTGGTAGGATAGCTTGGCAGTCAAAAACTTGGCAGCTTGGTGTCAAAAACTAAATCAGTAATACTATGTTAATTGCAGGTTTTTCCAACAAACCAGTGTGCTGGTTTTGTCTGGGGTAGAGCTCATTTTCTTCACAGTAGCTAGTGTGGGGCTGTGTTCTGGATTTGTGCTGGAACCACGCTGGGAGCAGGGGGGTGTTCTCGTTACTGCTGAGCAGCGCTTACCCAGAGCCAAGGGCTTCTCTGCTCCGCAGCCACCCCACCAGCGAGTGGGCTGGGGGGCACCAGGGGCTGGGAGGGGACACAGTGGGACAGCTGGCCCCCACTGACCCAAGGGATCTCCCATACCACAGAACGTCATGCTCGGCTTGTAAAGCTGGGGGGAAAAGGAGGAATGAGGGGATGTTCGGGGTGATGAGGGTTGTCTTCCCAAGTCACCATTACGTGTGACGGAGCCCTGCTGTCCTGGGCATGGCTGGACACCTGCCTGCCCATGGGCAGTGGTGAATTAATTCCTTGTTTAGCTTTGCTTGCATTTGTGGCTTTTGTTTTGCCTATTGAACTGTCTTCATCTCAGCCCATGAGTTTTCTCACTTTTACCCTTCTGATCCTCTTCCCAGTCCCGCCTGGGGGCAGTGAGCAAGCGGCTGCGTGGGTCTTAGCTGCCAGCTGGGGTTAAACAGCGACAACCTGTTAGATATAATGTTTCACAACCATGCTATTGCTTTTTTGATGATGCTGTAAATAAGAACTAAACAGCATAGAAAATTATCTGAGCTGCAGTCAACCCTCCAAGAAGCAAATATAAGAAGATGAGACTTTTTTTTTCCCCCACTTACAGTAGACTTGAATTAGTTTCAAACATCGGTACAAACAACCCCTTATTACATTTGTACTCCTGTTAAACATTCATTAAATTTGTAATCTTTTTGTGCCCCATGGGACTTGAATCCAACCATTCCATCACCATTACAAGCATTTATTCCAGTGGGGGCTGCACAAACTGACTGCCACATCTTCTTGCTTACTCTCTTCTGCCTTGTTCCTATTGTTTTCAAAATCTTCTTATCCATTTCCATATTTTTCAGTATCTAAGGTTTCTCACTATTGTTAATCAATAAGAATCTCAGAAGGAACACAGTTTCTTAGTGAGCTCAAGGAGCAGGCAAGTTTTGGTCTCCTATTCATGTTGACAGTCTCAATATTTAAATTTTTTTAGCATGCTTAAAGCATGCATACACATGCACACATACATCCCATCTCTTTAATATCCTATTATTTTATTTTTTTTCTGATGGCCTTTCTTTTTCCTTCCACATGGTTATCTGATATCATTGGTGTAGGAGAAAATGGGGAGTCTTTTGCTTAAATACCTAATATGGATGTGGTTCCAGCCTGTGTTACACAGATTGGTGTAACTGAGCAAGCCACTGCAATTGCAGCTTAGGTTTGTTGAGGTACCTGCAAGCAAACATCACTTTATCCTTCATGTTTATGATTGGCCGACATCCTGAATATAAACTCTGAGTACAAGAGTAATGTTGTTACTAGATTATTTTTTTAAAAAAATAATAATTGGCTAAACATTTTCTTTTTTAGAAAATTAGTATTATTAAGACGATATCAATATATTTCTATTAATTAAAAACAATGCTTTATTGCACTACTGTCAGACAGCTATTAGTTCTAGTAAAAGATTAAAAAAGAAACAGCTCTAGGGGTCTGGGCAGTACATTTATTTCTCAGTCTAGGCTCTCAGCATGTTCCATTTACACAAGAGAAAACCCTTCAATTATAAGATCCTTAATTTACCCAGGAAATTTCATAAAGAAAATGATTAATTACTTTAAGTAATCAGTTTTACAGATAATCACAGTTCTTTATTTAAACTGAAAAAGCAAAAGGGGTCTTATGAATAAAACATAACGGAAAAAAGAGAAAAAGCTTTTAGTTTAATAAATATGAAGTCAGTATTGAAATATTTCTTCAAATAGACAAATCTTGGTAAAATTATACCTCTGTTCATATTAACTATTAATTATGGAATTATTTTGTGTTAATACAGTTGGAACGTGGGCTTTAGCACAAAGTGTAAGCAAAGTTTCCGTTAAAATGGCCCAGTGCTACACATTTTGGAATGTTTTTGTTCAGTTTGGTTGACCCTAACCAACCAGAAACACATTGCACGTGGCAGTAGAAAACCACATACTGAAAAGCAGAAGAGGGTTGCTGTGGTTATGCATACTCCACGTGTGTTCAGGGACCTGTTGTTTGTTATTGTGTCCAAAACAGCAGTGGGAAAGAGTCTTCTTGGGGGAACCACAGCCTTAAAGCAAGAGGTGTAAGTTGCATCCACTGAAGCATGTAGCATTTTCTGTAGTTCTCCAACTGGTGCTTTTTTGGAGTTTGCATGCCAGAGCAGGCTTACACAAGCAGGCAGGGGAATGCCTGCATTGGCTTTTGTTAGCTGGTTACTGTTCAGGTCACTCAGGAGCTTTGTGTTTTGAAAACAACCATAGATATCCAAGTAATTTTACCATTAGAACCCGAGGTGCTTATGCTATTTGATGGCAAGTAGGCATCCTGCTTCAGAAGTGCTATTTAGTACTTCAGTGCCTAAATTCTTCTGCAGGCCTTTAGCACTGGTAACCGAATAACATTTAAGTGAAGTATTCTAGATACTGGTAAAAAACAGAGAAAGAAAACTTTCCCGCATTCTGACCATCAAATTCTCATGCTATTCAGGACTTTATCTGATGTAGCTGAGTAACCCATGCAATACTGGGCGTATTTGGTATGGTTATTACTAGTGGACCAGGAACCTGTGTGGCCAGAGACAGAGCAAAGCAATGTGCTCCTCAGCACTGAGGCTTATGCTGCTTGTACTGGAACAGAGGAATAAGAAATATCAGCGCCTATCTGAGAAGTTGATACCTGTTTACATTGAGTGATACGCAGAAAAAAAAACATAGTTTCAACTGTATGTAGAGGTGCTGCAGAGGGGAAAATTTGGAGAAATGTGCTAGGTCAGAGGAAAGAGCATCTGTAACTACTCAGATGATGTTTATATGTCTTGGATTGAACACAGGGCTTTTGTTTGGGTGGACAACAGAAAAAAAAAGTGGCCGTTTGCAGTGGTAGATGGCATTGCCATTCTGCTGCAGTGGTGTCCTGCTTGTAAAGCATTCTGAATGTCTTGTTGAAGCAGTTAGATTTCAGCTGAGAGGTGTCTCACTTGTGGCACTGGCATTTGTCATCCTGTAGCTCTGATGGACAGATAATGTTTTGTCATTACTTAAAATCTTCATCTGCAGTGCAATTGTGTCAATTGATAGGATTTCTTTCTGGAACTGTAGACTCTTAGGATTTTTTCTTTTAGTAAAAACTGATTATTCTTCTAGCTTTTCCTAGAAGTAGATACTCATATTTGAAAGATTTCTTACCAGAATAGATATCTCCTCTAAGGAATACTTTGGTACTTTGGTTTTCTGTTTTTGTATTGACTCAGCCCCTGAGGATAGCACATCTACTTGGAACTATGGCTTGAGTGGGTTTGTAGGCTCAATTTAAACGTCAGATTTGAGTGATGGAGTATGACAATGAAGAGACTGGCAAAAAAAAATGTCTGAAAGCTATTAAGCTTTTTTGCAATGATGATTGCCACAGTTCCTAAAAGAGAAATAAAACGACTTGCATTACTTGGGGGTGGGGGGGGTGGGGGGTGGGGGGGTGGGTAGGGGGAGAAAAAGAAAGAAGGAAAGAAAGAAGGAAAGAAAGAAGGAAAACCCTACACCTATATTCCATGAATTATGCAAAATTTTGCATCTATTCATTACTCTTTCTATTCCGGGAACATATGTTAATAGAGAGCATGCTATTGATTTCTTAACTGTTTCATAGTCACCGTACCTAGCAGTCCTCATTTCTCCCCTGCCCCAATCCTTAAGTCACAGAACACATTCATTCATTTGGTGCTCCTTCTTCCTATTCTACTTTGAGGAATCCTTTATGCATGCTAGGAAAGAAAGAAGTGCTTGGTGAGTAATATCCTTCTTGCTCTTAAGGGAAGGAAGGGTATTACTTTGCAAGAAAGGGGTCTGCAAACACATTTTTTATGGGAGCTCTTTTAGTCTTTCCTTGCCCTGCTTGTCCCTCAGTTTGCCTGTGACCTTGGGTCAAATCATCTTTTCATTTTCTTGCCAGCATGAGTCTTCATCTGTCACCGAGCTGCAGAAAAGCTGGGGTTGCAAGCATTCAAGGCTCCTTCCACATACCTGAGTAAGACCTCATCTGCCTCTGCTTCCTGATGAGGCAACCCGTACCAGGCATGCACAGCAATACCTCCCGTGTGTCCTGTCATCCCATGTTTTCCCAGGATACAGTGTGGTAACCTGAGTCTTGGCTCACGAAAACTGGGTTTGTGTTAGCTTCAGCCGGCCAAGTTCTGCTGATAGTCCTGTGCTCCCTCTAGGATACGCGCTGTGCACCCTTACTCTTACATCACTACCTCAAGGACTGCCTCATCTAGACCAAGGGTTTTGCAAGTACCAGCTGTGCCTAGAGAGATGCTTGCAAAGCAATGGGTGTACATATTACAACATTTATATTTAATTCACAGTGAAAGCTGATGGATGTGATGTTTTTGAAACTGGAAGTATGAAGCTTAATGCTTCTGTGTGATCTCTCTTTGCTGAGTTCTTGTTTTAATTTTTGTTACTGGTGCCCTAAAACTTTGCTTTATATTTAATTAAAAAAAACACAGGGGTAATTTCTAACGATTTGATCTAGATTTTTGTCACTTGGGTCTGGGTGATGCTGCTAAAAGCAAAATGAGATGCTAGACAGCATGGATTTTAAATTTCTGTTTTGTCTTCTACTAACTTGTACTTTATGTTGATGGAGGAAAGATAAGAGATGAAAGATCTAAAGACTTGTATACTAGCATTTCAATTTAAAGAACCTGCATACTGAGCGTAGTCTGAAGCTACAGTCTGAGACACAGTTTTGTATGTTTTATGCATTAACACACCATCTGCTTTTCATGGAAAAGGGTACAGGAGGCTTTTCTGTAGCAATCTTCTTTTTAAACAAAACAAAACATGCTTTATATTGGCATAGTCCTTTGAGGAAAGACACAGCATTAGTTGCATAAAGCACTTCAGCTAATTATTACTTCATAATTTTTAGAAGCCTTGGAACCTTATTTGGTGCAAATCACCAAAAAACCAAACCAAACCAAAAACAACCAAAAAAACCAACCTGGAATGAATGGGACTGCACAGAGACCCCGTATTAAGTTCAACCATTTTTTTCCTTTATATCTGTTCCACAGAATATGGAAGAGGTTGGGGTTTTTTTATTGCTGAAAAAAACTGCCCTAGAAAGTTTTGAGGAAAAAATGTAAGGTAAATGTGTCAAGGGGTCTTGAAATGACCTTAACCAAAGTAACCCTATTTAGTGTACAAATCTGGTTCCTTGAAAGTATTCTACTTGTAAGTTTTGGGATTCTGAACTCCCAAAGGATCTTCTGAAAGGCCAGGACCAAGTGAGGACCTGCAGGAATACATATGACCCCATGTGCCAGGTTAGAATAATCAGGGAAGCGTAACATTGTTATGTTTGAATACCAGAATTGGGAAGTTCCAAATTTCCATATCATTGTGTGTGAATAACACTGTATACATGACATTAAATATTTCATTAGAAGTAAAATCTTAGTTGTAGCTTATGAATAATAGTGTCCTGAAAGTTTTGATTTTGGTTTACCGTTTGTTGTAGCTTGCAGGAGGCAATCATTGTTCTAGCTTCCAAAGGTGACAGGGACAGTAACAGATAGATTATCATGGTAGGGGAGCAGCAGGTGACCACATTTATCATGTTCTTATGTATGGAGATGACAAAAAAAATATGTCAAAATAAGCTGTTTTGAAGAGGAGACATGAGAAGGTTACGTATCAGAAAAGGGAATGATCAAAAAAGGTTTTTCTTGGGATATTGTGACAACTGGCTAAGTGTTGTGAAATGTGGGCAGAAAAAAGATGAACGAATTTGGGTTTCATTAATAATTGGAACTGTTGATAAGGAACTGTCATTAAGGTCCAGAGAACAATCTGATAGCAGAGGAAGCTATTCATATAGATCATCACACTCAGTTCATTAGCAAACAGAGCACTGATCCAGGAAACTGCTAAGAGGGTTGACATGTTTGCTCACAGTCAAAAAAAAGAAAGAAAGAAAAAAAAAAAGTGTTGCATAAATGTAATGAAGGTAACAGCACAGTGTGTGTAGCATAAAAAACAATTGCACTTTTATCCACAGAGCAGAAAGGGGAAAAAGTCCAGCATACAACAGAACATGCTGCAAGCAAGTTGTTGTTTGTCAATCCAAATACAGGGGGAAAAAAAAGCCACTTTAAAATGTTAAATTATATATGAAGATTTGTATGAGACTGCAGCAGCATGCCGGGCTACAAAATGCCAAGATTCAAATCATGATGCTGTAACCTCAATTTGACTTCAGTGGAGCCATGATAGTCTGTAGTCTGACATTTTATGTGGTGGTCTGAAACCTACCCCAGAATTTCAAAACAGCTTTATAGGAACACACATTTACCACTCTCGTTCGCACGTCCCACATCAAAACATACCTGTCACAGAGCTGTAAAACTTAATGCTAATGGAAGATTTACTGGTCCCCCCCCGTCCCCCCCCCGATGTTCCCCCAGCCTCTTTTGCATCACCTCCACACTCTATATATTTCAGAGGATAGTGGCCGGGATGATGCAAGAATAGGAATTATTAACAATGTTCTTATAGGAGAAGACAAAAAGAGAAGCACAGGACATATTTTTAAAGATCTGTTTCTGTTAAAAATCAAGAAAATAATACAGTACCTTGCCAGGTAAGCACAACTACAATGAAATTGTCATGATTCTTTGTTAGCGGGAAATTCATCTGCAAATTTCAGGATTATTGTCATCAAGTAAAGCATATAGCCCTCAGATGCATCAAATCTTTGTGCAGTTATCTTAGATCGTGAGAAACGAGATTCTGTTCATGTGGATTTCTACCAAAATAAGTAATTGTGATCTAGCTAATAAAAAAATCTACTCTTATTTAATGTTTGTTAACAATTAAATCTGTAAGTTTCAGAAAAATTCTGAAGTGTTATGCAACGAAGTATGGGAATTCAGGTTCTATTTTAAATTCTCATCAACAGATTTTTAACCTAGTCATTACTGTGTTAAAACAGTATTTACAGCCGTGTGTGCAAAATATACAAGTGCATTGTATATATCCATTTGTATATATCCAATGGATAGCATGAAAGTGTGTATTTATTATTTTTTTGCCTTTTCTTCAATCAATAACTGAGACAAGAAGAAAGCATGATGTTGAAAATGAATTTTGCACAGTGGTGTGATTTTGGAAAAACATGATCCTGCTCTGACACATTTGATTCCTTTGGTAAAATGCCTGTAAGCAATAAGTTACTTGATCAAAACCTAAAGTTCAGTTAAGCACCTCTTTCACATCAGTACCTTTGATGAGACTTGAGATTCATCTGGTAATGTGAATGAGCATGTCCACACTAGGTAGACTTTCCAAACATGCTTGCAGAAAAAGCTGGATTAGGCTGTGAAGCACTGCTCCTTCACCTCCTTGCATGCCCATCAGTAGTAGGTCTCCAGTGAAGAGCCTGGAAGCCTTCCTGTCTCCTAGATCTCTGCCCTTGCACTTTGTGTCCTGGTTCATGTTGGCTCAGCACCAGTTCTTCCACTTGCATAGACAGTAATTCATTGAAAAGGAAAGAGGTCTCCTTGTGAGAATGACTGGAAGACTGGCTTCAGAGTGCGCCGTGGCACGCAGCTGCCCTGCTATCTAGGTAGAGGTGGTGGGCACGCAGAGAGACAACCACAAGAAGAGGTGTACCAGAGCTCTGTTGCTTTCTCCAAACCTGCACAGCTGATACCAAAGACCCTATGATGTGATGGAAGCACATGTGGGTTCCTAACAGGTCCCCAACTGCAGTGAGGTACAGGAACCCAAAATTTGTAATGGTTTTCTTCTCTGCTTCGGCTGAACAGAAGTGAGACTCCTTTATTAAGTGTTTACATAGGTATTTCTGAATCATTGAATATTTGTGTGTTAACACTGAGAGTTCTCTGTAGTCATGTCTTGGGTCAGATGAGTGCATGCTAGATGGCTGGTCCAATCAGCAGGGGTGGGACTCTTACTGTTAAACATTAAATTATCAGCATATGCCACATAGGTGCTTAGACTACAGAGGTAGAAATATTTTCTTAAACACATGTCCTGTGTTTAAGTGCTAACTTTGTGTCAAGTGATTGAAATCACCTGTAGTACTATATTGATGGCAATGTCTTAAATGATATTTTATATAGGGTTTTGTGCCTTAAAATGGATGGTAAGGGGCTTAAATTAGTCACAACAGCCTGGATTAAGGCAAGGACCTACAAGGGTTCTGTGGATTTGTGCATCCAAAGGAAAACTCATGACAGTTTAAAATAACTACAGCTTTCCTAGAGGCCAGGCTTTTGGTTTTATTTATTTGTTCATTTATTTAGGTTTAAGAACTCCACACCAAAAAGTGCCCCTCCAGTGCTCTGAGGCCCTGTGACAGATACTTGAAACAGAACAAAGGTGAGTTATCCAATTAATCACTGTTACATCCGCAGCACCAGGTATTTAGGAGTTTCCTTGTTTGACTTTGAAAGTTAATCTTAATGAAAAGATATCTGTTTGAACAAAATCTCTGTTACTGGTCTTTGGCCTTATTCACTTTTCTACTCTTTACACTTAAATTGCTATTTTGAAGTGAAGAAAACAACATTTAAAACGTGGTGACTATTGCCATTGTTCTCCATTACACTGTGGATGCTACCCAGTGTGTAAAAGTTGTAAAGGGAATAATTACACAATTTATATTCTTTCTGGATCCAAATTAGCAGGTGCTTTGAGGTAAAACATGGATGAATTTCCCATAACCAGACTGATGTCGCAAACAAGACGGCTAAAATGTGCCTGCGGTTATCTTCAAATGAAGTTATATTAGAATTGTGTCCAATATTCTTTATTACAAGGTGAAGACACTCTGAGCAAATAGAAAGCGATGGGTTTTTTCATTCTCTGTAGCCTTTGTTCAAGCTTTGCTTTACAACGTTATTTATACTTATCTTTTGTTTTATAACAATTAACTTCGGAGAGTGATATTTTAAACTGCTTTTCACCTTTTATTTCCTAATAGAGTTAGCCCTCATTTGAAAAACCCAGGGACTGTGTACGGTGGGGTTTCTTAGCTCTGAGTACCTGGCAGCAGTCAGCTGCATCAAGACTACTGCGATGCTTGTTGCTACTAGCAAATGGCCCGGGCCACATGTTCTCACACCGCCTCCCCGTGTACGCGGGCCGCTCTGTCTTCCCCTGCGTTTTTCCCTTGCATGACGCCATGGCTATTCTCACTTCCCAG
This sequence comes from Falco naumanni, assembly GCF_017639655.2. NCBI lineage: Eukaryota > Metazoa > Chordata > Aves > Falconiformes > Falconidae > Falco > Falco naumanni. Next base: position 8,957,842 of record NC_054054.1, read on the forward strand.
TGCAACAATCTCAGAAGGCCAGGTCTGATTTACATTTACATGCTTTCTCTAAGAGTTTTCTACTGTGTTTTTGTGGCCCCTGTGGTCAAACTGTATTGCACATTATTCATGCCATACAGGCTATAACTGTAATTACCTAGTTGATTGTACTTTACAAGTTCACAAGGTCCAGGTCAACCACTCATACTGTGTGCTCAGTTTCCTTTCTATAATGGGAATAGGGCTGTTTATTCTCTTAGGGTCTTTTTTTCCTGGTTCTACTCAGATAAAGATTTTATAGTATGCCTTACACACCCACCCTTAGTTTGGATACATGATGTTCCTGTATGTAACAATAGGGATATTCCTGTAACAATGCAGGTATGGGAGTAAAGCTAATGTCTGAGTTCTTCCATATTACTTTGCTACTTGGGTATAGACTAATGTTTATGTGCAAACAGGATCAATCATTGTTACCATTGTCAAGCCAAATAGTTGGTTTGAAAAAGAGAGATTAGTGAATTACTTTGGCCCCTCTTTATCTATAATAACTCTTTGTAATTTTAAACTTTATGCTTTTAGAAAATTCAGTATACAACATATATATATTTGTATATTTCTGTGTATGTATATATACACACACAAAATATACTTTTTATATGATAAAAGACATGGGTAATTTTTCCATATTGATTATTTCCAAATCTTTTACATTATCCCTTTCAATTTACTTACTTAAAAAAGTTCAAAACATATATGGAACAGAGCCTGACGATTTAGTTTCACACAGCTGCTCCAAATGAGTGAATTAGATGCTTACCAGCTACAATATTAAACTGAACATGAAATATATTGTGAATGTCAATATTCTTTACCTGAAATTAACAGACATTAATTGAAATCATGTTAGATTTCAATGTATTATGCAAACTGCACTCTATGCAAACTTACTTTTAGAAAGTGCTTCAAAGTATTTAGTGTGTTTACATCACGCTAGTCAAAGGAAAAGCAATTTAGACAGCTCTTCAACAATTTCAAGAGCATAGAAGCTTCTCTCTGAGAGTGGTAGTACCTGTTAGCAAAAAGAGTAACACTGACATGCCACATGATGCGAAGTAGTGATGTACTCTCCATGTTCGTGTGCTTATATAAGAAATGTTAACCATCTTCAAGCTGGCCACACCGTTCTTACTGGTGAAAGTGGCTTGGCATGATAAAGGACAGGGGAATAGAGTAAAAACTATCTTAGTAGTCACTGAACTATTTCTGTTTGCATTAACTTGGGAAAAGAGGCAGTTCTTCAGTTTCTGATGGAATCTGGTGCTTTTCTTCCTTTTGTACTGACAGTGCAGCACAGTGCTTTGGTTCACTGATTTTTTTTTTTCTTTGGATTTCTCATTTTTTCTGTCTTTGAATAAAAACAGTCACTTTTGAAATATATCTGATTAAGCAGTATTTGTCAAATAATATTTACCAGAACACTATAAACCCTTCTTTATACAGCTGCCTCATTCATTCAAATAGGCATTTGTCTAATAGCAATGTGAAATAGTCTGTTCTCCTTTTGCAAACTTTTGATAAATCTTTTTAACAATCTAGCAAACTCAACAGCAATATTTTCTTCAGGTTTTGTAGAGGCTTTTTTCTTCTTATAAAATGATTAAAAAGAAATTTCACTTGTTTTAAGTCATAAGCAATCCCATGGCCAGTTTGCTTGCAGTCTCAGTGCTGGCTAGCATTCTTACTTTCTGTGTATCTTAGAATGTTCATTTCGTGGCTTAATGTGTATTTGAGGAGGATGAGGAAAAGAGGGGGAACGAGGAGGAAAATCATTGGTTATATAAAGAAGCCTTGATATATTGAAAAGCAAAATGAGTCACCTTGTTATGTGGAATTCTATGATTCCTACGTTGACTTATACACCACTTAAATGGGTATTAGGTAAAAGCATAACCTAAATACAAAAATATATAATGTCCTTGTTTGATTCACTGATTTCCATATTTTTGCCATGTTATCAGTGAAATCGTATCATAAATATGCTAAAAACATGAAACATCTTTAGGTACCAATGGACAAAAGGAAGATGGAGAGGAAAACTCATGAAGGTAGAAAATACCTATTATACAAGAATAAATCTCATGCTTTGAGGGAAGAAAACGAAGCTCAAAATTAGAACAATTTTTTTTATAATGATGTCTGTTCTTCTCCCTTGCTACTGCTTAGCTACAAAGTAAGTGTGCTGAAAATGGAATTCACTCTGACATACCCACCTTGTATCATCTAAATACAGGTTGACATGAAATGGCCAATAGAATCAATTGAGTCAATAGTCTGTGTATTTAGAATTCTATTTAGAAAAGCACTGAAGGCAACTGAGAGAATTACGAAAAGGAACAGCAGCGTTGAAGAATAAGGCCTATTTTTGACTGAAGTCTGAAAAAGCTTCATTATGTGTTTCATCTGCTTGTTTCTCAGATGTTTATTTCTATTTATGTTCACTATGAAGGAAAACTCCCTTTTATTTTCAATTTATATAGCACTTTGAAGGCAGAGAATTTCTATTGAAAGAAGTCAGAGGTCATGCTGAGATGCTGCAGGGATTGGTAGCAGCACAACCCACAAACAGATGTAAGATACCCTTACCTTCTCCCTCCTCGCCTCTATTAGTCTTGTAAGCAATTTTGTCATCTCATTCTGCTGTTCACAAGCATGTTGTGTGATGCAGCCATGCTAAAATGGAAGGAGAAATGTAGGTTGTAAAACGTGTACATAACATTATGGATTTTTTTTCCTAGCTAGTTCACCTAACAGCAGAAAAACACCCTTGAACTGCCTAGTCAAAAAGGAGTAGATATAGAGGAACATTGAGTCAGAATTCTATGTCACATAATAGCCTAAATTCACCACTTACAAATATTTTTTCTTTTTTTTTTTTTTTTTCTCTAGACAAAGATTGGAGAATGTCTTCACACTTTTATGTATTGTGGTGACTACATGATTTCTAAATTTTCATTACCTCAACTGTTCACACATTCTGTAAAGTTTCTGTTTAATCTTATGCTTTTCCACACATCGTTCATTCCATTTTCGTAAAGTCACTTTCTTTTTGATAAGATCTGTTTCAATGCACTGGAAAATTACTGCTAAAGATTGCCTAAAACATAATTCTTACTATGTTTTTTCTGTATTTTAACAGTAAGTCTGTTCATAGCCTTTCAAAAAAACCTGATGTGTTTTAAAAAGTTATACATATTTCAGGGAAGTGGAAATGAACAGAAATCCTTCATATTAATTCCTTCCTGAAGTCTGATCTCCTTAATTTTTGTGTACAGTCTAGCTGAAAATATCTTGCCTTTTTGACTGTAAAACAAAGGACATTTGCATAGTTGTCTGAAGTGTTTAATAAGTCTTGCCTTCCCTGTGAAATTAAGCTTATCTGATTGCAGTTGAAGAAGAGATTGAGTGTTTTGTTATCCTGAGTGACAGGACACTTGTTCTGTGCCGAGACCCAGGCAGAGTGGTCAAACAAGGAAGCAAACTCAAAGCTGCACTGCTCACCACTGGGAATGGGCTGCTGTGAGTGGATGGATTTTTTTCTCTTTTATTCACTTTGTTTCCCTTTTAGAGTTTTCGGATGTGTATCGTCCAAACCCCAACAAAACGTACATTAAGGTTGAATTAAATGAATAGGAAACCTTAATGAATAAGAAGCCTTACGATTTTATTTTCAGGTGGAAACCAAGCAAAACACCCCAAACACCAAGTAATACTCATGGCTCGATTTTTTCATATATGCTAAAGAAATATTTAGTTGTAACAGAAGATCCAAAGACAATGGCAACAAGCACTTTTTTTCCTGAAGGCTGTGGCACAGTTGATGTCTGTTATTATTAAGATCTAGCTTAACTCATCCATCTGTTAAGCTTCTTGTGTGTGCCGTAGCAGGTTATTTGTAACTGAAAGCTGGTTCAGAGAAAGACTTCACTTCTTTATAATAACCTTACATGATAGTACATTCATTATTATAATTTTTTTTTTAAATGAGAGGGTTTGTATGTTTATGTGATGTTTCATTTAGAGAAACAGTCTTGTACTTTCAATGGCTTTTTGCACTTACTGGGTCCTAAGAGGATTTAGTCAAAATGAAGCAGCGTGCTTAACATCTGTAAGATGCATCCTGTAAAATTCATTTTAGTAACTTCGAATGAAATGCATCACAGGCATCTGAAGGGGGAAAAAAACAAGTCATGAGCAACAAGCCACAATCTTTCAACATATTTTGCATCCTATTCTGGCAGATGTGTGGCCTCAAGACATGTAAAGTGGATGGATTTGATTCTGTCTTGATCTCCATGCAACTTGAACTGGGGAGATGAAAGAAACACAGCAGGAAATTAACTGAATAAAGGAACTAGATAAGCAAAAGCAAAATGCTGGAGAATATCGTAATATCTAAATCTAAGACTAAATATATATTTTTGCCAGTTGTATAAATTCTACTAAGACATGGGCATGGTAATAGCTTGTCTCTAAAAGGATGTGATAATCCTATCAGGATATAAGAATACTTATGATGGATGAGATTTTCTTTCATTTGTTTACAAATTTAAGAGTAGAGTCTAGTCTTAGACTAGTCTGAAGAAGAAATAAATTCTTTTCTTCCATGTTGTAATGTACTGGATATCTTATTTGATTGCAAAATGTGTTTAATTACCTTAACGAAGAGCAACTGTATTAAATAGTTAGTTGAATCTGACAGGCGGTTTGCAGACCCAAAATCTGAAACATCTTAATTAATTCCCCCAACTCGATTGTTGCAATGCTTTAAAGTCGCAGTCTACATTAGGCACCTGCTGTGCCAGTACAGACAGTGAAGATGGGTTAAGCACCTCAGAACAATAATCCAAAAATCCCACAAGAGATGTGGAGCAAAACAATTAGGAAAAGCAGGTGCAGGCACATGCCTGATTTCTGGCCTCTGTGTAAACCTGAGATGTGCCCCACAGCTGGTTGCGAGCTATCTCCACCCATCTGAAAGCAGAAAAGAAGGGCTCTGCACACATGGCACGCTCTGTAGCAGAGGCTAACGAAGCTTGGCTCAGCCTTACTAAAATACAGCCACAGGAAAAAACTCACAACCCTGTTCATTTTAAGTATAATTACAAAATGTTTCAATCATCAACTCAAAACATGGGAGGTTTGAATTAATTTCTCGCAGTCGGGGTAAGGACCAAGATTTTTTCCTCCTCCTTCCGACTTTCAAATGATCAAATACAAAGGAACAAAATAAGTCTTTTTTTTTTAAAAAAAATATATTTATTTTAATAACTATTTGGCTTTTTTAATTATCAAAATATTTTTATTACAACTTTTGGGGTAAATTTTATTTATGTGACAGCAGCAATAGACAGAGTAGAAGACAAATTAAAAGCACTATGCAAGGTGAGAAGAGAATTGCCTTTTTTTTGGCACGACAGCCAAGAATGGCACTCAGACCATGAAAGATGCCAGCAGAGCCCATCTGTTAAGCAATAGAACAAATCAGATGCTGCAAGTTTCCAGTGATCTCGTGAATGGAAAACACTGAGAAGAGGTGAATAAAGGCAGGAAGGTCATTTTCATCTTAAAGGTCTAACAGAGCTTTTTCTTCCTATAACCTGCTCTTAAGCTGGTCCTTTCCTGACAGCACTGTGATTGATCAGTCCGTTTTAAATGGTCCCAGTCTTTGTGTCCCTGGATGTGTCTAGCCAGATTTCTGAAACTCCAAGGGCAATATACTCTTGGGTGCAAACATGCCACCCTTTGCTGGAGCATGAGTCTCGAAAGGTTTCAGTGTCTGGGATCATCACATGCACAGATGCTACCTTGCAACTCCAAGGAACCAGAAACTTCAGGTCTTTAGTTTGCTTGTTTGGACAGAAATTTTAAAAAAGGGTAAAAATTCTGTCTTTAACACAGATAATTACTTCATAGGCATGTGCGATCTTTGAAGGCACATGTCCTCAGGAAACACTGTTTCCAGTGATCCCATTTCTCTTAATCCAGTCTCTATCACTTTCAGATCCTGTGTTTACAATGAGCATTCGTGTGAGTGATGATTGAAGATTCAAGCTCTTGTTTGGCTTTTCTGTCTCTGTCAAGTATGTTGTCTGTATTATTCAGTTGTTTTATGGGGGTAAGACTTCTGTAAAATACTCATGTTCCAGGGAACTAGGTAATTAGTTGAGAGACAATTAAAAACAATGATTTAAACTGTTCTCAATAGCTGCTCAGTTGCCAGGCATTCAGCAAGGAGTCTTGTACATTCCCCAGACTGACCATTGCCTGTCCTGGAAAATGTGACTGTAGCTTGGCCTGTGGGACAGTTTTCCCCTCACAGGGAAGAAAGAGCAATGTTGTACACAGGTATATCTTACTCTGTTACACTTTTTTTTCTACAAATGTAACCACTGCTTGGATAAACTTCATTTTTGGTTAGGGCATATGCAGAGAGCGTTAAGCAGGAGATATGCTACTGTATCCTACAGCGCTGTACTACTTCTGGTACTCCTTTAACTTTCATGTGACTCCAACAATTTTGGTAAATTTTAGGACATTATCTCATGTTCTTTCTAATGTCAAACTGGATGCTGGAGTCTTTAATCAGGCCCATGATGGCAGGCTTTTAATGAAGAGTTTTCAGAGCTTTGCTTGTAAGACTGTGAATTGCTATCTAGTTGTTTTATCCTGACATCACTTGTCCACAACACCTCCCCCCAATGTCAAAAGCATGCAAGCTTTTACATTGCCAAGACTTCACAAGCCGACTTTGTACCCTTTTCCTGGCATGCACTTTAGGCTTTTAATTGTCATGAATAGTTGTGGTCCAAACCAGGTTTTTTTATAAAATAAAATTAAAAAAAATAAAGAAAAAGAAAAAAAAGATCAGCCCTGCTTGATCAAGTCACAGAAGAGAACCAAGAAGAAAATTGCAGTGCAGGAAAGAGAGTGATCTAAAAGTAATAAATGTATAATTCCCCCAATGCAGTGTATATCTGAGCTTCAAGAAATCTTGGAGTTACATTTAGAATTAGATTCCTTATCTTAATACCTACCAAATTTCAAAAGCTATATTACTGCCTTTTGTATGAAAAATACTAGCAAGGAAAAAATATGATGCGTATTTGGTCTCCCCAATGGAGAAAAAAAGTAATAATACAGTAGAGCCCTCTTCTATTGAATTGTCTGACACAGTAAATGTTTCTAAACCCCTGGATACCTTTATGTAACTTTTTTCTGTCTTTCAACAGGAAAAAAAATAAAAAAAAGGAAAGAAATTCCTATTTCATATTGTGCAGAATAATTTCACAAACTTATGCTAAAGGATATATCATTCTGTGCATTCATAACCTTCTCATTCTCTTTGCAAAAGGCCATAACTTGCAATTGCATCAAGCAAACATAAAAGTAAAAATGTGTGTGTATACATATATATATATATGTTACCTGTACAATGAAGCATACGTATTTAGTTTTCACTGCAGATGTGTAGAACTTTTTTCTTCTATTACACGCCTTACTCTCTGTATCAGAAGCTATGCTGATAAGTGCTTGTTCTGGACCACAGTGTCAGAAAATGGTGACCAGAAAAAAGCAGGGCAGCTGGAATGTGGAAATGTCCGTAAGGTTCTGCTTCTAGTAATTCATAGTTGAGGAAAACAATTCTGCAGAGAAATATAGAATGAAACTGATTTGACTAAATGTCATTTTGTCCAGATCTTGAAAACATGACCAGCTTTTTACAGAAACAACAAAAATGTTGATTCATTCAATCAATTAAATTGAATTATTGGAATGAATTATTTTCTGTGAATACCTAGTGAAACCTGACTGTCTGGTTTCAGCCTAGCTGAAGGGACCACAGATGTCAAAGCTTAGTTCTGCATCTCTCTGGCACATTTATTTTTATCTATGTTGAGAGCCCACAGCACAAAGTAAAGTGTGGTTATCAAATGTCTGGCAGAATACTGACTGTCTTTACCTTTCTTTTGCTTTTTATGTAAAAAGTGGAAGCATTATTTAGCTCACAAAATGTGTATTGGTCGCACATTGCTTGTGTATCTTGAGCGTACTGGCATTAGATACTGAAGTAATATTGAGGGACTATCATGATGCTACACTGCCAGTTTCTGTCTTAAGGGCATCTTGTTTTCTGAGGCTTTTATAATTCAGTAAATGCACAATATAAAGATACAGTATCAAGTATCTTGTAATTCAAAAATCAGATTTTGCTGAGAGTAGAAATTCAGTTACTAGCCGCGTTTGTCATAGTTAACCACTCTAGAAGTTTACAGTTCAGTGCACCTACCATTTATCTCTCTGCCTATGAAGTGTAATTTTTAGCTGTTTTTCAGGAATGTGTACACAGTATGCACTTTAGAAAATTGCTAATTGAATGAGGTACAAGCTCATACAGTTTAACATTGAGCTAATTATTAAGATGTTTGTAAGAAATTTAGAAATTGTCTCAACCTAGATGGTCTGGAGCAGCTGCTTCTTTGTGTCTGGCAGTAATAAAAGTCAGAAATTGTAAAAGTTTTGGGAAAAAGCTTTGAGTAAATGAAAGGTGAGATTAAAAGAGAATTGTTTAGACTGTACCCATTATATTAAAGTGTGTAAGGCTGGATTATCGGTGTTTGTTACCAGTCTCTGTTCATATTATTTGACATTTTGCTAGTAAATGCTTTTTCACAGTCTTAAATCACTTAAGTAATCATTTAATGATGAGATATTGAAGGATATTCTAGAAAAAAGGTAATATTTTAAATCTTTTCAGTAAGCAAGTGGATTTCTAAATTTTTCATACAGCTGAAAAAATTTCTGTTAAACAACAAACTAATTTTAATTAAAAATATACTACAGTAAAAAGACAATATGACTACATTTAAAATATTAATAAAAATGTATGTACTTTAAAATGAACCTAGAAAAGGCAAATCTTCACTCATATAATATATTTAGATGAATATAAATGAACATCTGTGAATATTTTTTTTTAAGTAGTCTTCCTTTCATGGATAATTATAGGGCATTAGCAGAACAATCAGTAACAACAGGAGGAAAGAGTGAAGACTGAGGTTCCATTGAAAGTGCAGCTTTCCTGCCTCTTTTCTAGGTGCATGGATTTTTTTCCTATATACCAATTTCCAACCCTTCTGTGATGCACCAATGGCTTCTACAGCAGAGACTTCTCTTGGAGTGAAAGGTATAGCTCTCATATCTATCTGTGTGGAAAATTCAAATACATTTTCCTGATCAGCGGTGACTCTGCATCTCTCATTCCGAGACACTGAGAATTCTTTGAGAAGTGGGAGCAGAGTGTTTGCAGTTTTGGAGGAAACACTTTGTAAACTCTGTGATAGCAAATTGAGGTGGTTAAGTAATGCTGTATTGTAAATAAACAGAATTGTCTGAAGTATCCAAGGCATGCATGTAGATGCTTGTATGCTGACACACCATGACTCAGTGCTACTACACATGTTTACAAGTTCTTCCTCTTGCTAAGGAACCTCCAAAGAGAAGTCATTGGAATGCTGCTAGCTCTACGCCTCTGCTTTTTATTAGAAGTGGTTGCAAACAGGATCTGTGTGTATGCCTAACATCACCCTTCTGAACAGCACCCGTGTCAGCCAGAACTATTCTGTCTTCTGAATTTAGATGGAACTGCAGAACTGAAGAGCCCAGCATGATGTGCTTTCTGCCTTGGCTTGGGTTCACACCTACGAACATGACATCAGTAACAGCAGTCCCATCAGTATGTCTGCCCTTAGTGGCTTCTGAGAAACCTCCAAGATCTTAGGGATTTGCCTATTTTCATGCCTGATTTCCACATCTTGTTGGGCTGGAAAAAATTCCTTTCCCTGGAGCAAGATTTATATAGGGTGATGGCTTCACCACCTAATAATTTTTGCATGTGTAAGAATGAATCTTGAAGAAAAGACTGCAAGGCAATACCTATGACTCATAACCATAATGTCTTTAAACATAAATATCCATTCAAAAAAAGCTAATCATTAAATCCCCAAAATACTTTCTGACTTTGCAATACACCTAGCAAATATATGTGCCTACAGTTGATTATCTGTCTGTGGCTTTTATTTCACTATTAAAATTAAAAGCAGGATAGCTTTTGGTAGTAGTAAAGATTTTATAATACACTTAACTTTACATCAGCACACTTTTGTATTCTGAATCACATCATCATGCTCCCTCGGTCCAAGCAGTTCTACTTGAGGGCATAAAGACGATGAGCTTGTGTCTTCCTAGTGCATAAGATTGATCAAAGTAAACCGTTAATCAAATAGATATGAAAATTAGAAATAATAATATGAGGTGTTAGATAACACAATCTGCATGCAATAGCAGCTTGATCTCTCAGGAAATTAAAATAATTTAACAAAAAGGCCATATTTAACAGACTGCATGATGGAATTAAGAATGAAAATCTAGCCTATTAATCATGCAAGAAATTGCAATTAAATTATATTTGTTAATTTCATAGTGAAGAGTTTTTATATTAAATCGTTAACCATTTGCTTGAATCTTTATTTCTGTGCAATTACAATTTAGATGTGAGTAAAATGCAGTTTTTAGGGGTTAAAACCCATTTTCTATACAATTTATTTCATTTTCTATCAAATACTTTCTTTGGAAAAATAAAAGGCACAAATATCAAATTATGTATTGCTTTGTCTCTCCCAAGATTATTTTCTTGATTCCTTTGGTTCTTTGTGTCTCATCTACTCCAGGCAGCATGGTAGTTTTGACTTGTTCAATATGCTTTGATTTCAAATTCAGAAAAATTAAGCTTTGTCCAGATGAAAGTATTTGGATTGTCTGTGTGAATTTGGAAACAGGATTTTTAACATATGAATGGAAGACACTGAAGGGTATTGTATTTGTGAAGGCAAGTGGTCCTCTGGAGCAGTTTGTCTGGTTCCTCTGCATTTTTTAAGGAATCTGCATTACTTTTAAACTTTGCCACTACAACCTGAACATTGCAAATGTAAACTGGAAACTACCCTAAATTACATTTCAGCTTTGAATAGAAAGTGAAAAGAAAATGGAGAATAAGCATCTGATCCCAGTATTTCTGTTGAAACATTTGATGTTACCTTCGTTCCTAACAAGTAAGTTGTCTTCAGTCTTTAGGGAAAACTGTGAAAGCCCACCCTGAGTAACTGAAGATAAGATTAGCAGTTCAGACCAGAGGGATGTAAATTTCAGACAAGGGATTAAGTTAGTGTATGATCTCCAAAGAACATTAAGATTAGCTCAGATTTTCTGACATCGAGAAGAAAAAAAAAAAAAAACAACAACAAAAACAAAGAAAAAAACCTGAACAACAGAGTTCATGGTACAGCCTTTGGAAGGAATTCACATAGAACCTCTGTTTGCCCCTTTGTTTTTAAAAAATGTGTAGGAACTATTTATTATTCAGATTATCTCTGAAACCTCAGCCTCACTGATGCTTTGTTTAATTGAGCTTGGACCCTCCTTTCAGAAGATTTTTTGAGAGTTAGAGAAGGATGAAGAGACAAATAGACACATGCACAAAAAACCCCTCAGATTGTGGTTATATATTTCTTATATACTTAGAAAACAAAGCTTAAAATCCATAATTGCACGCACCATCAGTCCACATTAAATTTTACTGAATGTTCAGATATTCTAGTTGGTAGTAACTAAGGAGAAAGATTTAGATAGTCACAAAAGAAGTAGAAGAGTCTAATGTCCTGCTGTAAAATGATCGTGTTCTGCTCTTGCTTGTGTGAGGAAAAGGGTTTCCCCAGTAAAGAGGTGCAAATAGTCACATCAGAGCCCCAGGATACAACTGACAATTCTTATCATCAGTATGTAATTCAGGTCAAAACAAACAGCTGAGATGGGAACGTAGATTGATTAATAAAAGCTTGATTTACTTAGAAAAAAAAAAAAAGACACTGGGAGGTGAATTTGTTCCATAAATACAGCCTTGGGACAAACGTTTTCCCTCTCTGTCTGATCTCTTCCCATTCCGAGTAAAAAAAGCAATAACTAAAACATAAAAATCTTTTTATATTTGAAACTTATTGATTAGGTAATGCAGTCGTTATGAGTCAGTGTGCATTTGGTCTTCACAAATTTTAGCTGCCTAGAAATTATGAATTGAGTCTAAGTAATTGATGATGTACTTGATCTAGATAATACCTCAAGAGACAGATTCTTCCCTAGACAATGCTCCAAGTTCTTACACGTTTGTTTTAGGGTGAGAGAAATAGTTTCTGTGAGGTGCTCATGTCTCTCTCTTCTCTAACAAGAAAGCCCAGTAATGAAAAGAAGGTGCTTAAGTTTTTAGTTAGCAGAAACTAGATGAGCTGACTGCTTCCCTTAAGAAGATTTTTAAAATTCAAAAAAATATTTTGAAGACCAGAATCTGACCCAACTTCCATATTAAATTCAGGTTTACCTTGGATTGTCTTCAGTTTTACCTCTATTAACTTCAGTCCTACCTTGGAAACACATGCATCTTCCACATACTAATAGAATCTGATAAAAAAATAATCTCATCAAATCGCAATAGTAAGATGATACTTCACTAGGAAATTGGATTTTAATATAGTGTATGAAGTTGTAGTCTTACATAAATGTAATGAGTGTAGCTTTGTGGCTATGTTATGAAGGTTTGCTCTATTTGCCTTCCAAATCAGTTCCAAACCTTTACAATTTTTATCAGTTACAGTGTTAGGAAGTCCAATATTATTTGTGTAATAAAATATATTTGTTCTATCCTATCTATCATGATATTTTAAAACATGGTAGGTTTTTTCATTTGCTTGTTTCTAATGGCAAATTGTACTGTTGAAGGAATCTCAGAGCTCTAATTTCATACTTAGGAAATAGAACTAAGTTACAACATGTATTTTTATGGTAGAGAATTTCTAAAGATATACCTTACTTGCTGCCTTACAATATTTCTCCAATGAGTTTTGATTCAGAGCAACTGTTTACTACTGCAGTCATTTCTTGTTTTAGTAACGGAATGTGAAGATTAGGTTTCATAACATTCTCAAATACCTTCCGTCTGGATTCTGTTTAAGGAGCATTCCCAATTTTCTCAGTACCAACATAATTTACACATTTTTGTTATGCTAATAGGAGTATAGCATTATGCATTGTGTCCTTTATCCCAGTGGATTTTGTTCCATCCATTTTGCTTGTGTTTCTAATCTGATAACAGAATATATTAAAAACATCTGTCCTTGTGTTACAAGTATTTGTTATTTTTAGGAGATAGGAAATAGAAATATGAAATTAATTTTCATTATGAATTGTACTTGCCCTCAGAAGAAGTTGCTAGAGATTGCATATTTTTCTGCTTCAGAGCAAGAAATGAGATTATATCATATTATGTTGATTAGAAATTCACTGCTAATATGAAACCTGTACTTACTAGGAAGAAAAACACCCAACATTTGATTTTCTTCATTGAAGGAATTAGGATTTCTGTCTCTCTGAAGGCAAGTACAGTCAGGATTTCAATCAATTCCATCGTATATGACAATTGAAGTGTGTCACGAGTTATATGAAACAACTCAGACAGTGGTTTGCTTTATTGGATTAAATTTATGCATCGGTTATATTTGTATGTGTCTGGAATCTTTTAACATCAAAGAAGTTAAAATAAGTTTAGGTAAGCCAATATTAAGAGACTTTTTGGTCAGAATGAAAAGTGCCTTCTTATTTATGTTGTTTGTTTGCAAGATTAGTATCAAATTAATTTCTTCTGTTAGAAAATTTGGGAAACTTATTCAAGGCACAATCAAGCCTAATAATATTTGTGCTAAAGGTTTTTACACTAGTCAAACTTTGCAGTCCTCCTCCACAAGCTAGTTGAGAATGTTTCTGTATTGTAAGGAATTTTTAATTATAAAGAAGTAATTGAAGAGCAATCTAAAATGTTATTTAGACAGTTGTTTCAGTTTTCAACTTTTCCTTCATTTAGGGTTTGGTTTTGTTTTGTTTTGTGGGTTGGGTTTTTATTTAGTTCTTGAATTTTCTGTCTGCTTCTCTTGAGGAAAGAAACATTTTCAGTATCCTGGAAAAGTCTGAGAAGCCATCAGTTCCTAATGGTAAACTGGCTACACTTATCCTATAGGCTTTTTACTGTTTGTCTGGGTTTTTTGGTGGTGTTTTTTTGTTTGTTTTTTTGTTTGTTTGTTTGTTTGTTTTTTTGTTTGGTTTGGGTTTTTACCCGCAGAAGGAAATATGTAGGATTAATTAGCTCCAACTTTGCAGCCTTTAGATCATTACAGGCTTCTTGAAATCAAGTTATGTACAGTGGGAAGAAACTGAACTTTAATTCTTCTGTAGGAGAACTTAAGATTTTTTTCTAGAGAAAGAATTCATTATCCCTCTGCCTCTTAAGACTTTTAATTTTCATGTTGAATTCATACATGGCAACAGAGCCACCGTAATACTTTTCTAACTCAAGAAATCATGAAAATCAAGCTGAGGTTTTTTTCTCCCAAGAAGTTTGTTGTGCTCAAATGAGTGGATACCCAAATCTTTTTCTAGTAAAACCTTTTTGTCTAAGAGTTAAATTTTGTCACTGTTATCTGACTCCAGGAGATAATTCAGAGTATATCAAACCCAAAAATATTGAAGTAGTAAAAATGACACCTATGCTGCCTGATCGACAGTGCAAATTTTAGCACTGTTTTAGCACTCTAAAATTCCAAATTAACTAGACCCCTATATTATGTGATTTAATAGAGTCTGTTGCTTGGAATTTCGCAATAAGTCTTAATCCCTTCATGCACACCACCGTACAATAGGAATAATATCTTAGAAATCCTGTAATACTGTTGTGGTTTAACCCCAGTCAGCAGCTAAGCATCGCACAGCTGATCATTCACTACCCCTCCCCTGACCCAAGTGGGATGGGGAGGAGAACCAGAAAAAGGTAAAACCTGCGAGTTCAGATAAAAGCAGTTTAATAATTGCAATAAAGTAAAAAGAACAACAAAAACAATTATAGAGTAGAGGGAAAGAGAGGAATAAAATCCAAGGAAAAAGAAACAAAACCAAGTGATGCACAATACAAATTGCTCACCACCTGCTGACCTATGCTTAGCCAGTCCTTGACCAGCAATCATCAGCCCCTGGTCAACTCCTCCAGTTTATATACCTAACATGCTGTTCTATGGTATGGATTATCCCTTTGGCTAGTTCGGGTCTGCTGTCCTGGCTCTGCTCCCTGCCGGCTTCTTGTGCCCCTCCTCACTGGCACAGCATGGGAAATGGGCAAGCCCTGGACTTAGGGTAAGCACTGCTTAGCAACAACTAAACCATCGGTGTGTTATCAACATCGTTCTCATACTAAATCTAAAGCACAGCACTGTACCAGTGCTTTACTGCAGGAAGACAATTAACTATCCCAGCTGAAATCAGGACAAATACAAATCTTTCATTCACTAAGTGATGCCAGTCATATAGCTGTGCTGTCCTGGGTAATGGCTTTGGTGAGCTATAGCTAAGGTTTCCCAAGTTTGTATAATAAGCACCATCACTAAAAATTCTTTGCCTGTGAGTATCGAAATATTCATATTCTGTCTAATATTAGTCTAAAATGTAATCTGTCTGTGACATCTAAGACAAGAAGTTGCAAGAGAAGAGTAGAAAAATAACATAGATTCTTGGTCTTAAGTAAATCTTTTCGTGTCATTTGAGCAGCTTTTACACCCAAAACTTCTCATTGTACAGGCTGGAAAACTTACAGTAATTGCTCCCTATTATTCATTTGCAAGCCAGACTCTAAAATTAAACCAATACCCAATCTACCTAAATGTATCCAGAGAACTTCAGTGTCCATTGTGTTCTGCATGTTCATGTACTGCTGTGGGAGAAAAAAAGACAATAGTCTATATGATCTCCATTTGACAGCAATGATTCACTAAGTCAATTTGCAAAGAGCTTCCTCGTGGGCATAGCTTAGGTCAAGAGCTGTGCTCTGCAGCCTGGTGCTCTCCTGGGAGCTCATGAATTCAGCCTGAAGAAAGAAATTAGGAAAGGTACTAGCAACAGGTGCCTACAATTAATCCCCTTTGATTTGCAATCCCACCAGTGCCACTGAACAGTGTTCCTGTACTTATGTGTTAATGTGAGCAGAGACAAAGAAGGAGGAAACACTTCCCAGCTCTGCAGAGCCTTGGTGTGTCCTGTCCCCCAAATAATACTGTAAAATTAAGAGTAGTTGTACTCTGCTGTCACATGGAGATATGTATGAGGAGAAAAATAATCTAGTTCCAGCTCCTTCTTTTTACATCTGTGAGGCACTTCGGCATGCTTGCGATGCGTTAGCAGGTGAGTGGATGGGTAGGAGCAGTGCTGAATTGGAGGTGATTTCTAAAAAGGAATAGAATTTTATGTGCAGTGAAATATGGATGTACAAGCACATTTACTAAAACTGTTTTAGATGGTGTTCTGAATGAAACTGCTGTAACTAAAAGCATTTATGGCTAAAGACCTTTAGTTTCAGAATTAATTGGAAAATAATCTGATTTAAAGTAAGAGAAACTGTATAAATAAAGCTAAATCACATTTGAAATAAAAGAAATTGTTTCCTTAGTCTGGCATTTCCACTTTACTGAATGTTTTCTAACAACATTTTCATAATATACCGTAGCATGTTCTTATTGTCTCAGCTCTAAAGGTCAGATGTTTTACATGACAACTATTTTCATAGTGTTGAAAGCATAAGAAAACATTTAATATATAAATAACAGAAATAGCTCCATGTAAGACCAAGTGAGTGCAGGAGGAAAGGAAGATAAAGATACTGACAAGACTACAAATGATGAATCTTCGCTCAGCAAATGGTAAGGAGATACATGGCTCAGACCTGCAGTTTTAGGATAATAACAATCTAGTACTTTTAGAGATTGAAATAGCAGAGAAAAATATCACAGTAGTTGATCATTTATTAGCAGTTAACTGATGCAGACAGAAAATATCTCAGGGTTATTTTACTTTTCAAATATAAAGTGAACTGATAATAAAAATATGCAACTTCCATTAAGAAAGGTAACAATACATCAGCTTTTGGTTAAGACTACAGAAATTTTCTGGGGAATTACAGATTTGTGTGCTTATAATGGAGTTAATTCCGATTCAATGTGTACATTGTGAAGTGTGCTTCAATCCATGACAGGTAGTGAGGGACCGAAGAGCAGCTCCCAGCTGCGGCTAATTGATTGTCTGTTAAAATTTGGGGTATGAGATTTCACTCATGGCAGAAAAACACAGCTGCCAGGGAGACTGAGAACTGCCCTGAGGGTGAACATAAGTGGGAGACTGGCAGGAGGGGATGACTGAGGACCAAGACTGCCAGAAACGTGGACAGAAGAAAAGCTGCTTTCCTCAGCTTTGCTCATCTCTCCAAAATGCATCTCATTTTAGATGCAACATGGGCTTGGTAGCCCTACTGAAGCTCTTCCCATTAGAATGTTCTTTTTGTTCCAAAGGCAATTGGCTATGGGAGCCAGCCAAAACATGGTACCGAAGAACAGCATCAGGAATAACAAATGCAAACACTGGTCCTGGATACCAAGTCAACCAGGTCAGACACAAAACAATGCAGTGTGGAGCTTCTGTCACATTACGAGAACGGTACCACAGAAAGTGACCTGATGGTAGTGCAACACTGAGCAATCAAATAACGATCAGTCCTGAACTTGATGGCAGAGTGTGACCTGTGCTCACAGTGGCTAAGGAGAGGCTTGGAAGTTCTTTTAAGGGATCTATACCACCCCAACTGTT
The DNA here is from genome assembly GCF_017639655.2 of Falco naumanni. NCBI lineage: Eukaryota > Metazoa > Chordata > Aves > Falconiformes > Falconidae > Falco > Falco naumanni. The sequence goes on from NC_054054.1 coordinate 8,975,662, forward strand.
GTCCTGTGCTTTTCTTGGAGGTTTTCATGGAAGCTTTCTTCATCACCACTTCTACACTGAGTTAGGGACTATTCATTTGATTGCAGAAACAGAGACAAACTTGTGAAAAAACAGGCAGATGTTGTTATGTTGAGCGAAAAACATGTACACTTGCAGATAAGATCAGGATAAATAGAGAAATGTAAAAATACTGTACAAACTAACAAAATAGAAAACCTATAATGGGTTCATTACACTGCTGTTTCAAAGAGTTTTAGACCTCACTTAATGCAGGTGAAATTAAATGTAGCCCTGCTTAAGAAAAAAAAAAAAAAAAATTCCTATTCTCTTAGCTGAGTCCAAGGATACAGATGAAAATCTCTTCGTAAGTGGAGTTGGATTATTTCAAAATTAGGTTAGCTATATAATTGTTTTGCTTTTTATTTTTATTTTTTAATCAGCCCTATTTCTAACTCTTGAAAGTGTTACTAAAAGCTACAAAAAGTTCTTCTTGAAGGAACTTTCACTCATATTGATAGAGATCCATCCCTTTCCTTAGCTGAGTCCCAGGAGAAATTGAGAGGGGAGGGGGGGACGACAGAATAGAGAAAAGCTAATGGATATCAAGATTATGATGGGTGACAGATACTTATAAAGCTGCTACAGAATTCAGACTGCAAAATGATTTCCCAGCATTTTGATTCTTCATCATATGTCAGCTCTTCAAGGTAGAAGCAGAGTACAGTAGGAGAACAAAGCAGCAGAATAAAGAATTGCGCCAATGAATATAACAGGATGGTAAACAGCTTTTATGACTACAGAGGTGGTCTTCCTCACTTTCTCCTGCAAATTTCCCTGCTTAAATTTAAGATGGAACTTCTTGCTAAATAGTTAAACCAAGCTACTTCCCAAAGTTTGAAGTTTTCTTGGAAGGATTAGCTTGAAAAACACCTATGGCAGGACATTTAAGGTAAGAAAACATGCTGTCACACTCGCTCTCTGGTTTAATTTTTTTCAAGTGGCTGGGAAGGCGATTAGGTTTTCTGCTATCTTGGGGATTTGCTGGGGAAGTTGTTGCTGGTATCTACAAGGATGCCTGTGATTTCTTTATACACAGGTGGTAGACTGAAAGCCCCACTTGACTGCTTTCTTCCTGCTTCCTATAGTAGAGAAAGCCCTATGCACAAGAGGTCTGAAGTGTGAAAGCAGTGGGTTTTATTTTGAAAGAATAAGGAGGATCAGAGAATCAAAGGTGTTTGCATTATTCTGTCACTGGAGAACATTAAGGTTTTATGGAAGATTCAGACTGTTTTAGTCTCCACTTTCTAAATCCCATAGCAAGCTAACAGACTTAAAAAAATCATTAACCTTTCCTACTAGGTGTTGCAGTTCTGAGTGAGATGGAGATAACTTTTGTCATAGCAGCCCTTATGATGCTCTGTGCTTTGTATATGTGGCTAAATAGTGTTATCACATACCAGTGCCTTGGCTATTGAACGCTGCTTGCACAATACCAAGGTGTCCTCTCTCCCCTCCCCATCCCAGAGAGTAGGTTGGGGATAAGCAAAACGTTGGCAGGGGATGTAGCTGGGGCAACTGGTCCAAATTGTCCAAAAGGGTATTCTATGTCATATGATACCAGCGATAGAAGAAGGGGTGTTGTGGTTATGGTGTTTCTTCCCATGCAACCGTTACCTGTGCTGAGTCTGTGCTTTCCAGGAAGTGGCTAAACATCTGCCTGCTGGTGGGAAGCAGAGAATGAATTTCTCTGCTTTGCTTTGCTTTGCTTGTGTACCCAGCTATTGCTTTCTATGTTAAACAGTTGTTATCTCATTCCATGAAGCTTCTGGCCTACCTTCTGTTTTCTCCCTCTCCCGCAGGATATGCAAGTGAGAGGCTGGATGGGTGTTGGCTTCTAGCTGGGGTCACCCCACCACACTTTTTGTTAGCGTTACAGAAGGAGGAAAGAGAAACAAACCCAAAGTCTCTAAAATATAAAGTTCTAAGTGATCTTTCCATTGTAATAGCCGTAGAGTACTTTAATAAATTCCTGATTGCAGGTGGTGTTCCCTGTTGTGCTGGGGGAACAGTGGTGGAGCTAAGACAATTGATGTGCTAGAGCTGACGCTGCTGCTGTTGTCTGAGTCCAGTCTTGCTTTCTTGAAAATGGACAAACCAAAGAGTTTGCACTTGAATAGGAAGACTAAGAAGTAATAGAGGATACACAACTTCTATTTCTGGATGCATAGTGAGAGCCTGATACTGAAACAGAACCGTAGGAGGTACTGTTAGAAGACTGCCAAAGATCTGGGAAACTCACAGGAGTATCAAGGTGCTTCAGGCGCAGATTTTTAGCTTGCTTTAGTGACAGATTCACAGCAGCAAGGCAAGGAATCATTCTTTGCTGGCTAAATCTGATTGTCTTTAAAGAGAAGGTAAAGGAGGAGGAAGAAATAATATAGAAAGAGTGAGTTTGGGTAATAGAAAATAGGAGAAATCCAATTCAGTCAATATAGAAATCCAATTCCACAAACTGTGGAAATTGGTAATCTTTGTCTCTGGACCAGTAGGATGGCAGAGGTTGAATCACAGTGTATTAAATGAAAATTAGTAAAACTTGCTTTTTCTTGCTGGTTTCCTAGGATCATCTTAAAATTAAGAATGCAAAATTATATACCGTTTTCTCACCAAATAATCCTAGTTTCAGTGTCACTGTTTATTTAAATTTCTGTAGTTTTTATTTACAGTAGTTGTGCACTGTCATCCACTGCTTCAGTAAGCCATGGATTCAGATTGTGTTGGGTCTGCTTCGGTGCTCTTTCTGAATTTTACGGACAGTTAAAGGTAGTGGAGTGAATTTATAATTCTTCTACTTAACTTATTCAAGTTAAGGTTGAGATCCCCCAAGAGGAAGCTACACTGACAACTAATACACCCTTGTTACATGAGACAACCTTGTCTCTCTCTTGTCACCCCGCCTACATCACAGGAATTCAGTTGGTAATGAACTTTCTGAGCCATAAAAGAGAGGAAGAGCAAGTCTCTTATCCAATGTGTTGTTTGGATTTCATGTAAAACTGGAAGAACTGAGGAATTCTTTGTTTCTTAGTCTGGGGAAAGCATAACATGTTAAAGGCAGCCAATGAACGGAAAGTACCTCTTATTTAAAAGTTTAAAATGAAAAATACTTAAAGTGGATAAACCATTAAAGCTGTCAGATGATGTGGGAAGATGAGCTGAAACTGCCTGGAAGCAGAGTCAGGCCAACAGGAAGAGTGCAGCTCTCGATCTGGGCTGCCCTGCGTCTGCCAAGGCAGAAGCATCTGTAGTTCTTGTCACCTATACATGTATCTTAAAGCATAATCTCAAACAGTTTGGATGAGACATTAAGAAGGGCAAGTTATTTACTATTTCCTTACTGAGAAGTTTGATATGCCTTTTCTGAAGCATCTTGGGTTGGTAACTCTGAAAAACGTGGTCCTCAATTAGATGAATGAGGATGGCAAATCCATTAATGTGTAATATATTATTGCATAAGTGGAATTAATCTCATGTTATCACTTACTTTAATATATTAAACATTATTAAAGACCTGAAATTAATTATTTTCCACCTTTAAGCAAAGGGGATGGCTTGTGAAAGTACAAAAAGCAAGTAGGAAAAAAAAAGCCTTTCCTTCAGCTATACATTCATTTCACAGAATGCCAGTTACTGCAAAGTAGTTCTTATTTTAATCAGCAGTGAAACGTAGTTACTAAGCTTAAAGCTTAGAGTGCCTAAGAAACAAGATTGGTTTTTTTCTAGAATGAATGATTGATCATTATTTATATTTCCATATATTCTCTAATCACTTGGTAAAGAATTGCAAATTATGAAAAGGCTAAAATAGAATAATTTGTATCAATGTTCCTTAACAGAATGAATCAAGTATTATACAGTAGATTTCAGAATGACTGTGAGAGCACAATAAGCATAAAACCTTATCTGTAGAACATAAATTGTAATGTCAAAGTAAGGATGTTAACAGGTTACTTTAGTCTGTGTGTAAATGACAAAACATGCCAGTATTTAGCAATGGCTGCACATGGCCTTCTTAGACAAAAATTGGATTTCCTCTAATATTGTTTATTTTGTGTAGCTCCAGGGAGTGCGCACATCTGAAGCCACAGGCTACAATCTTACTAGAGCTCCTAAACCAGAATAAATTTTGAACGTAGCTCATCTGGAAAACTCAACTTTAATGGGATTGTGTGCTGTTAGTACAGCCTTCTTAATAGGTATAAGCAGTCAGTAAAAGTAATGTTTTTAATATTACTTCATATATTTTGATATTCTTTAACAGAAGAATTTAATCAGTTCAGTTCTGTGGTGTGGTTTTCCTTCTCAGAAAATGTATAGTTTCATGAGGTTGAGAGCAGATTGTTAGCTCATAGTATCCAGATAAAGATGCGTATGCACAATGTAGAAGCAGCTGGTTAAGAAAGATCAATAGGTCGTTCTGCTCTTCCTCGTTCATTCTTCAGAAAAAGCCCTCACTGGGAGCCCTCATACTTTTTCACCTTCCTTTCTGCTGTGCAGTTTGGAGAATGTTTGAAGTCTGGGGGTCTGAATCTATCACTGGGTTTTGAAAAAAAAATAATTTCTCCTTGAGAAAATGCTTTTGGCATCTGAGAGATGGGATGTGTGATAAGGTAAAGTGTAAGGAGATAACATAAAAGATTTTGACTTAGCAAGTGGAGGCTGCTTTATTCATGTAACTCACCAGTGATATCCAGAGCAGATCAACAGTGAAAAAAACTGCCTCACAGCATAAACATAAGTGGCAGTGCTGAGAGAGGACTAGTAGTAGATCATGTATGTCTTCAGTATAAAAAAATAAAATATCTGTTTACTGTCTTTTCCTTCCATGTGGTTGGAGAATCAAGTAATCCAGATGCAAAATTACTCCTAGATATTTGTCTGAAGGAAACTAAATATCAGTAGCATTAGTACAACATCATATGCTGGAATACTTCACAAAACCCCAGAGATACCAAGGCCAGGGAAAGGATTTTGAGGTTAAATGTAATAATTTCTATCGCACATTGATGGATTGCTGTACAACATTGCATTTTATTCTAAACCTCTGGCATTAAGGGCAAGACAATTTGTCTAGGGCTCAGACAAGGTGAGATTTAGTCTGATCTCAAGGAAAGATCTGAGAAGACTGGAAAAGAGTCTTTTAATTGACTTAAAATAATTTAGAATAAATGAGAACATGACATGAATTGACATGAGAAGTTTAGAGGTGAATGATCACAGACTTGGAAATAACCTGAAAAACAATTAGATTTCTCAGTATGGTGAACTGGGGGGAAGAAAAGCTCACCTTACTGTCTTTGACAGTCAAAGTGAGTTAATCATGTAGTAGCAATGTAATGTCATTGCACAAAGCCTAAATGGAAAACCAGCAGTCTAATGAGAAGCTACGAGAAGGGATGATCTCAAGGCACTTTTGGATCCCTTGCATTTCTAAATTATGCTGTTGTAGAATCAGTTTTGAACATGGGACTTTGAGTGTGACCATTTTTTCCGTGGCAAGTAGGATTTTTACAGCTCAATGTACTCTAAGAAAATCAGTAAGCAGTGCATTATGGCTTTTCTCCACAAGGAGGAAGCTGTGGAAGTGAACAGTTTTAGTTCTTTGAATGTCTTTAATTTATTCATTACTGAAAAGAGAAATTGTATTATCTGCCTCTCATTGGATCTAAGCATATTGGTATTTTGAACATGTTGTTTTGGTTTCTAAGTTCAGAGAATTAACATGATTTTAGGTGCTATGGTGAGTGTGGACTTAAAAGTTTTGTTCACTAAATGTCAGTTCTTTAGTCTTTTAGATTGAATATTTTTCCTTTTTTGTAAGTTTTTTGGTATTCTGCCATATTATGTGTGTTTTTTATTGGTTTTGTGACCCACTGGCTATTTCACTTTGGCTGTTTAAATGGAAATTCAGCATAACAAATTCACTTCTCTGTTTTGGATTTGGTTTCTTTACAGTCAATCTTTACTGTGATTTCATTTTTGCAGCAGTTTTGAGAATGGTTTACTTTTTTTTTAAGAGCGTTCATACTGAAACATCATGAATCTGAACCTGAGAAAGTTCTTCTTATTCCTTTTGATAACTAATTCCTAGTTATTCTGTTCTTGATAAATGGCCTTATGATAATCACTGAAAGATGAACTGTGGATTTTTATCCCTGTGCTTGTGCACTGACTAGCTTGTTTCAGGTGGAATGCTGTTGAGTAACTGAAGTTAAAAATTACAGTTCAGGAGTCTATGAGAAGATTTTCCACCTGAATCCTCTCTTTTCTCAAGTTTCACTGTATGTAGTAGCATACAGATTTTTAAGCATGCATTACAAACAGGGATGTAGACAAAAGCCTTAGTTTTTGTAATGGATTTTATTATGTTATTTGTTCTTTGATTTTTCTGAAACCCCATTTTAACATAGTGATGTAACAGTGATTCCAATTAAAGAAGAATTGCTTTGTAATGAAATGTAACAAAAATATTCTAAATTGCTTGTCATCTCTTGATGCAGTCATTTGAAGAAAATGATACCAGGTGAAAAGGTGTTAATTGGAATTTTTGTACTTTGCTTGATGCCATTACAGTCCATCCGTATCTTTGAGGAGAAGGAAAGGCTCAGGTCTCTGCTACAGATGGAGAAAACCCATGTTTTTCTGTCTCTTTATTTCCCCAAAGTCATAGGGTGCATAACGTACCTCTGCACATGGGAAGTAAGGGTTGTAACCTCTCCATGACACTGTGTTTAAGGACATAGCACTAAGAGAGCCATGGAGTCCTCATCAAATGTGAATTTTCCCATTCTTATTTCAGTAGTTAACATTTCACTGTCAACTGCTAACATTTCAAGTGTTATAGGAAAGTTGTATTGTTCCATTTGGCTAAAAAAACAAAGCACTTTTTGCTTCAGAATAAATTTGTAACATAGAGAAGGAGATAAGAACAAACCTGTATTTATAAAGACATCAAGCTCACTGAAATGTGTTTCTCTTTATATGCTGAAGAATGTAGAAATCTTCTCATTTTTTTTACACATGTGAAAACTGAGAAGGAGCAAGACAGTAAATCCGAACTCTCTTATAACCATATACATTAATAAACAAAATCTCTCTCAGTTTAAAGGATGCTTGGTAACTCTATACAATTTTAATTTCAAATACAAAGGAAACAAAGGCTTTTATCATGGGTGCATTTTGATATGAAAACCAGCTGGGCCTTGGTTTCTCTCTTGATAACTGAAATCATAATAACCTTTAAGTATATCTAAATTATTAAGATGTGATCCATGGTCAGCAGAAATAACTTCATAAGAATCAAAGATTTGTTTCAGATTCTAATTCCGTAGCTGACTTTTTAGGATTAGTTTTATCACAGCCTTGTACTCTTGAATCACTTCTTTATTTTTATTTTCTTATGTTGAGGATAGGTAGGTTCACAATTAATTTTGGGGTTTTATTTGGTGTATGGCTATCCAGTAAGGCTAAGCTTTTCTCAGTTGCTCAAGAAAAAGCAGAGTTAAAAAGTCCAAGTGCGGACTTTCATTAATCTCTGACTAGGAAAACCACCATCCACTGCTTCCTATTATTTTTCTAGGTTAAGAATTTTAAGCCTTCGATAAATCCCCAAGATTAATAAATGAAAGAAAGAATATAAAATGTTTCATTGCACACTCTGCAGCTAGCCTTCCACACTTTCATCAATGTTTGAAGTCATACTGTTACTGCTAAACATGCACTATTTTGTCACTGTTCTACCTACAAATCTGACAAGGGGGTTTTCAATAAAAATCTGTAATATAGTATATTATTTGGAAATGTGACTTTGCTGCTGTGGTCAATTGCATCACCTGAAAAGGAATGACATACTAAAAAGTGCTTTGTAGAACACTCATAATTTCCTTTTTATTTCCTTGGTTTGACACTTTTATAAATAGTCTAAGTGTTGGAGCTAGCTGGATGCTTGCAGGAGTTAAGCAAATATATTACTGTGTGGGTTTTGGTGGGTTTTTTTCCTTTTTTCTTTTTTTTTTAACTATGAAAACATGGTGAAGGAGAAGCCATGGCACTTCCTGCTCATTTTAGAAATGGGGAAATCCTCTGTGGTAACTCAGCGCTGTGGTACGGTGGTGCACAGTCACAGACAGCCCACCTCGACCTGATGTTGCATGAGCACATCCCCTCCTGACTGGGGTAATGTTTTGTGTTCTATCTATAACAGACCATATACAGCAAAAAAAAAAATGGATACGGTGGCAGTGGGAACAGTCATTCTGCTGTGTTGTATTTCTATATGCTTCAGTTAACATTGGATAAACAGTTACGGCAAAGCAAACTGAAGATGATTAAACCTTAACTTGCTCACACTTCTTTAAGCCATGTTGGTGTGGGTCTCACTAGCTTGAATCAGACGGTTCTTTTGAAGTTTTCTTTTTTCTTTCTTCCTTTGTACTTCAAGCATTTTGCTAATGAATTACTAGACAGATTCCTACCTGAAACATCAAGAGAGCAAATGACTGTGCATTGTGTTGTTTATATTTTGTGTTAATTAGTTAAAGATGTTATAACCTTCACTATTGGATTATAGGGCAATCTGTGACAGAGTGGCTGTACTAAAATTGAAGAGCTTTTTCTATTTTTATCTTACCTCATTTACCTGCTGTCTGATGTTAAATCAAGTAAGTGAAACGGGTAATGCCCTTGTGATAAGAAGGCATGGGTAGCATGCTTAAACACCTTGTTTTCTGAAGAGATATATGTTATGTTATGGAGGGCAGCTTGTTCTCCAGCTTCACAGAAAATAGATGAAATGTCGGAAGAATACTATTTTCATAATTGTTTCTTCCCTCCTACACCACTTTACTTTCTACCTAGTTAAAAAGGATCATACACCATGTGAATAAGAGAGCTTATGCATCTTTGCTTTCTGAGTATGCTGAAATGAACACAGATCATTGATCTTTTTAGCGATCCGCAACTGAGCTGTAGGTGGAGTTTGAAAAAATCATTTTGACCCAATTGCAAATTGCTTTACCTGCTACTCTGTGCCTGACAATAAAATATTTTTTAATGGTCTACTAGTCCATCTATTTAAGACCACAGTGCCCCTGCAAAGATGCTTTGAGATGTTTTCTTGAAAGCTTTGCTAAAGTGAAGGTAGATGACTTCTGCTGCTGTCCTCTCATCCACAGACTTAGTCATTTTATTATAGAAGGCAGGCTGGTCAAGGATGATTGATTTTCTCTGAAGGAGTGATGGTGGTTCTACAGTTCAAGAACAGAATCATGGTGAAGTACTTCAGTTCTCAGTGCTAAAATCTCCCAGCCAAGTAAAAATATGCATTGTTAAGTAATTTCTAGAAAATTGGAAAAGCTTCAATTCTTCCACTTCTCTGTATAGTATAGGCTGTTATTAGGACATTCCTACAGAAGGTGAAAAATGGTACTTTGAAAAAGTGAACCATTGCTGTCTTTACTCTGATGAGTGCTGTGTAGTGAATGGTAATAGGGGTCTTCTTCTATTAAGTGTATAACCTTGTGAATAGCAAAAGCAGATATTTCCAGTAGCCTTTTAAGTAAAAAAAAAAAAAAAAGAAAAAAAAGATGGAATTTAAGTTTTCAAAGTTTCCCTACTGATTGCCTTTCGGGTTTTCCTTTCAGAGTATTCTCACTTTATGCAGGTGCCTACCTGTTTCCTTGACAGGTTGTGATGGAGGTATGACCCAGTCTATGGTGGCTGGGATTCTGATTTCTACTCTGGGTGCTGTATGCTTGAAATATATATCTGTTGCAATAGCCAGTGTTTTATGTCTAAGTCATATTTTGGAAATAGGCCTATATTCTTAATATATGTAATAGCTGAAATGATTTTTTAAACATTCCTAACAGCCTTTCTGTATAGTTCAGATAAAAACCTGAAGGCATTTAAAAAAGAATAATCAGTTTTAAGTTTTTCATGACAACCCTGTGAAACTATTAGTGCAATGATTTGTTAAACTTTGAGCTTAAAAGCATATATAACTCGGAAAATGCAATCCAAGACTAGAAGTAAATAAATGATGGTTTATAGGTAATACAAAACCTGTGTAAATCTTCAGTGAATTTGCTTGAATAGGTTTAAAAATCACTAAAATGCTCAGACCTTCAGAGTCATGAAGCTTGTGGTATTGCGAAAGATCAGAACCTCTTGATGATGCTAAAGAGAATGGCTGAATGTCAATTGCATGTGTCTGCACGTGTGACAGCCCCACAAATGGAGTAGAGGGGTGGAAGGTGGTGGCATTTGGAAAACATTAGCTATAATGCTAAATATATTAATACATTAAATATAGATTTTCACTTAGTGCTTTGGAAATCACTAAGAAATTTGTAATAGGTACCCGTTTCATTCTTAAAGAATTTTTACAGATTTTTCCCAAGTAGTTTCTCAACCTTCTGGCCAAAACACATGGAAAAAAGTATGTAAAAATGTGATATATATGGAAGCAAGCAGATTTTAACTTAAATTACTTAATTGCTTTTATGGTAAAGAAGGACACAAATACTTGATAATGTTAAAAAATGAAATAGCATAAAGAAAACAATTCATTTGAGCTTTTGGTATTTAAAATGTGCAGATAACCAATACTGACCAATTTTTTAGGGGAGAAATTATAAGTAGACTGAGGTCTGTATGGTAAATCTCATCCTGGAAAAACTTAGATGGATGAGTCATAAGCCTCTGAAAATGAGATTTCTAATGGAAACACCAAATCAACTTTTACTATAGTGTCAGGAATATGACATTATAATAAAGTACGCTGATGTATCTGTATTTGCCTTTTGCAAACATAATGAAACTGACTTCAGCATAGAAGGTGCCAGGATATTCCATCCACATCTGCTGTTTTACAGTATAATATAACAATATTCAGACATATAATGCTAGGTGTTATGTATTTGCACTAGGATGGAAGACAACCAACAGAAATTTTTTAATCATGACTAGAATAACAACTCTGCAAGTTACTGTACGGAATATGGCATCTACTGTCATCCACATGGGGAGAAGTTGGAAGTCATCAGTGCTTTTTATAGCAAATATTAATGACAACACCAGTAGTGCATACTGGGGTGCTGTTAGTCGTGTCTCCTGCCTGACCTAGCACAGGCTCAGTGTGAACTCATCCATCCTGTGCTACTTTATTTCTGGCATTTAGTTTTGAACGTCTGCCACTGCTCTTGGCAGGACTTCAGCTTTTCGTTGTCCCATGCTCCTGACTAGGAAGTCCAGGACTTGGGTGAATGCACACAAACAGCCGTGTTGGTCCCACTAATCCAGAACATGGGCAGAAGACAGGGACTGAAGACATACTTGCCCAGGGCATCCTCCACCCTCAAGAACTTCGGGTGACATCTTTCTACTTAACAGTTTTGATAGATTTTTTTTCTTCTGTCTAATCATTTCCTCACAGGAGGAATTGGAACTATGCATGGAAGGAATGGTGAGAACCAGTGCCCTGCGAGGGAAAGGCACTGGAGAAGGTGAGTGGCTCCAGATTAGCTGCTTGTAGAGCTCAGGGCCCTTTGCCACTGTCAGCAAAAAGAACAGCCACCATTCTGCTGCCCCACAGTGAAAGTCCCCACTGTCAACACAGCCAACAACATTTGTGCAAGGGAGGAATCACAGAATCATGGAATTATTTAGGTTGAAATGACCTTTGAGATCAAGCTCAACCATTAACCCAGGACTGTCAAACCCATCATTAAACCATGTCCCTAAACACCACATCTATGTGGTTTTTAAATACTTCCAGGGATGGCGACTCTACCACCTCCCTGGGCAGCCTGTTCCAATGCTTGACCACCCTTTCTGTGAAGAGGTTTTTTCCTAATATGCAACCTAAACCTTCCCTGGTGCAACTTGAGGCCATTTCCTCTTGTCCTGTTGCTTGTTACCTGGGAGAAGAGACTGACCCCCACCTGCCTACAGCCTCCTTCCAGGTACAGAGCAATAAGGTCCTCCCTTGAGTCTTCTCATTTCCAGACTAAATAACCCCAGTTCCTGCAGCTGCTTCTCACAAAACATGTGCTCTAGACCCTTCACCAGTCTTGATGCCCTTCACTGGAACATTCTCCAGCACCTCAACATTCCTTTTGAAAGTGAGGGGCCAAAAACTGAACAACATTCATGGTGCAACGAATGCACCACTCGCCAGTGCCGAGTACAGGGGGACGGTGACCTCCTTAGTCCTGCTGGCCACACTGTTTCAGATACAGGTCAGGATGCTATTGGCCTTCTTGGCCACCTGGGCACACTGCTGGCTCATGTTCATACAGCTGTCAACCAGCACCCCCAGGTCCTTTCCCACCAGGCAGCTTTCCAGCTGCTCTTCCCCAAGCCTGTAGCGCTGCCTGGGGTTGCTGTGACCCAAGTGCAGGGCCCGGCACTGAGCCTTG